>NC_090211.1:17898709-18217042 GCF_033026475.1 Channa argus | reverse complement strand
ACAATCAGAGTTTTATGTCTCCGTCCGGTGCAGTTGGAAACTTCATACATCACACATTTGGGTTCTATCTATACATATATATTTGGTTTATTTTCCCATTTCAGCACTCGATAAACACATGTGAGTATTGAGTGACTCTGGGTCACTGGAATGTGGGATGGTCGGCTGTTAGACAATAGCTAACGTTGGAGTACTAATGCAAACACTTATCAAAACATGTATACGAGACAAAGTTTGTTAAATCCTTTGAAACATCCTTCATAAGTACAATGTGTAGAAATTGCCATTAAAAAAAGACAAAACACAAGAATTAAAATTTTAAATTTTCCATCACAGTATTCCCAGCACTTACGTTTTTCCAGAATTTGCTATCTTACAGCCTTATTTCAACATGGATTAAATTCATATTTTTTTTACATTAAGTTCTAGAAGCAATACCTATTATGACAAGGTGAAAGAAGTTTGTTTGAAATCTTTGCAAATTTATTAATAATAAAAAATGAAAAAAACATGTACATAAGTATTCATGGCCTTTACTTCTTACTTTGTTGAAGCACCTTTAGCACCAATTACAGCCTCAAGTATTTTGGGTATCAAGCACCAGCTGGCACACTGATTTTGGAGGAGTTTCTCAAATTCGCCTTTGAAGTACCTCTCAAGCTCCATCAGGTTGGACAAGGTGCGTCAGTGCACAGCCATTTTCAGACATCTGCGGAGATGTTGAGTCGGGTTCTGACTAAGGCCCTTCTATCTCGATCGCTCAGTTTAGCTGGCCAGATGTGAAGAGTCCTGGTGGTTTGAAACATTTTACATTTATAGATGATGGAGACCACTGTCCTCACTGGGACCTTCAATGCCGCAGACTTTTTTCTGTACCCTTCCCTAAATCTGTGCCTCAATGCAATCCAGTCTCTTAGATCTACAGACAATTCCTTGGACTTCATTGCTTGGTTTGTGGGACTGCGGGACCTTATATAGACAGGTGCATGCTTTTCCAAATCATGTCCAATTAACTGACTTTCCCACAGGTGGACTCCTATCAAGTTGTAGAAACATGGCTGGAATCTGGACAGGTCACCAGTCTGTCTAAGACACACAAAGTAGAGACAATAGTTTCCAAGTTGTTCCATGTCTTTCTTCTTTCAAGGCCCTTCTGTGTCTGTCCTTTTTCGGTGTCTTTCTCAATGAGAGTGTACCTGTCTTTTAAACAAACGCCCTGATGATATTCACACATTTAAAAACACACTGAAGCAGTTGGGATTAAGGGTCTTGTTTAAGGACACTACAGTGGTGTTGAAGAGGGAGGGGGAAGTGGTGCTTTTCAGCTGTCCAAACCAGATATTACTCTTGAAAACAGACATATTGCATTGATATGAATAATCCTTTCGTGGACTGATTATAATAAAATTGACCCTTGGGCACAGAGTGGTGTGTGAGGGCTCCCTCCCATACAGGACATCCATCCATTTCCGTAACTGCTTATCCTGTTCAGGGTTGCGTGGGGCTGGAGTCTATCCCAGAAGTCTCTCGGTAAGAGGTGGTGTCCGCCCTGGACATGTCTCTAGATTTTATCAGGGCCACTACAGAAAGACATACTCTAAATTGCCTGTATAATGTAGGTGTGTGAACCTGGATGATTGTCTGTGTTTGTGAGCCTGTGTGACTAAAAAAAAAAAAAGGGGAAGAAGCTGTGGCAGGCCGACAAAAACTTCAGCTTTAACAACCAAACATGTCGATGGTACCTACCCTCTCATACGGATCAATGAACTGTTTGTTGGAATAACGGTACCACGTAGGGAGTCAGGCATCTTTAGAAATTGTTCCCCTTTTTGACAAAATGGGGCCTGCTGTTCCTTACAATGGAGCCATAACGGCTCATTTTTTGGCTCAAATACATAGGATTTAATATGTGCAGTCACTTTGGTCCGGGTTAGATGTAGGTTAGGTCAGAGTTAGGCTTTACTCCACTAGATGTAACGCATGGAAAGTCAGGAAAAGCATGTGTACATGTGTGAAAACTGCTATACACTGACAACTTATCCAGTGCGTGACAGCACACGCGTGTTAAGTTATATAAATAACGGATAAATGGACTCATGGATGGCTTAGGGGGTCTGGTTTCTCAATGGGCAGAGGGACACGGGATCGAATCGCACCCCACCAGGTGTGGCCCCACAAGGTAACCATCAAGGGCCACCTTGGTGCCACTCCCGAAGTTGTATAAAATGGCAGGGTTGTGGCAGGAAGGGCATCCAGCCCCCCCTGCGACCCTGAAAGGAATAAGTGGTTAAACAACATGCATGGATGGATTTGTCCATGAATGGATTATTCATATTTATGTAAGATGTCTGTCTTCAAGAACGAATCTGGTTTGGACAAGTGAATAGCACCACTTCCCCCTTCCTCATCAACACCACTGAAGTGTCCTTAAACAAGGCCCTTAATCCCAACTCTCCCCAGTGTGTTTGTAAATGTGTGAAATTGATCCGGGTGTCTGTTTAAAAGACAGCGTCCTTCTCATTGAAACTACTACGATTAAGTAAAGGATAGTGAAAGACAGAGACAGAGGGGCCTTGAAAGAGAAAAAAAAAGAGCATGGAACAGCCTAGAAACTATTGTTGCTTCTTTTTGTGTGCGTGTTCGTGTGTGCGCATGCGGACGGCTTCCTTGCATTGTGTGTATACGGTTACACAACGTTTTGGCGTATGTGCATGTAAGTGTGGCACCTTGTGTAGCTTGGCTGACAATTAAATTATCTGTTAAAGTGAGTTGGTGCTTAATTAGTTCCACTTTGATATCACACTGACTAAATAGTATCTGTGAGATGTGCTCGTACTGCACCCTGTGCATACTGAAGAGAAAACTAGATCCACAGTTTATGATTTCACAGTCAGCTTGTCATAGTAAAAGCTTTTGCAATCAGTGTTTTCATTTTCACCTTTTACCACAGTGCAAACAAACTAAATGTATATGCTCTCATGACTTTTTCTGGAAAATCATGCTTTGCCTACAGTGTTTTTCGTTGTTGCATTCGAAGAGCTTTTGACTGTCATACAAAGTCTGGTGCTGTATCAAAAACCACGAATCACAGGCTGTGGTTACACAGGCCATTATTCTCTCTGCAAATGTAATCAGCCTGGTCGACAAATCCCTTGGAAGTGTTTACATGAGTGCTGATAAAATGATGGAATATGGTGTCCTGTGCACGCTCTCCACAGTAAGCAACGTGAAGGAGCGGCTCCAACGAGCGCAATATGCTGGAGCTGACTCTCCAACACATTCAGGCCAAATAAAATGCCCGCTGACAGCTTGGCCATATTAACAGGCTTTCTGCTGAGCTCTTACTGAAAAAAAAAACAAACCAAACAAAACATGACTAAATTTATCGAATACAAAATAAACCCTGTCGTGCAGCTTTATCGACTTGGGTGGGCTTCGGGCTATTTTCAATTTCAAGATGAAAATCATATCTAAAAAATAGATAGCGAGTTTGTTATGATTTATCGAGAAAAGGTCAAACCCCACCCCTTCTCTCCTTCCTCATCTCTCTCCCTCTGTTTTCATCCATCACATTTACAGCGTTGACGTGTCCGGCCTCAACCCTATCAATTAAATATTGTGCTCTCAACCACCAAATCCTCTCTCTCTGTCTCCTGTTACTTTCTTCCTTCTTTAATATTTGCGCATCTTCTTCACAAAGCTAAGACTTGCAATTGTAATGTTCAGTTTGGTCTTTCCGTACAAACTTTTTGTCCAACTGTGTAAATAGTCTGCACTTATACAGCACTTTTCTAGCTTGTTGACACTCAAAGCACTTCACACTGCTTCTCATTCACCCATTCGCACTCACAATCACACACACTCGCACAGCGATGGGGGAGCTGCTATGCAGCTGGCCTACATTCACCAGTAGAGACAAAGTTGGGCTTCAGTGTTTTGCTCAAGGACACTTCAGCATGTGAGCGGGGGAGACGGGGATTAAACCGACAACCCTGGCTACGTGGGGTCCTTCTGGGCCCTCGTCCCTTTGACAGTGAAGGTGCGGAAGGGGAGGATGATGGCAGAATGGCAGCGTGAGGTGGTCCCCACACCCAGTGCCCCGAACGGACGACAAACGCAGAATGGGCCTTGGCGGAACAGGTCTCTGCTCGGGATGCCTGGATGTGGAGGAAAGGTTTTTACGCTCTGTCTCGGGTTGCCGGAATGGTCAAGGGGTACAGGAAGTGGGGAAAAGGGGCTAAAAAGTAAAAGTCCGGAAGATATGAGTGATTAGAGCTGTAGTGAGCTTGTTACTTCTTTCACCTTTGCTTCTGTAATTTCATTTATAATGAACACCGGCTGAGTTTCATTTATTGGTACTCCAGTTAATGAGTCAGTGGTCGGCAGGCTTTATGTTAATACCTTAACAGACTGCACAAAGTATCTATTAGAGACTGTTGAGTTGGACATTTATTTATATTAGTCTCTAGGTGTTTATCTGGATTCCTCTTGTCTTTTCCTGATAGTTTCTTCAAATGATCCTAGATCATGTTACAATCTCCTTTACCCTCATTAATCCTATTAATAAAAAACGATGCCTTAGCCTTTTTTTTTTTGGTTTATTGATTACTCTGTTTTGCAATGTTATATATTTACTTTTGTCAAGTTCACGTTTGGACTTTACTGCTGTTTTTAAGGCAATGTGCCATTCTTTCATTAATTCACATACCTGTATATCACCATTTAGCCAGGGAAGAGTGTTCTTTTGAGGGTGCTTGGGTTTTGAATTGGTCCTTTGATATCGTCCTTGATATAAGTATAATGTTATGATCAGACAGTCCAGTAACATCATTTAATGACTTAATTATCCTCTTTGGTTTATTACTGAACACTAAATCAAAACTCGCACTTTCTGCAGTGCCGGTCTCAGCCACATCCGCGGCTCCTGCGCTCACCTATACTGCCTTCGATGTACTCTGGGTCCCCCGTAATGTCATCATGTTATGCCTGCTTGCGCTAATGCACAGTTTGTATTTTTCTTTCTATTTTTATGTTTATGAGCTTGCTGATTCCTGGGGCAAGTTGTGTCTCATTATGTCTAACTCAATTTTATTTAGCCTTTAGCCTCTAAGCTGCATTGTTTCCTATCTGCCTCGTTGTCTGCTGTGTGTTTGTGCTTTGTGTAATTAGACGTTTCTATACAGCATGATGAATATCATCAGTCGGCGTGTATAGTGCAGGATTGGACCAACTTGAGCAGATCCTGGTCCAGCAGGGTTACACCTGAAGTGCACTAAGGCCGTTCTGTGGAGAACACAGCTGTATCGTCCAGAGCAGCGTTTATGATGCCAGTAAGAAAGAGACATCTGCATCTGTGGCTTCTATGCAACTGTTACTAAGGTCCATGAACTTATTGAGTAGTTAGTTTGTCGATATGAAAATAGCATGAAAATAAATAGAAAGAAAGCAGGCAAGTTGTCATAGCAACCAGTCAAATACACACTTGCAATTTCTTTCACCATTTGCATTGTTCAGCTGAAACTCTCCGTTGTATAATTTACTACGAGATCTTCTACTCTGTGCAGCTGTGCCAGTGTGCGGTTTACTTGGCCAAGGTTGAGCTGGGATGAGATGGTGTGCTATATTACAACTGCCGCCAATTCCAAGAAGAGGAGGGAACGAGTCTTTATTTATTCAGCTTTTAATGTTGAACGGGATACGTAGTCTGCACCCATTTTGTCTGTGGGAGAGAGTTTGCCCGCCAGCCAGTCAGACGTGAAATGCTTTCATTTGCTGTGAGGGAGGATTGGAGTTTATGCTGGTAAATGTCTGCATCATGGGAGGAGAATTAGTTGGGGACTGTGACTTTTACGTAGTCGACAAGTTTAACAAAGGAGAGGATGAAAAGCAAAGGAGATGGCAAAAAACAGCACATCTGTTTCCTTTTGCCAGACTTGTGTTTGAGCGTCGAGGAGCACTGAGCAAAAAGTGTTGAACCAGTACCACATTATTGTATGATTCATATTTATTTATTCACCCAATTCCTGCGCAGATTGGAAATTGATTCCAGGAATCCAGGGCACGTTCATCGGTTTACCTTTATCACTTTACACAAAGTCAGCGCTGTGCCATTTTTCGCCGCGTGGTTGATCAATTTAGAGCAATACTGCACTGGCCTTTGCCAACATGTGCTGCGCTTTGCTCCGCTGCTCTAGTGTGATGTGTGCAGTGTGTGGCTGCGAGTCTATAATTCATAGACATATGCACTCTCCTCTTTGAAATCTATCCATAATTGATTCTGCCAGTCCCACTGTAGAGATGGTTAGAGGGCTATCTGTCTCCATGACTCACTACTGTGTGTGTGTGCGTGCGTGCGTCCGTGTGTGTGTGTGTTTTGAGCATCTGGGTGTGTATGCTCATGCGAAAAACAGACTTGAAAGAGGTTGGAGAGAGACTCATAATGTGAGAAAGGAGCCTGGTGCAGTGCAGTGTACAGCATGGTCTCCCTTGTCCGTGTCCCTCACGGGTTTCCGACGGAAACAAAAGAGTTTTATTCTCCTATCTCCACTCCCCCGTGCCCCTCCATCCTTCCCTCCCTCTTCATATTTCTCTGGCTGCATTTCTGTCATTTGCTATTCTTTCACTCTCCTCGTCTCCCTCTTTTCTCTCACTCCGTGGCCGTTTTTTTTCCTACATAGCTAAAATAGGTCCTTAGTCAGTGGCTTTAGAACCATTAAGCTGCTCTGAATGGCCTTGCCAATATGCTAGTTTGATTTATCCTATTTAATTTTTTTTATGTTTTTTTTCCACACAGTCCACACTAGGCAGCGAACAAAGCTGTGCTGCTGTAATGCTGAGGCACATTTAGTGACTACCATGACCATGGGCCTATGTCACGAATGCCCGAGGCTATGACGCCACTTGTGATATCTCACTGTGATGAACACAATGCGGTAAGGCTGGTGACTAACGAAAGTTGGGGAATATGAAGTTCAGACTTTAGGTCACTAACTTGCCCCACAAAAGCGGGAAACATGTTTTTTTTTTTCTACATTTGCTCTGGATGAACACTGCTCTATTTCAAATAGATCGGGCTGTATAATGCACATTGTAGTTTGCTATTTATGCCGCTTTGTTGCAGTGGGGATTTGATTAGAAAAGGTGAAATTATAGCAAAGCGGATATGCCCCCATCTGCACATAGAGCCGGTGAAAACATTACAGCAGGTTGAGTAACACAGGCACATACTTTGGTGATGCGAACGTAAGCCGAGGTAATTCCAGAGGAAATGCAGAGGTGAGTTGGGGCCACGCGTCGGTGATGTACGACTCGGAGAGAGACTGGGCTGACGTCCCAGGCAGCTAACGACACCATCTGCTCCGCTCACACGCGCCATTAAAACCACAGCTGGAGACACACCTCTGCCTGTCTGTCTGTCTCTCTCTGCCACGTCTTCTTTCCATTGCAAAGCAAAAGTGCTTTTTTGGCATAAAAACCAACAACACAGGAGTATTCAGCAAACAAGCCACAATTAACAAACAAACAAAAAAGCTCAATAGAATTGGACTAATTGGCCACCAAATTGCGAGGAACTTGTTAATCATCTCTTGCTTTTAATTGTCAATGTCCCTTCCCCAGGTCTGATGTTGGAACAGCTTGATACATCTTTTCAGCTTCATTTGTCTTTGTCACTGTCTCTGTACCTATTTTCCTGGTCTCCTCCTCTTTGTCAATATGTTTATGTGTCTACTTTTTCTTCTATAGCTCTCTTTAATCACCCGCACACGTCTTCTCTATATTCCCCTTGCACTATATTCATCAACACAAATGTAGCTGTTGCAGAATTTCCATATCGCTCTACCTGCTTTCAGAGCTGCTGCTGTTGCCGCAGTGTTTCTCAATTCACCGTTTCAACCACCAGTAACAAAGAAAAGATTACGTTTCATTTGAAAAGATTATATTTTAAATGTTTGTGTTTTGCTTATGGCAAACACAATTTCAGATTTTCAGATTTCCTTTTCGCTGCCAAACCATTCAGGGTCTGTTATCTTTTATCAGCACCATAGCTATGGGCCAGCAGGTACTTGCCTACCGTACTACCTACAGTAGTAGGCTCAGTAGGTCATGCGCCGTTCTGTTCTGCAAACGAGATAAGGATACAGAAAGAAGAACCAAACTATGCCAATAAAAACATGAATATCAGGACAGTTTGGAGCCTAGATTACCATTTACTTTATTCTTATTCCACTTTTACTTTCCTTTTTTTTTTATACTTATACCCCCTCTTCAGGCATTTCCTGTTGGTACACACACACACGCACACACATGCACTCACAGCTCTTGGCAGACAAAGACACTGCTTTCTGCTGACTCTGCTTTTATTGCAATATCTCTACTGTCGATAATTCCCTGCAGATGTTGCTATTTGAACATTCACACACTAACACACACACAAACACACACAAACACAATACATTCTCATTCATTGGCACATGCATTACACACACCCAGGTGCAGTCTTCTGTCTAACACACAAACACACAGACACACACACACACAGTCACATGAATGGAATTGCTCTCTGTTTCCCTTTGCAGAATGGGACAGTGGAGCGATTTCATTACGCTGTGTAAAACGCATGACAGTTTAATGGTCTCTCAGTACATCAATCCTTCATTCCTTCCTCCCTCTCTCTTTCTCACGCCCCCTACTGCATCCTTCATTTATCTTCATTGTAAGTTAACTACCCCACAGAGCGACTCGTTTCCAAGCATTGAGGCCTGTGTGTTTTGTGAACATGAGACTAAATTTGAGGTCATATCCAGATTTTGTTATATTGACATGCAGTAGCTTCTTGAAGCCACGGGATGTGTGGTCCAAGTTAAAATTTGATGTATTTTGTATCTTATTTTGTATTTTGTATCTTATTGATTACTATGCTTGGACTTGATTGTTTAATCATTCACATTTTATATGTCTTCAAATGGAGTAAAGCATTGAATTTTGGATACAAACAGACATCTGAATTTCCCCACTATGCCAGTAACTAACAGTAACTAACATGGCCACCTTGCTGTGTACTGTGTCTCTAACCACCTTTCATCTCACCTGTCAGTTACTGCCCATATCTCTTCCTCATCTCTCTCTCCCTCACGCTCTACCTCCATAACTGCTTTTAAAGCCACTGCAAGACCCTGAATGTGTTCCAAATGAAATTGCCGAAGCAGCAGCATAAGATATCTATCAATTCTCACTGGCATCGCTGGAGTAAAGCGAGCTTCTTATTAAATCACATTAGCTCCATCGATTTCTGTTTTGGCTCGCTCCACTTTTTGTCTTTTAAATGAGCTTTTGACTCCTGGCTGGCCACAGCGTTACTTAATGCAGTGCTGTAGATGCACAATAATGGTATCGAACTGTAAAGCAAGAAGAAGGCAGCTGGAACAACTGAGGGTGCTTCATCTTCGTGCTTTTGAATTGATTTGTTTTTTTTGAAAGATTGAATTCTTTGTTTAATGCTTGTTAAAGTTGCAGGTTTAATTAACAGTTTTTCTTTATTTTACTAGAATTAAAGTTTGATTAAGTTTTGAGTAAGTTTTTTTTTTGGGAAATGCGACTTAGAAGAAGTCTTATCAACAAACACCCTGTGTGCAACCACAGCTACCAATATGTGCACAGAAGTTGCCTCTAGGGGTCAGAGCTTTATTCACTGGGTGATGCTTGAGTGGATTATAGATGGTGTAATGTTGATATCTGGGTGAAATGAGGTTTAGAAGATTTAGTACTGAGCTGGGTGGTATCACAGTGAGTGGGTGTATCCATTTTGTCTCTTACCTTACCTTATTTCTCAGTGTCTGTCGTTTTCTGCATAAACATGTATACTAGTATGTGCATTTGTCTGCATGTATTACTCCGTGTATTTGCATGTATGCATCCAGTGATGATTTCCCTGGTGGGACGCTGAGTATCAGTGAATGTGAAGGACGGTTTACATGTTGCTGTAGTCCCAATGATACAGGCATCAACATGAGCGTAATCAATAGGGGTCCTGTAGCGACAAAGGAGTCAGGATGGCGGCCGCTACCCGACCCTGTGAACCAATACGATTGGTTGATGCAAATTTGCTTACACATGCAGAAAATATTTTACCTGCAATCCAAGGTTTAAAAAATTGTGGTCTTTACAAGTCAAGTTATATCTGTGGAAAGAAAACAAAAATACTTCCAAAGATGCAAAAGAACCAGGCTGACTTTTACCGAGCTAAAAAAAATAAAATAAAAATAAATAAAACAGGTACAAAGTGTTGAAAGGGCAGTTACAAATGGAAAGAACTCTGCAACACTGGTTGAGTAATGGAGGAAGAATCTTCTTTATTAAACCAGTGCATTATAATAATGTGTAATTAACCTGACGAAGACCATGTGCGAAAATGTTTTGCTATAAAAAAAGACAATTCTTTGCAAAATTTAGTGGAAAATACAATCGGTTGGTAGTTTATTAAGTAAACCAAACTAAAACTAATGCAGTCTAATACAACAGGCCTGCAATAAATCCAGAGCTCATTAAGGTGATAATGTGTTTTTACGGAATCCAGCTATAATAAATGTTAAAAGATACAATTAACTTACATAAACACTAATGTAATTTACATGCTCAGATGCCCATGTGGCATATAGCCTCTGTATAATGTAAAAAAAGGACCTTTAAAATGTCACCCTGCAGAACAATATGCAGCAATCACATCGATACCACAAACCACATAGAAAATAATAAAGCAAAGTATCATTGTTAAGAATGTTAAGGCAAACATGGTGAAAGCCAAAGCTACATTTGAGGCATTTGTAACATAAATGCACACGTGCATGTTGGTACATTCATGCCATAAATCATGAAGTGAAGTGTTTTAAGTCACTTGTGTCGATCTAAGTGTTGAGAGCGTTTGTGTATCCGTGTGTTTGAACCTTTGCATGGGAAGAAATGATGTTTTCACGCCAGTGAAGGCATAAGTAGGTTGACGGCCATGTGCACACAGTATGCATGAATAGGTCCAGGCTATGTCTTGGTGAGTGGATTACACTGTTACAGAAAGAGGTATGTGTTCATGTAACTGCTACCACGTGTTCTCTGAGATTATGGGTCTTTATGCCCACTCAGAGCAGATGCATATGTATTCACATCTTCACAGCTCCATCTGAAGATCCTCCCCTGCTCTGACAACCTCTCCACCTTTTCCTGTTACACCTCCCAGTCTAAGCTCCCTGCCATCATCCTCCACCTAATCATTTGATCATCACCTTTCCCCCGATTAACTTGCTCCCTTCTTTTTTCCTCCATTATACCTCCCCCCCACCCAGCGTGTGTTACCCCCTTCTCTCACCTGGTCACCCTATTCTCCTGTTGCTCCCTTCGCACCGTATTTTACCTGATCTGCCATCTGACTCTACATCTTGGGAGATAAAGGATGGGGAATAGGAAAGAGCTGTGGGATGACTGGGAAAAGCAAAGTGAGAGGCAGCTAGTGGGGTAAAGGATGGATGTAGATGAAGGTCTCAGCATATGTCTTCATTCATTATCTTGTCATCATGAAATATGTCAGGGGTCTGACTAAGAAGTTAAGCTGATGCTCTTTTTTTTTTCTTGCTCTCAGTTTGAAACTGTGTCATTTGATTGATAATGCCAGTATCCAGATATGCAGTGAAATACATAAAGGAAAAATGCATTAAGAGTCTTTACAGTGCATTCCATTTATGAGCATGACACAAATTTCAAATTATTTTTAAGCTTTGCCAACACTCGTACACATGTAGGCGCTGAAATAAAATTAGCACAAGAATTACTCCTAAATTCCGGCTTGTGGTTAACTTTGCTGCCTCACAGTAAGAAAATGAACCGGCCGGCGATGCCCTTTCTGTGTGGAGGCTGCATATTCTCCTCGTGCTTACACATCCTTAATCATCTCTTGGTTGTAAAAACATGTGAAAGAATCAATTCTTAAAGCAAACTGACGATGACCGTATTGGGCTGTAATCACAGTCATGGAAACACGCTCACTTTACTTCAAGCGGATATCACTTGCTTAGTTTTCCCGTCACGTGATCATGACGTTCTCGCAGCATTTCACATCATCTCCTGCCAGAAGATAGGCAGAAGAGAGCCCCAACACTGTGCACTGACTCTACCACACCTTCTGTGAACAATTGTCATGCCACCAAAAAAAAAGTTTGCAGAGACAGCAGTAGGCAAAAATGAAAAATACCACCAAATCACTCTTGACACGTTGTGATGATTATTGCATGCAGATATATCTTTTGCTTGACTTCATTTTTGCAGCCGGCCGACAGCGATGCATTATCTCGTGTGTCACAGCAGCAGGATGAAGCTCTCTCTTTATTTAGGCTCATCTTCAGTCACTTACACCTCTCATCAGAGTGAGTGTCAACTGTACTGCCTCTACTGTATTTCCAGGTGTCAAGTGATTTTGTATTAATATATTTGCTTGTCTGTGTGAGACAGAGAGAGAAGAAACACTGTCTCTCTCTCTCTCTCTCTCTCTCTCTCTCTCTCTCTCTGTGTGTGTGTAGTTAATAAAGTCTAAATTGAGGCAGAAGTACTGTGGGTGTTTCAGTTCTGAAGAAACCGGGAACACAACTAACTAGGTCATCTTCTTTCTGTCTCACCACACACACAAACACACACAAAAACACACACACAAACACACACACACACACACACAGTGTACCTTAATACTGCAGGAATAAAGTAGAATTAGACTCTCTCAGCCTTCTCCTTTCATACAGCCTCTCTAGGCACTACTCTTCCCTTTTTTTTTTTTTTTTTGCAGATGGAAGAGGAGCTAGAATGAATCCTTTACATGTCCTCCAAGCTTATCATAATTAAAAAAAAAAAATCTATGGGTGAGTGTAGCACCAAAGTGGGCAAAGTGCTGGGATTGCCGCCAGTTGGACCCCGTAGACTAACTGGGAAAGGGTGGACGGGGAACGTTCTTGTCTGCAGTCACTGTCGAGTTTCAGCTGAGAGACTAGCTGGGCAGCTGCCCTGTGTGGATATGTGAAATTGTGAACATGAAACAGGCCATTTGTGTGAAAAAAAAAAAAAGAATTCCTGCGTTTTCACTAAAACCTTTTACTAAATGTTAGCAGTGAGATTTTGGATGGATTTCTGAGTGCAGTGCTCGATAGAAACCAAGAGAGAGAGAGTCAGATGATTCCAGCCTCGTGCGTGGACAAATGCCGAACTCTCATAAGTCATAAACGCTCCTCGGCAGCCAAGGCCAGAACACAGGGTGCTAAATATTACCGATGCCGTTCATCCTAACTTCTCTTTTTCTGGGTCATAGTGAAAGATTGATTTGCTTGTCACACTAAACAAAAACAGGACTCGATTTGGAGCATTTCCCAGTGCTTTCATTTAAAGAATGTCATTTGTTTACAAGGACTCTTTTTTTCACCCCTTCATTCAGTTCATAGTCGCATTTTGAAAATGTGTTTCCTACAAGCAGCTATGTTGACCTATAGGATAACACATTGTTAAGCATGGGCTTATGCTAAGACTCAATTTACTCTGCTTCGATCGGTGTCATTTTAGAAGTAACAATGAAACCCTGTTAATTCAGCATACTCTGCTGTTTTCTTATCAACGGCTGCTCCCCCACACACATACACACCTCATTCCATGTTATAAAAGCCTTGTTTATATGATTAAAAGTAATCATGTGTAGTTTTGAACAAATTATCAGAAGTCTACTAGCTGGTCTTTAGATGAAAGTCCTTCTTTTGCTCCACAGAGAAGCCAGATGTCATAACCAGACTCCAAACCAGTGTTTATGTGTTGTATATGTGTATTAATAGTTTCATATTTATTAGTAGCAAAGGTGAGTTTTTAATAGACTGAAAATGCACTGAGTGATTTGGAACCATTTCATGATCAAACTCTGACTATTATGTGTCTGATGAAGGATGCAGTTCGCCCTGCTGACCACTAGAGGCTCTCTATGACTCACATTAACTGCTGGGATGCTGCGATGTGATCTCAGCTCCATCCTGCCTTCAGCCCATTTCTTATTTATTCACAGACCCATAAAGAGAGTGATCTTCACATACTCTACTGTACCTGCACAGTACTATTAGTAAAAAAAAAAAAATTCTACTTTAGTTCAGCAGCTGAGGAAAATAGATTTATTAATAGGTCATATTTTTATGGGAAACAGGCAGACACCCAGAAACACAGCATGGCCTATCCAATCGTTCCAACCTCACAAATCTGTACCCTGTAATGATTTTAATGATTTTATTACTCTGGGAAGAGCTTGCTAAAGCACAGAGCACCACTTTGAGCCTCTGGAGTACTAGACTACTAATATATTACTTCTATTACTATACTACTATTAGTAGTAGTACTACATTGTCAAGTTATTTACAGAGCTTAACATTAAAGTTTTCCTCATGTCAAAGTTGGTTGTCAGTATCTGACATTTACATTTTATTCCTTAAGTGTTTGAAAATAAATTATAATAAATTAAAGACATTTTTTTAGAAGTATTGCAACACAGACACTCATCCTCACCGATAGGTTAACCCCCCCCACCCCTCTTTATTCTAGGACTCATTTAACTTCATTCTTGCTTTTGAAACTTCTTTAGTGGGTTTGAGATTTTGTCAGTAAATGGCTCTGTAAAGTGAACTTAGTGGAGGCACTCACCTGAAAATATAATTGTAAAATATCCAATAATATATATATTTTTTTGCATTTCTTTTTCAATTAGTGTGTTTTTTACTGTGACTCTGTAGGGATGTGAAGCTTTCTTCTCTTGTGATGTAGCACTCTTTTCAAGGTTTGGTGGATATTTGGCGCTTGTGCGAAGAAACATGCATTTGTAGCATTCGATGCGTCGATACAATCTGACGTGTTTATGATGTCGCTCTTGCCGTATTTATCCGAGTGTCCTTGGAATGGATCCAGAGAGGTAAGTGGTGTATTTGAGTTGAGTGCTTTCTGTCAAAGTGTGTTTTTGTTATTACTACGGGTTGATAAAAATTTCATATCATACAAAGATGGACTCAACTCCACTGAAAGCACAGTTGAATAAGTTTTACACCATCGGCTTCTTCTACTGGTAATAACAGACCACTTTCCAGACCAATAACCTGTATCCATTACACACAAACTAATGGTACTGGGGGAGTCAGACTATATCCAGCTGTTATAACTTCAGGCTGGTGGAAATCACCCCCCACTCACTCATTCCCCTCCCCCAAAATAAGCATTGCATGGTGGGATGGTTAGCACAAAGTGTAACCATCCCACCCGACATGACATGACATGTACACTTCTTTTATTGTTGCATTTGTGGGATACTTTGAGTGCACTACAAAGTGGGTAGATTTACACACTCAACATTTGGACGCTACTACAAAATGGCGAACATGCTATATAGTGAGTGGAGGATGATTGTGGACACAACCCATGTCTGTGCGTTAAGGCAAATGAAAGGTTTTATGGGTAACTGTACATGGGAGATGTGTACACTGCCCATATCTCAACAACCCATTGTGTGGAGTTGCACATTGATGAGCTGAGGTCCCCATTACTTCCTGTTTAATTGTATTTCTTCTGTAAATACCGGCTTGCTGCAGTGTCTTCGTGTGGACACGTAGTTTCAGCTCAAGCTCATTCCCATGGTATCAAAAACATGTACTTTGAAGTACTCTAGTGTATATTGACGCTAAAGGTACAAGACACACAGGCCTGTCAGTCGAGCAGAAATCCAGCATTGTCAGTATGTGATACAAAAAAAATGGTGACCTAGTATTTTAAGCCAGAATGGATAGGAGGGTGGTCAGGGTGGTTGGATGCTACTAGACACAGAGGTTCGATTCCAGTCAACAAATGCTGTGCCCTTTGATGATGATCGTTTTTAAAAGAAAGAGAGTATACATGTAATGTTTTCACTGTATTTATTTTATCTTTTAATTTGACCCGACGTATTCGGCACCCAATCCTGACCCAGTTGTATTTCTACAAACCATGACATTTCCCCAGCTGTAATAGAGCATTTCACGATGGAAAGTCCTGCCACATTTCGTGGCGATGACAAAGGCTACCTGTAGCATCCACATGAGACACCAAAAGAGATTTGACTCTGTGGGCGTCAACATTGCTGTGGGATATTGGCACCACTCGGATGCAATTTCTACAGATGCCTGGCGGCGTGGGGGCGCTCTTTTGATCCTTCTGTGGGTACAATGAGACGGAAAGGACAGACAACTCAGTATGGGATGTTTGTGCAGGACATCGCGTTGGGCTTAACGGCCGCATCTAGCAATGCACATCACGAGCTCTCCATGAGCTCAGTTAAACCATAACGTCTGCCATCATTTGTAGCGATACACTTGTCACTCAAAAATCATATTTAACAAAAGACTTAAATTGAGATGTCCCTCAAATATTTACGCACTCAAACAAACTTAAAACATATCTTTTTTCTTGGTCTTAATGTTTGTTTTTTGCCAAACAATACTAAAAATCTATTCATCCCCAACTCTGCTGCTGTGGAAGTAATTTCTTTCTGTAATATATTATGCAATCACAACAAAGAAACAAAACAAAAACACCAATTCGTGCATCAGCCAGACAATCGACACGAGCGCGACATCTGTAAAATGAATCTCGAACGGCGCTTTTTTTTTTTTTTTTTTTTTTTTTTTTTTGCAGAGCCGAGTAAGTTCCACGAAGCACCGCCAGGCTGCTTTAGTCACGTGACCACCCTCTCGCGGTGGAGTGTGAGGATCTGTAGCTCTGCAGCACTCTCTCTGAGGCAGTTTCAAATGGGTATCAGTTGTCATCGAGCTGTTGTCTTCGTTTACATTTGTGTATATGTCTGCTTGTGTGTAGATGATGATACGTGACCCAGTGAATTGCACTTTTTAATCGGAACACTGGAGTCGTGTCCTTGCGTGCGTTTCATGTGATAACATGTTTGATGCACACTCCTCTTGGCATGTTTGAAGCTCATGTGTGTGTTTATGCACATCTGTGTCTTGTATGTACAGTGTGTGTGTCAGAGAGAGAGAGACTGTGGGTGCCGCTGCGTTTGTTGCGCTGCTTTGTGCCGCTGTGCTCAGAATGCTGATGTGTCACGCTGCAGCACTGCCCCACTTATTCAGCTAACCACTCTTCCTTCCCCTCCCTCCTTCATTTTCTTCTTCCCTCTGCTCACTTTTCTGTTTCCCTTCTTTCTCCCCATCACCCTCTCCTCCTCACCCATACAGCCTCGCTGTATATTTTTTTCCCATTTTCCCTTGACACATTATCTGTATTTCCTCTCTTTCATCTTTATGTTTCTATCGTGCAATCTCACCACCTCCTTTATTTCTATTTAAGTCATTTTTCCGTCTTCTCCATTTTTCTTTGCTACTTTAACTCTGTGTTAATGTGCCTGCAGGTGCGTGTAGGTGTGTTCACATGTTTTTACGTGTGTGTGTGTGTGAGTTGTTGGCTGCCGCTGTGTGATTACAGATGTTGACGATGCAGCACGCCAGCCCTTGACCAACATGTCTTCTATCTTCTCTCCCTTACACACACACACACACACACACGCACGCACGCGAAACAGCTCTGTTCTTATCAACCAATAACATCGACCCCATCCACTCGCATCAGCTACCTCTGAGAAGAGCTACAGCCTGTGACAGCCGCAGCCCCCGGCAACCCACATATGTCCATGCCAGAAAGTGGAGGCTAGCACTGCAAAGCTGTCTCGATGTTGGCAGCATCTGTCCCTCTGCCGAGTCTGCTCCCTGATAATGAAATCTGACCACACTATCTCATGATGTAAATATGGAAAATATAACACTAATGAAGATTTTGTCCTACAATGCGTGCAGATTTGTGGTGAAATACTATTAGTGAACATCTGCCTCTGGTCACACGGAGCCACGGTTATGTGATAATACATTTAATAGATTGGATAATGAGCCCTGATCGACTAGAAGATATTCTGTGTGATATCCTCGGTATTGCAGGGAGTGAGCCAGTCTGACTGGTGAGAATATCAAAGGCTCAACCAAGAGATGAATAAGACTGCAGTAACACAATCCATGCATAACGCATGCCGCCAAGATTAAGATCTGAGACTACTTTAGTAGGCATTTTACACAAGGTTACGGAAATTTGGCTTTTGATACGAATTTCCACAGGCCAGTGCTTTTCAAGCCTGTGCCACAGAGGTTTCCAGATACGCAGATGAACTAGGTCCAAAGCACAAATAGAATCTTCCACCGGATCATAAACAATAACTCAGAACATTTTCCCTGGAGACACACTCCTCTTCTACACATTTTCATTTGTTAGGAGCACGTTGGGTATTGGCCTTGGAGCAGTTGAGGTTCAGTGTCTTGCTCAAGGGCTCCTCCGCAGGCAGATCCAGCCGAGCCTCTCTTGAGTCACCAGTGGATATAGAGATATAGTGACCCTGCAGGGATTGAACTAGTAACCTTCTACTTAGTGGAGAGCAAGATAAGACCAAATGTCTTGCATGGAGCTTTGATCTCGGCCTGTTTTTTCCTCTCAAAGTTTTTGCTTGTGAAGAAAAACACTGCAATATTCCTCTATTGGCAGATGTACTTTAAGGTATTTTGAGGAAATATCATAGAAAATCTCTTTGTTATCCAGACTTTGTTTAAGAATGGTGTGAAGGAAGCAAAGTAACCCAGACTTCCTTCCTCCTAGCCATGTCCTTCTCCCCCTCCTCCTGGGAGATCTTAAGTCGTTTCCATGCCAGATGGGATATATAACCCCTGTTTCTGCCTTGGGGTTTCTTTCTAGTTGGACGTGCCCGTAATAGATCCACAGGGAGTTGTTTTGATCGGTTGCTGCTCTAGTTCTTTGTGAATCTCACACACAATTCTTGCCATCATGGTGCCAAGCTGGAACTTTGTAGCACTTGTGGTGCAGATTTTCTTTTCCCCAAGACTTTCTCTTAGTTGTTTCGCATGTTCCGAGTTTACTTTTGTGTTTAATTTGTTACACCACATAACACTACTCACATTCTTATTGCAAATCTGTCTCTGTGTGCGGGTCTTTGTGTGCAAGATATTTATCAGAAAACAAAGGAAATTGTGTTTTATTCCAGGCAGCAACAGGGAAAGAAAAAAATGCTTCTTAGCACGTGTGTGTGTGTGTGTTGCTATGTTAAAGCTACACTTGAACATGGGGGGAACATAAGAAGATCCTAAAGTGAACACATGGGGAGCAAGCTTCCTATACACAGCCGCACACAGATTCCCACTCCTGTGGTTTGTCATTTCCTGGTGGCAAAAGCAGCATGACGGCGTTTGGTGTCGACCGGCGAGACGTGTGTAATCCTCTCTGCTTGTGTGTGTTTAGATGATTCCAGAGTGTTTTGTGTTTTCCTATGTGTCTCGTGGTGGCTTCCACATTGAGTGTAGCGTGTAAAGTAATTATTGAGACAATAAAGCTTGGCTCTTTTTGTTTTTCAGACTCAGCAGAATCTGTGTGTGTATGTGTGTGTGTGTTTCTATGTGTATGTGTGTGCCTTTGTGTAGGAAATTGGTTTCCATTTCGAGAATGAAACTCAAACACTAATGATGAGTGGTCATATAAATATTGATGCTGTAAAACCTGTTTATTTTTCCAAATTATTGATTTTCACAGAAGTGGGATCGATACTAAATATAAACAGCGTAGTTTCACCTTCTGTTTTGCAAAGGAAAACAATTTTTCCGTCCAATTTCCATTTGCTTTTATGAAAAAGATAATAAATAAAAACAGCTTTTTTTTTTAAAACAAGTTTGTTGTTGAACATGCAACTTGTTTCATTAATAAGTGATTTTTCATCCTATTGTGCCAATTTTACTACTGTTACGCTAATTGCTATAAGACATGGATTGAGTTCATGGCAATTAACAGCAGGTGGAGCCAATTTTCCATTTGTGAACATTAAGATATTACGGGAGAAGTGGGTACAGTGAACGGGGAAATTCTTTTATGATTTAATTTGCGAAGTGTTACAGCTTCTGTTTTTCACCTCATCAGTGGATGTTTAAGTCACATACTTTAATGCAGGTCAGGATTAATTCACCAAGTGTGTTTCTCTTTCTTTCATTGATACAGCAGCAACAATATTCCACCTCAGCTAAGAGTAAAAACCAAATATCCAACATTTTTACTCACGTTTCTTTCATACACAAATTGAAAATGCACATAAAAAGTGGTGGATCGAAACCCAGTGTCTCCTTTAATAGATGCCATTTTGCACCATGTAATGTAATTGTAGGTGTAATTGAAAAGTGTCTGCGCAAATACAAGCAAAATTCCTGTTTATAAAAAGCATTTGCACTTGTTTGATATTACATCAAAGATGCAGAAAAACTACACCACTACACTAGTACTCTGGTACATTGGTAAGTCTGAGGAACTGTAAAAATACAGGACAAGGGAGGAGAGAAAGGAGACAGAAACATATGCGTATTTGCAACTGTATTTAGGCCCAACAGGGATACACTGTCTACGAGCAACCTGATCTTCTGAGACATCGATACACACACACACACACCCACACACACGAAAATGTATCACACACATATTGAGACACTAGCTTGAGTTGCTTTTTGATTCTTTTGCTGCTTTTTTCGCCACCTTTGTCTCTCTCCCATGATTGCTCTTATCTCTGCCTCTTTTGTGAAGCAGTGGCTGAATGTGATGGAGCATCAGGATTCAATAACATTAACCTTTATTTCATCAGTCCACCGTCTTCCTAATGACACCCTCTTCTTCTTTCTCAGCCCGTCACCCTCCCCCTTCTGTCGTCCTCCTGCTCCAGGCTTACCTCTGCATAATACCAATTAGCCTGTTGCAGCTAATGAAAGGATGACTGTGTGTTTGTGTGTGTGTGTGTGTGTGTGTGTAACAAGCATTAAATAAGATTTGGCCATTCAACCAATCAGCTCCTCTCGAGTTGTTGCCTCCTTCAACTTGACAAAAAGTGGACAGAGGTTCACAAACCTTCAATACGAAAGTGGGGATGGATTGAAAGTCTCATGGAGGGACTCTGTGCTCAAGTGCTGTACAAAATTTTCAACTGCTTAGTAGTCGTTTCGACTGTTTAGTAGTAGTAACTTCACGTTAAGGAGTTTTGTGGAATCAGCTGTTTTTATTTAAACACCAAAACCTTACAATGTCCAGTTTTTACGGTCAGAACGTACAAAAAAGGAGTTGAAGTCTTTTAACTTCAGATTAATGAATTTCTGAAAGTTTACCCAACTCACATTAAGTTGATTTAGCATCGGGCACATCACTGGGAGCAGCTTAACACAATGGTTTTGCGATTACTCTCGTAGCCAGTGTATCA
This sequence comes from Channa argus, assembly GCF_033026475.1. NCBI lineage: Eukaryota > Metazoa > Chordata > Actinopteri > Anabantiformes > Channidae > Channa > Channa argus. The sequence goes on along the minus strand of NC_090211.1, from coordinate 18,195,675 downwards.
TGGTAATGGCACAATTGTATGTAAATGAATTGCAAATGTGCTTGCGTTTACAGAACTACCAGGAATGTTCAATGAATGTAATCAAATAAAACGGCACTGAGCACTCAGACCGACATGAAATAAGAGCTGTGGTTAACACATGATCACAAAATCTTAACATATTATTCTTTGAGTTTTTAAGTGTCTTAAAGAAGTAGCTAAGTGAGACTACAGATGTTGTTGGGAACATTAATTATGCCAAACATGGGGACTCATCCGCCCCCTAATCTGTCTTTACAGCCTCGTTGAGTTTATTACTCTAAACCACTAGTTTTATTCGGTCTCTATAAGAAGAAAGGCTTCTGTAGAAGAGATTATCATGCTCAATGGTGGCGAAGCTGAACTCACGTCAACTCGTGGTGTATTTAGGTAAAAGCTTCACTATATCTTTACTGATATCCTAACCAACCTGTGCATAAGCAAAAGAGAAAAATCTAAATACCAATGCAGTATCTACATGCAGCAAGCAGGTGTTCTAATGCAACTCGAGCATATCTGTGACAGGAAATATGTTACTTATCAGTACAATATAGAAAATTACAAGGGGGAAGAAATCGCAGTACAACAAAGTATTTAAGGCCTGCCATTACTGCTTTACTATACTTTGTGTGGCAGTACTTTGAGCATGCTCTCTGTTGTATCAGAGAGAGAGTTGGTGTATAGCCATTGCCCTTGAGGCAGACACACACACACACACACACACACACATCCAGATTGCTGCAGGGTCGTCATCTCTATCTTGGCATGCATGGCCGAGTAGGAGAAAGGGAAATGAAGGGAAAGATGTAGAAGAAATAGGCGATGAGGAATGGGAAGAAGTGATGTGCTCCACTGTATTCAGTATGACTCCACCGCTAACCCGCTCCTTTGTGGCCCGACACGATTCAAGTAGATGTTTCCTGTAACTCTTTGCCCCGTTTTACCTCTAATTCGCATTTTTTTGCCGCGGCACCACAGTTTGCTGCTATCTAGTCACAACAGTTCATTAAGATAAACAGTGTATGTGAAGATTTGGAGAACTTTGTGTGACTCTGTGAGAATGTGCACTGTGCCAAAGGATCCAATAGGCAGTAAAAGTCAGATACTGGATGAAAATTGTTATCAGCATGGTGAGAGCTCTGCAAGGCAAGCTGCAGGCTTTTCGGTGATACGGAGAAGATTTTCTCTTTAAAATAATACGGACTACTGCTTTTTGAGACGCTTTACTTGTTCGGAAAAGATGCAGGATTTTTTTCGGTTTCCTCTTCTCCATACATTTTCCCTTTTGACCTACGAATGAATGTAAAAATAAAAGTCTTTGCATATGTGTTGCTGTAAATTTAACTAAAACAGGGTTTTAGTTTCGGTCAGCAGTCATGGTGATGCTACGTGTAGCGACTGTAGCAAACATAACGCTGTCACCTAGCATTTAGACACACACACGTTTGTAAGGCGGGAGTCGGGTCAACACAGCAAAAGACTTTTCCACATTGTAAACAGTCATATGTCGTAAATTCATTGAATGAATGTCATGTGACAAAGCAGTGAGTTTAAGCAAAATGCAGCATGTGCATGTGTATTACTTTAAGACCAGGAGCGACATGCACTTCTACCTTTGGTTCCAGATGCGACGTGTTCACAGATCAGATGATGTATCTTTTCGAGTATCGTGCAGCTTGATTGACGGAGTACACTTCCACATTATTTCGGTTCCACTTTTTTCTTACCATGTCTCTAATGTATTCATTTCTGTCCTTTTTATTGGTTCATAGATTTAATAAACACTAGGGCAAGAGCTGTAATTGGAAGTTAAAGCCTCTTCTATCTGTGTTTATTTAGCATTTGCATCAAAGCCTGATGTCTATGTGCCTAAAACCAATCAACTGCCATGTTTGCACAGTTGTAATCCAGCGGGTTTGACCAGCCCATTCTCATTCTCGAGGCATCAAAAATGGCCGCATTGTTCAGTCCCTTTGTCTCAAAAAGTCTCATAGTTACTATATTAAGGATGTTACATCTGCGCCATTGTCACTGTTTGTAGAGTTTTGGTAAGCTTCATTCCTCTGTTTTCCAGAGCAGACCTCCACCTCTCTAGATTGTCCTCCACCTGCTCCCTGCTCTCACTACAAATAACAATGTCATCTGCAAACATCATAGTCCACGGAGATTCCTGTCTAACCTCATCTGTCAGCCTGTCCATCACCAGAGCAAACAAGAAGGGGCTCAGAGCTGATCCTTGATGTAGACCCACCTCCACCTTGAACTCCTCTGTCACACCTACAGCACCTCACCACGGTCTTACACCTCTCATACATGTCCTGCACCACTCTAACATACTTCTCTGCCACTCCAGACGTCCTCATACAATACCACAGCTCCTCTCTCGGCACCCTGTCATACGCTTTCTCTAAATCTATGAAGACTATTTCCCACAACTTCATTATATGGCTCATCAGCTTTATTCCTCTGTAGTTGCCACAGCTCAGCACATCTCCCTTGTTCTTAAAAATGGGCACCAGTACACTTCTCCTCCAGTCCTCAGCATCCTCTCACTCTCCAAGATCTTGTTAAACAAACTAGTCAGAAAACTCTACTGCCACCTCTCTTAGACACTTCCAGACCTCCAAATGTATGTCATCAGGACCAACTTGCTTTTCACTCTTCATCCTCTTCAACGTCCTCCTCACTTCACTCCTATTAATCTTTGCTACTTCCTGCTCCACACCAGTCACCTCTTCTCCTCTTCGTTCTCTTTTCATTTTTTGAAAGTTCTCCTTCTGTCTTCCCATCACACTCCTGGCACGTGCTTATCTTTAATCGCCCTAACCTGCTGCACACCCCCAACACCCCCAACCTGCACGATACTCGAAAACAATCACATCATCTGAACTGTGAACACGTCGCATCTGGAACCAAAGGTAGAAGTGCATGTCGCTCCTGGTCTTAAAGTAATACACATGCACATGCTGCATTTTGATTAAATTCACTGCTTTGTCACATGACATTCATTCAATGAATTTACACCCCCAACCTCCTCATCTCTAGCCCCAGCTCTTTGTTTGACCTTTGCCACCTCTACCTTCACCTTAGGCTGCATCTCCCTGTACTCCTGACTACTCTCTTCACACATCACCATCCTGTGTTGTCTGGCTACACTCTCCCCTACCAATACTTTAGTCATTGATCTCTTTAAGATTACGTCTACACAAGATGTCGTCCACCTGAGTGCTTCTACCTCCGCTCTTGTCACCCTATTCTCCTGCCTCTTCTGGAAGAAAGTGTTCACTACAGCCATTTCCAACCTCTTTGCAAAGTCTACCACCATCTGTCCTTCTGTGTTCCTGTCCTGAAGACCAAATCTGCCCATTACATTCTCATCACCTCTGTTCCCTTCACCTACATGCCCACTGAAATCTACACCAATCACCACTCTCTCACCTCTGGGGATGCTCTGCATCACTTCATCTAACTCACTCCAGAATTTCTCCTTCTCTTCTAACTCACATCCTACCTGTGGGGCATAACCACTAACAACATTTAACATCAAACCATCAATTTTCAGCTTCAGACTCATCAACCTGTCTGATACTCTATTCCCCTCTAGAACATTCATCACTAACTCCTGTTTCAGTATAACTCCTACTCCATTTCTCTTCCTATCTGACTCATGGTAAAACAACTTGAACTCTGCTTCTAAGCTTCTAGCCTTGCTGCCTTTCCACCTGGTCTCCCGGACACACAGTATGTCCACCTTCCTTTTCTGCATCATGTCAACCAACTCTCTAGCCTTCCCTGTCATAGTCCCAACATTCAAAGTCCCTACTGTCAGTCCTACATTCTTAGCTTTCCTCTTCTCTCTCTGCCTACGAACACACCTTCCTCCTCTCCTTCTTCGACCAACAGTAGCCCAATTTCCACCGGTACCCTGTAGTTCAACAGCACCGGTTGCGGCATGTGTTTTACGTCCGATGCCTTTCCTGACACAACCTTCTGCATTTATCCAGACTTGGGACTGGCACAAGACGACACTGGCTTGTGTCCCCTTGCGGTTGCATTTTTTTAATGTTTTTATGCATAATATAATTATTTATGTTAGGAATCTTTAGCCTTCTGCGTATACACGTAGTACGCAGTGTTAATTTTCAGTGGTGACCAAGATGTTCTATTAAAATTCTAACTTCATTACTTCATTGTGATCCTGAGGGAACAAACCTTTTCTTGACTTTTCGGTTTTCCTTTTTGTTGCAAAAATGTCAAACATGGTGGTCATGAGACGGCAAAAACAAGGGGGCAATAAATGTTAAGAACAGACTGGATCGGTAAAGAAAATGTCTGCTGCACTCAGCGAGCCTTTCCCTTTTCCACCTTTTGACTTTTACGTTTTCGACTCCAGAGGAAGACGGAACTTTAACAAAAGGCAAAGACGGTGAGGGTAGGGGGGGAAGGAGAAAGGGAGGAGAGGAGGAGGAGGAGGAGGAGGCAGAGGAGGAGGAACTCATTAGTGAAAGAGTTTAAGTGGAATGATGAGAAGAAGCTGGAGGGGGGAGGACAGAATGAGATAAGACAGGATTTATAGTGGGAGAGAGAGAGTGAGAAAGAAGTAGGGAGGGATTTTGGAAAAGAAGTGTCACTTTAAACATTCTGCACTAGGAAGAGATATGAGTATCATCCAAACCTTAATCCTGGTCTATAATTAGTGTTCAAGGTTTGTGCAGATGAAAACTGCCCCTAGTAAAGTTTGTATGTTTGTGTAGCTTTAAGTATATTTCTACATAAATAGGAATCTGTCACGACATTTTCGACTAGAAGTTAATAAAAAAATGATTCCATGGACGAAAACAATTTCAGTTTTATATTAACTAATGCTTTTCCAACCTTAAACCTTTCAGTTTTTGATTAGGATTGTTTTTCTCGGTTGTCAAGTTAGATATATATTTCTTTGGCATTATGCTCCCATAGCAGATTTCTATGTGAGGAAAGTTCACGGAAGCTTATTTAGCAGTGAGGAGTCAGCCATTTTGTTTTCTACCCAGCTCCTTGACTTTCCTGTGAGGGTTTGAATGTCGTACTGTGGTAGTAAATAAGTCCAACGATGTCCTGAGCCTGTACCTACATTTTAGATTATGCTCTGTCTCTCTCTCTCTCTCTCTCTCTCAACATCTCTCAACACACACACACACACACTGTGAGACACATACACACCTGGGTCCCTGGTGGGTCTGCTGCTCAAAGACTTCCTGAAGTACCAAGTGATTGTCATCCCATGGGGCTTTGCAAGCAGAGTGATGTGATTTTCTCAGCAACGCACACACACACACACACACACACATTTTCATGTACAAAAAAAAACACACAGATGGACAGATAGGATGAAAGGAACTCTATCATGCTTCTTGCAGTCAAGCGTGAGTGTGTGTGTGTGTGTGTCTGGAGATTTAGAGCTGCATGCTGTCACAGTAGAATCATTCATGATTCTTTTAATGTTATTATGTTTCATGGCATGTTAACTGTGTTTATGTATCCCTGTGTGTGTTTAAAAGCATCTCGCCATGCTTCTAAGTGTACACATGCCACACACACTCCTAGTGTACCTTTCTTATCCATGAGCCATAAGCCTGTGGTTTGACTTTAATGTTTAATCTGAAAGACACCTCCATTCTCAGAAAAACATCAGCGTGTCTGTGATGTACTGCAATCACATCACTGCTGCTGTGTGCCTGAGGGGCTTGTTTGTCAAATACAGATGTAACTGTCATCAAAATCCCACTTTCTTGCACGCACACTGCCCTACTGCTGCTGCTGCTGTGAGCATGTTTGTCAGATTTATGTGGGGCAGTGAGCATTAATACAGTGATTACTACTGGGAAGGATGCACTACTTTACTCTCTGTCTTTCACTATGATTGAAATGCGTGTACGTTCAGTACCACCATCCTTATGACAGCATGGCATTGACACTTTTATGTCTAGTGAGCAGGCAAACTAGTAGATAATACTATTACAATTCGACAACGTGCAAGGCAACACAACACAGCACAAATTGATATTTAACAACTGAACACTTGGCCCATCATTGTTAATTCATTGATTTTTTTATTGGTACTTAATTCTTGGCCTGCTCTGACATTTTCAACCTAAAAGCTGAGAAATGATAAGCTTGTAAAAGTAGAGTTCGTGGCAGAAGTGCTTTATTAGTTTGTACTTAATTGCACAGGTGGTCATAACGTTGTGGCTTTTTTTTGTCACGTTGATTTGTTTACTCCTCAATAACATGCTTACATAAATTGGTGCGGATGTTTAAAAATTTGATGTAGCACAAACAACTTCTGAGTTATGGATGTATCATCCCCAGTCTCCCATAGTAATAATGTTTTGTTGAGTGTAGTGAAAACATTCACTATTTCATGTTGTGTATCACTGTTGGCCTTCACTATGGGATTAAAAATTTAAATATATAAGTTGGGATTGAACAATTTCAGTGTATTCTACCCTTTTAATACTGTATAGAATAACAGAATTAACAAGTAAACAAATATATTATGGGACATTATTAAAAGTCCCATAATAAGCTCCAGCATCATGTTAATACTGATGATGTGACATAAGAGAAACATAAGATTGCACCTTTACCTTGTTGGACCTAAGTGGAGACAGAGACAGAGACAGAGACAGAGACAGAGACAGAGGCAGAGAGAGAGAGAGAGAGAGAGAGCTGGAGGGAAAGAGAGAGTGACCTTTTGTAGTTAGAAAGTACACACACACACACACACACACACACACACATCCCCAGAGACACACACACAGTTCCCAACCAGGGCGATTGTCAGTATCCCACCATAATAATGTTGAGCTGTTGGCCAAATACTTATCGATTGCCATTGAAACTCTACTGGACCTGATAACACACACACCCACACACAGAGGGAGCAACTTCACTGCAGTAGAGAAGGACACTGAGGGACTCGGGTATGGGGACTTAGGAGACTAAGAAATAGAAAGGTTTGTGAAGAAAAAAAAACAACGGTTCACTTTCTTATGCTAAAGTAATTGGAAGGCATAGACTTTTAAATGACTAATTCATAACTTGGGCACTTTTTAATTATTGTACAATAAGCCAGGTATACAGGAGTGTTCAAAATAATTAGTTTGCAAAAGTATTTAAGGACAAATAAAACGCCGATAGTTGTTATCTATTGTGACATTTATTTGGAGCAGTAGTTATAAATTATCTTATAGGAAAAAGGAAAAAGAGAGAGAGAGAGAGAGAATAGCTGTAGATCCGTACATCCTCTCCACATGACTTAAAAGGCAATTTGTATGTGTTTCACGATGCATTTAAATGGTTGTCACTGTCTGATGCATGTAACTTATTGTCTTCGTATAAATAATGACAAACACAGGAGCAGGAAGTGAGCAAAAGCTGCAAAGAATTAACACCATAATTGTTGATGCTGGTGAAAAATGAGGACGTTTAGTTGCAAAATGACTCTCTCCAATCTGCCCCGGTCTTTTGCACACACTTAGATACTTATTCCAATGGTTACAGTCCTACAGAAGCTGTGCATGTGCAAAGCTGCTTGATAGCAGAGTGATGAGGGGGAACTGGTTTTTTATAGTGGAGGGAGTGAGAGAAGAAACTGTGGTGTCAAGACCAGCACATCAGCATCTGCTCTCACTCTTTCTTATGTAAAGTCCTGCTGGTTCGTATAGAAACTCACATAGTTGACTGAATAAACAAGACAACTACAAGGCTGCTCCTGTTGTGATTCATCTGGAAATGGACGAACCTAAACGTCACTACTGTAGTGTTTTCTGCTTTACAAGATGAAAAAACAAATATCAGTGCCTTTTGCTTTGAGTCTAGGTGTGTGTGTGTGTGTGTGGTTTGCAGCTGTTTGTACCAGTGGGGTTGTTGTACAGTCATCAGTGTATCCTTTATCGATTGTTGGCAGGCATTTCTGGGCATCGGCAACTCTTCTGTCCTTCCTCTCTTTTCTCTCTGCTCATGTGTTTGCTCAGTTGTTTGTCGGGGTGTGTGTGTGGTGTTTCCGAAATTGAGGACCAAATGCTTCCTCAGCAGTTTTCTGGCCAACAGCTGCTACTTTTGGGGGAAAAAATACATATGTAAAAGAAAGAAGTGACAGAAAAGTTGAGAGAAGAGCGGCTGACTCTGACAGCTTTTTGAAATCACATGTTTACTTTCGCCTTACAAGGGCCTTGAACGGCCATATTAATTACATCAACACCGCAAAACCTCAAAGTGCAAAGGTCAAGGTTGGCGGTGGACGTTTGTTATACACAAAGCACATATCATCCACACTGGATCCTCATCTGTTCATTATCTCTTTCTTTTAACCAAGACAGTTTTTCCCTAATCCGAAGGTTTTATGTTTCTATTTAGGTAGACTTAAGTTTTGCACTTCATATATCACCATTAAATGAAGTGGACTTTATAGTTCTTTCATTCACATTGCTCAAAACTACCATGAGTATTTTCAGCTAAATACTTTAGTTGTTGGTGTTTAGTATCTGCATTATTATCATATTATGTGTTTTTGATGTGCTGTTACCAGCTATTACATAGATTTTACACTTATAATACTTTCTTATTTCTAAACTATCACCACTGTATTACCATACTATAACTCAGTGGCAAAATATAGTCACTTTGGATGGCATTGGCCATGGCCCACTAAGTCATGGTTGCTAATTAATGGAAGGTTAAAGAGAAAAGGGATGAATGAGATAGGGGAGGCGAGACGGGAGAGAGAGGCATGGTAAAGAGAGGGAGAAGCTTAGTAAAAGCTGTTCCCATCCTTTCATAGGAGGATGTGATGCTAGGTGATAGTCTAATAGGATACAGGGTGGACAGAAAAAGAGATCATCTCTCTCTCCCTGGGAGCATTCCAGTCAGCCGCCGGGTACCCAAGCAGAGCTCGTCACATAAAACCTCTGGTTAAGTCTTTTCCATCTGCAGGGAATGCTCTTGTTCCCTGCCAAGCTACCTGACTGAGGGACAGCGAGAGTATGACCAGGTTGGGATATAAAAGAGAGTATACATCAATCTGCAGCTTTAGAGTAGATGTCCATGTATGCAGGACACAAAAAATGATGAAAGGTACAGTTTTAAATGAAAGAAAAAAGAATGACTGAAACGTCTCAGTTCACCATAAAAAAAATAAAAGTAATCCAGAGATAAACAAACACAAGACAATGAAAAACATGAGGAAATAAATATTTAAACAAAAGAAAACGCACTAATATAATTAAATAAATAATAAATGAAATACATAATGCATATTAATTATTTAAATTAAAAGCCAAGTTAAAATGGCAGGTATACGGCAACCCACAGCTGCCCTACCATAGCACAACTGTAGATTTGTGCCACTGGATTTGAGAGGTTAATAAACTGGTAGCATGTCAAAGCAGTAGACTGGTGCAAGACCATGAAGTGCTTTAAAATCAAGTCAATACATTTTCAGAGTCTGTATAGCAACTGATGACAGTTGATGATGTAAGGATCTTAAAGCGGGTGTAGCGTATTCTGTTTTCTTGATCCCGGTCAGCAGTTAAACATTTTGGGGTGTGCATTAGTCTACTTTGTGTTGGTTAGAGAGAGCAATTGACATATTTTAGCAAACTATTTAACATTGTACAAATCAGATTTATTACATTTTGAATCGAAGATGACACCAGGGATTCTGGCTTTTTGGCATGGGGTAAGTCCTAGAGGATTTCATTTTTAAAATAGCAGCTAGATTCAATCAAATCAAATTAAAAAGAGCATCAGTTGGTCCAATGGTCTCAGGAGACACAGCCACATAAAGCTGAGTATCATCAGCATAGCTATGGAAGGTGAGGAGAGTAACAATTTCAAATTGGTCTCGGAGGAACCCCAGGAGTTATTTAGGAAGTTTCAAATCCTTTTGAATTGGTTTCCACAAAAAAATGTCCCCCAGAAATACATGATAAAACCATTTTAAAAACAATTTTGGATGAACTAATTTGTTCCTTATATTTAAAAGAAATTTGTGATAAACTGTATCACGCCAGTACTTTAATTCCAGTAGTACCAAATCTGTAGTTATCTACATTTGTCCTTATATGTCCTTTATATTTATAAAGCTGTCTCTGTACTATAATGAGCAACAAACCTGACTTAAAATGTTCACCTATCTCGTTCGTGGAAATTCTGTTAATTGTGTTTAAACAAGTTTCTCTGATATTTACAGTAGCTTAAAAAAGGGAAGATTAGATTAGAATAGAATAATGTGTCTAATGCTGCTGGGTGTGACTGAACCTGGGCTGCTTTGAAATTTGCTGACAGAAAATGTGCTGAGAAATTTGAAGTTAGATAGATAGATGGTAAGATAGCAATGAAACAAATTGAACTACATTTTGCTGAAAGTCAATATCTCACAATATCTCACAAAGCTTTACAGTAGTAGTAGGTGCTCTATAAAATATAAATAATAGTATAAAGTTTCATTGTGGTAGGGATTTGTACGGTGGATCAAAAACCAAGTGCTGCCCTTATCAGTTGTTGTGTTGGAAAACAATACATTTATTACTGACAAATTGATTTTAGATTATGAATTTATATTAACTGAACTATTGAAAGGACAAGGAAAACATGACATTTTATTGTGTTGTTTGAAACAAAGCCATTAAGCTTTGCATTTTGCAGTTTTTATGCAGTAGATGAACTTAAACCTTTATGTTGGATGTGGAGTTTATGAGAACAGACAGTAGTTATTGCTACAATGTGAGACTCCCAGCACATCACCACGTTTCCTTTTAACAATTATAAGGCCACACTTTTCTTTAACCTCAACCTTTAACATCATGTGAATAGATTTATTTTTCTTTAAATCACCCACAAAATAAGTGACATTTTGTATTGAGACTGTTTTGTGAAAAAAATAGCAAGTTTAAATTCAGGGCTTCTCATTGCAGTCAGAGTTTTGTTGAACCCTGCAGCAAGCAGCCATTAGATGAATTCTGCACTGGCTTCAACACTCAGCTCAGTGGTTGCTGATTACTACCAGCGCAATGCATCAGCCACAGCCAGTGACTCTGTTCAACTCACTGAAATGTTAAGAAGTGCCCCATGCCGTCAGACCTGACCCGTGTTTATCTCTGGAAATCATAATGAACCTTTAGTCATTCTGAAGGGATTCACATCCTCATCTTCAACTGCAGCATTCACCCTATACTCCACCTTCAAAGATCTACAGCTACTTCTGAAGATCTCAGCACAGTGAAATAAACGCACTACAGAGGGTATGTGATTAGCACAGAGCTAAAGGTGAACAGGTAGGTGACAGATAAATGAATTGGTGGCTCTTCGCTTGTCCCTTCAGGGGTTTGCCGCTGCGGCAGAACAGCATGTTTTTATGCCTTCCTGCCCCAACCCTCCCATTTTCATCCGGGTTGGGACCGGCACCAGGGCGACCCTTGGTGGTTGTGCAGGGCCGAACTTGGTGGGTTGAGATCTGAACCGATAGCCTTCTGCAACCCAATCTCAACCCCTGAGCCACCAGGCCCCCTAGCTAGGTGACAGACAAATAGTTAGGATTAATCAGTCACTGGCAGACAGGTGCTTCCTGCAGAACAAACAGGAAGTAAAAGTGCACATAACCAAGGCAGGAGAAACTGGAGCATGCCAAAACAAGAACAGTTGAAGAAGGACTGCAAAAAAATAGTATGATCAACAAATGTATTCCGTGTTGAAAACATGAGTAAGGAGAGGGAGGAGGTCGGATGGGAGAACCTTTGAGTGCAGCGCTAAGTAAGGCATCCTGCCTGTTTTCATTTGGGCTACAACTGAAGCTGCTGAACAGAGGCTGTACCAGGATGAAGACTGTACCGCAGAGGGGCAGAGGGGAATGACAGCACCAGCGAGGGTGACAAATCGGAAGGGATGAGCGTAGAGACAGACATACGTGAACTCAATAGTCAGAAATCAATTATTGGTTGTTTAACCAGCTTTTAAAACTCCACTTATGGCTGATGTCGATTTTGCTGCTCCAGGAGCAAGTTGAGGATGAGCCGTTGCTATTATCAGTTTTTATTGTGCCCTGTTTTCTGATGCAAGCCTTCCACTTTTATTAACATTGTTGGGAACTTTATAGGGGTTTTGTGGAGACAATCTATTGTAAGATTTCATTGTACCGTTAAAGTGTTAATTGGAGATTAGCATTTTATGGGGAGAGACTGGAGGAGGGCAGTCCAATGAAAAGGCACCACCGTCTGGAAAGGAGGTGAGATGCTATACTTTCATCATGAGAGAATAGAGAGGTCAAGGTTGATGTCTACAAACAGAGTGAGGTCCATTCTCATAGTGACATAATCAGACACACTGTAAACGACTAAAGACACATCTGGATAATACAGGAGCTGATTCGATCCTTGTTCAACAAAACACCATCTACTTCAACTTAAAGTTCCAACACACCATTAGTTACAAGTCTCATTGCCGTCTGTAGTGTGTTTCCAATGTGTAAGAATGTTTTCATCTTGCAGTAGTGGTCTCACTGACTGTCTAGATACACAGGTTTCTAGAAAGGTCAGTCTGCCACTGCAAGGTGTTGAGTTACTAACCTTTTATTTTCTCAGTACTGTCTGCAATCCTGCCAGCCTTACGGTCCCTTTCACGTATGGATAGCCGACTGTGTCCAAAACGCTCTTTTGATAAACTGTTATGCCGTACGTGTGTGTGCGCAGCTGGAAGTGAGATGAGAAGATTCCACATTTATCAGACAGGAAAGACAACATTGCCGTAAGCTACGATGTACTGAATCCATTTAACAGAGAGCATCATAGGCAAAGAGGAGTGTGAGATTATTAGAGTTTCTTGGGTAGACAGTCCTTCTTAAAGTAATAAATGACCTCCTTTTAAAAGCATATACATAAGAAAGCTCCATCATGATGTTAACTCGGCTGATCATGAAGTTTTAATTAAATGCCTAAAGCAACGGGTGGGTGCCTCTGACTCAGAAGTGAGCTGACTCAGATCATATTTGGGAATCTATCTTAAGCAGACATCACAGTGGGGTTCTACAGGACTCAGGTCTGGGACCTTTCTTTCCTTGGCTGTGTGTATGCCCATAGATGACACCTCAGTTCCGGCACACAGGAATTATCATACCTGCAAAACAATCTGTGAGTGCACATTTATGACTGGCTTTAAATTGGAGGAACATGAAAAAAACAAAAACAAAACAAGACACACTGCACAAAGATTTTAGGAAGCAAAATTATTTGCTGTGATTTTTCTTCGCTTGGCATGTGAGCCTCATTCAACATCCAGAGACGTGATTGCATGTGTCCTGTGATACGCTTGGCCTCCGAGCCACAAGGGAGAGTGGATGCTGGGCACACAGGCCCACATCAACACAAACGCTGAGGTGTGTGCAGTGATGCAAACATCTTCCATTTCACCTGCATTTTACTTTTACTCTCTCTCTCTGTCTTTCTCACCCCCCCCCCCCCCCCCCCCCCCCCCACACACACACACACACACAGTCTTTAAGGTATAGACCTCATGTTACAGTTTGTGATGATGACAATAATCTTCTAAGGCTTCCTCCACAAAAATATTGTCAATGCACAGTATTATACAAAATGCAGTAAATACTCCATGCGTTCGACAGAGCCTGGGCTCAAGATAACATCAGCGTTATCTCTAACAGAAACATTCATTTTGTTTTCCTTCTTGGCTTCAAATCCCAAGTATTTCTTATACTGTTGTTCAAATCAAATCATGTTTTTTATTATTATTATTATTATTGCAGTGTACTTTAATATTTTACGGTAAGGGACTGTGTACAATATTCAAAACTGTTTCCATGTTGTTGATGAATAGATACCTTTGAATAGATTATGAGAAAATCGGTCTCGGCAAGGGCACAGCCATGAAGGAGCCCCTTACCACCCCTTTCTTTTTTGTCCTTTCGGCTTATCCCCTACGTTCAGGGTCAACACAGCGGATCATTAGTCCTCATGTTGATTTGGTACAGTTTTTAAACCAGATGCCCTTCCTGGCGCAACCTTCCCCAGTTTCTACCGGGCTTGGAACCGGCACTGTGCGGCTAATGGTAATGTGGTATTTGTTTTGGAAACTGTGTCAATGCTTTTTGTTGTTTTGTGTTTTTTATTGTGTATTTTTTGTTTTTCTTTTTTTTTTTGGACTTTTACATCTTTAAGTTTTTTTAATTTTACTGTACATTATTTATTTGATTGTGCATCTTTATTCATTTTGTGTTTTTTCTTTCAAACAAGATATCTGAGCAGTAAATTTAGGAGCTCTGGCCTATGGTCTTGGATCCCTACGCCTGTTAGCCCCCTCGTAATCCATTCATGGCTTTGGCATATTGTTAGTATGCTAACAAAGGAGCTTATTGGTTTTAGGTTTTCAGGTTTTATCAGACACATCTAACATCGTTTACCAATACGTGTCTTCATCTTATACATTACAGAAGTCACTTGTTTGTCACTTTTCACATGTTGATATCCACTGATCAGCCACAACATCAGGTATACTGTCCACGTTCTCATCCCACAGCGTCAGATATTGACGCTTCCTAAAACGTCAAATTGTGCCGCCTTGTACATCCTCTGTCTTATCATATTCACGCCAAACTATTGGACGCTCCTCGAACGCCACCATTTGACGCCATGGGAACAAATGCGTCCGGTATCAGTGTCAGTATTAGACGCCATGGAAACGGCTTTATATGCACAAAGAAACTACGTAGTCTTAGGGAAAACTTCCTTCAGGGTAGCGTTACATTAAGAAACAACTACACAAAAACTAAAGGTTACGGTTAAAGATACAATGGCACACACATGCTTCCTTAATGTCATGACAATATAATATAATATAATATAAATATAATCTTGCACTGTACTCGAACCACAGTCTCCCATGGAAAAATGCTGTGTCTTGTTATGCCATACACGACCCCCATCCTCCTCCTTATGAGACGTTTTGTCTTCTTATTTTACGTCATCGATTTCAGCGTCACTTATTGAAGCGCTGGGGTTGTCTAACGAAAGCTCATTATTCATTTTAATTTGGCGGCCAAAACTTTAGAACCATCTCTTAATTTAATGCACTCCAGTACAACTCTTTTGCCACATTATCAATCTCAATAATAAAAACAGAGTAGAATTATCACCTTTCTCATTGTTTCAACCTAAAAACTGAGAAATTATAACCTTGCAAATGTGGAATTCATACCGCTGCTGTATTTAATTGTATTACATCGTGGCAGAGTGGCTCATTGGCATATTCACTATAACAGCACTAATATCAGTCTAAAATAATGGATAATTAATATATGATAAGAGTAAGAAATAAACAACATGATGCAGGCAAAAAGAAAAAGGGGAAAAGAAAATGTAAGTGAAGTAAAAATGAGGTAAGACAAGAAAGAAAAACATCAGGCCTCTGGCAGATTTATGTGTAACTCATAATGTGTATGATTTGCAAAGAAGAGCGACTGCTCATGTACCCTATCGGTTCCCCTTCCTCCCTTATTTCCTTCTTGCCAGTCTCCATTCCTCAATATTCTCCTCTGCTTTCCTAGACCCACAGTGTTTTTTTATGTGCGGCTGCGTTTATGTGTGAACGTTCATTATGTCACTGCGGTCTGCAGGGGTGTGATGAGAAGAGAAAAGCTCCCTAAACAAATCACAACACTTATCTCATATCTGGCCCAGCCAATCACATGCGGATCTTATCACCGACACCAACAAAATGCTCAGGGGTGAGAGGGTGGAAGTAGCAAGAATAAAGGATAGAAATTTACCACCAGAGATGCAGTGAAAGGTGAGAGAATGAACAAAAAAAATAAAAAAGAAAAGCTAGGACAAAAGAGAGAGACAATGGAAGGAGGATCAGAGGGAAGATGAACGAGAAAGAGGGTTTTGCAGGACTAAAATAGACCAAGTCAAATGAGAAAACTAACAAAGCGTATCGAGCACTAGCAGAAGTGTGTTTTAGCGTGGTTCAGTGCTGCCATTATTAGGTGATGTAGAGAATTAATGCCGTGTTAAATAAAAAGCAGCACTTGCTTCATTATTCTTGGTGTCTGGGGTCAGAGGGGTGGGATTATTTCTATGTAAGTCTGCACTTGTGTGTGTGTGTGTGCATGTATGAGGCATATGGACGATGTGTGTGACTGTGTGTGTGTGTGTGTGTGTTTTGCCATATCCTTGGCCACAACTCACTCACTCTTCAAAAGCGGATTTGAAACTTTGAGAGCTACAAAGTGGGTCAACAACTTTCCTCTCCTCTCCTCCCCTAATTCACCAAAGAGGGATTTTTTTAATTTGACTTTCAGTGGTAATCTTAGCAGCATACGTAATAGTCAAAATGTCATCTTGAAAGCTTTCACCACACTCTCAAGAACAAAACCATAAACAAAACTGCAAATCTTTTTAATTGTCTTCACACATACAAAAAAATAAAAATAAATAAATAAAATAAATATGCCATGTTGCTCCAACCTTGCTGCGCAATCGTGTTTGTGACCCAGTTGAGTCTCTTCTCCTCTGTTGGGTGAGCAGTGATCCACCAGATGCTCCTCTCTCCTCATGACTCAAGTCAGATAGTATTACTGTCCTTGGTCCTCATATGAGATACCACAGCAAGGCCACAGGAGGACGACCCTGATCCTCCAAGATGTTTGTCAGCCTCTAACCAGCGTCACCGATGACTCATTGTTGTTTTCCGTCACACATCGCTGTTAACTCTGTGACTGTTTGCACTTCCCGTGTGCTCCCTGCATTTAAGTGGCTGCATCTTCCTCTTTTCATTCTTTTTTCCCCCCGATGATACAGTACTGCATAGATCCTCTATTTATCATCACCATGCATGTCCAAGGTGACTATTGTGTGGTTAAACATATTTTCACTTAATATATCCAGACTTAATATGTCCAGTGACAAATGTATCTCACACAATAATGTGATTATTTCTTAAAAGTATGAAAACATTAAATTCAAACCAGGGCCCAACAAAAGCCTTCAACTCTTATAGTGTTGTCTGTCAAACATCAGATAAGACATAACTTCATAATTTCCCAGAGCCAAAAGCAACATTTTAAATTAAATTATCTCCTTTTGTGCCACAGTTTGAAACCCGAACTGTGAGTTTGCTGTTACATAAATAAAAGCAGCAGATGTTTATGTTATGAAAAGTTCAAACTCGCTAATGTACAATGACTTGTACAATTATCTAAATAAGCTGATGAATCAACTGATTATGTCCAGTAAAATGAAACGCATAAAGTATTTTTGCCACTGGTGCAAACTGGTGTAACTGAATGCAAATAAAAATATTGTGTCTCATCCCAAAGCTTTCTAGAGGTTCTCAGACTTTCTCTGGACTGTCTCTAAATGTCCCTCTATGAGTGCTGCCAGACCCTAAAGGGAACTCCGTCCTTTGCCCACGTGGCAACAAAATACATAGTTATGCCCACTTGCGTGTATGGCCCAGGTTAAGCTAGCGACACTTTTAAAGACTGGACATTTGACAATTAAACAGTGCTTCCACCAAGAGATTTCTAGGCTTTGACAGTATGGAAGGACAACCAGCAAAAACACGGTGGCAACCAGAAGTCGTTGGGTTTTCACACCATCGGCTTCAGCTGGTGCAAAAGTGCTACGTTAGAGACAAGTGTCTCTTCATTTGCTTCCTTTTTGCATTATAGATTTTAAGGCGTCATTGCTTCTTAATAGGTTAAACACTCATTCCTGGGCATTTAAAGTAGGTTATCGGTCCAGATGTTCTTGATTGTTCCAAGGTCTGGATTGAAACTCAAAGGGGACACTGTCTTCAGGCTAATGTCTCCAAATTTACAAATCGCTTTACCCCTCTACAGCTAAATCAGTTGTTTTCTGGGTCTCTTCATGCTTGAAATTCCGTTTTTTTTTTTTTTTCCCTGGATGAAATAATGTGACTGACTGCCACTCCGACTTCATGTTCCAATGCATGTGAGAGAGAAAAGAAAGCACAAAAAGTGGAGGCGAATAATCAGGATTCACTGAGTGTGTGAAATTACTGATTCAATAGGGTGATTAGCCAATTACACAGCCTGTCCTGTCAGCCATGTCCTCTGATACTGTTTGACTGTGCTGAATCAGCCATCGACTAAAGTCCCAAGCTATGAGCGATGCTCGGCGACGGACCCCAGACAGATAAAACAGCTGTGTTTTATCCAGCAAGATCATTTATTCGATTATTGCTTTACACTCACACACACACACACACTGTATGAGCTGAAATATAGTTAAACGGCTTTTTATTCTCTTTCCTCCCACTTCTTTCTCTCATTCAAACCATGCATCCACACCTTCCCTGCTGTTCCCTCCATCACTCCACTTTTTTTAAATTTTTTTTTTAATCACTCTTAGAAATGTAAGTGACCCATCTGTGATGGCAAAAGGTACATTAGGCATTAGGGAGTTCCCCTCCGGCCCTGCGCGTGCATAAGAATGTGTGTGTGCGTGTAAAACTGTGCGTCTGTGCATGTTGTTAACAGATATCGCCTGATGGACTCCTTCCAGGGGTGCTATCCATCTGCTTGGCCAATGAAATGCAGCCAATTACTTTGCAGGCCTTGCTGGCAGCCAATCAAATGGAAATGGGAGAGCTTAGAGATGACGATGGGGTTTGGAGCATAGCACTTATATCACATTTTGTTAATGTAAACTTTGTGCACGGGCACATTTATCCATATAAGAGGAGTGCTCTCTCAATCTTTCTCTCGCCTGGTTCCTTCTTGTAAAAGTAATGATGAATGCATGAGGGTGCTGCAGTGAGTGCAGAATGGAGAGAGAGAGAGAGAGAGAGAGAGAGAGAGAGAGACCCGCTAATGCAACAATTCTCTAAACTGTGAGCTTCGTTAGAGCCAGGTTTGCCAAACTCTTACTGACTCCAACTCTTACTGTGACACACAGACAGCACATAATCACAGCAAATAATCACATTCCTCAGCGTGAATAACTACTTGTGTAATACAGACGTCCAAGTACAGTAAACCCTCCCTTCTGCCTTCCCTCAAATTTTCCTCGCCCTCCTTTCTCTTCTCTTTTCCCCGCCCTTACTTTCTGACATTGCTCCTTGCCTTCTCCTCATCTGTCTTCCTGCCACACATTTCATTCATTCATTTATCCATCCCCCCCCCCTGCCTGTCATCCTTTTCAAAGTAGGTCTCTTAGTGTCAAAGTCTGTGTGTCAGTGGCGGCGGTGATGAATCACTGATACTGCCAGTGCAGTTAGTGATGACCATACCAGCTGACCGATGCATCTCTGTGGGGGGAACTATCAGCACATTATACAGCATTGATTTGCCCTAATGCAGTTGTATGTCGGCGTATAAGCAGGGGGGTAATATGATGGGGGGATGCATGCCTGTTGTGCTCGGTCTAAGGTTTAGTGTATAAAATGAGCCACATAGGCCCCATTCAGCCTTGCAACGTGCGTTACACTGACCTATACAAATGTTTTAAAAATTGTATTGTTACTTGTTAACCCCCAAGTCCTTAGCCGAACTATTATTTAAACATGTATTTATAAGAGTATTTATTTATAAGTAGTCATTGTTATTCGAAACATCTGTATAAAATGGGGACAGGCACCCTAACCCTCTCTTTGCTTCTCATTGAGGGTGGGACACAGAGTGGGAACACAAAGCCCTCAAACAGAAGACAGACAACTGGGGTGTCTTCTATTTATTCTCTTCAATGCCCTGTTCTATCCTCACTCACGGTGAGCGGAAGACGCTGGAAGCGTAACAACCTGAAAACTCATCCGAGTGAACAACGTGGATAATTTCAATACTATTTTGCTACGAATTAAAAATGCTTTTTCAACTAGAGGGTCTTCCTGCACAGAAATATTAAGCTTACAAAGGAAAATAAATCCCCCATTCAAAACAATTACAAAGAGCCTCCCTATGGGCTGCTTTAAACCACCCTGTCTGATCAGGGCTCTAATCAGAAATTTAATCAAATCAATTTTTAGTTTTAATTTACAAGAAAAAAAAAAAAGGTTTTTGCAGGTAATGTCAATGGAGTGAGAAAAATACATCATAAGCTATTAAAGCACTGGTTATTGGTAGCGATTTTTAAAGCTTAAGCAAATATTTTATAGACATGATGAGACGTTAAAAGATGTTTGGATTGGTTTATTTCCTTTTATTCTGAGAGTAAGATGAGGAGACTTGTACCAATCTTTTCTGTTAATAATTCAGTAGTTCAGACTGCACCTGCTTGGCTTGTTGTTAGTCTTCTGTTTTTACACTCGTTCTGGGATCTAGGATATAACATAAGCTTTAGAGGTGATGGTAGGTTGCATTTTATTATATTTGAAGAGAGCCCTGGTGGCTGTTTTTTTTTTTCTTTCTGTCTTTGTGCTGCGTTAACGTTATCATCTCCTGGCTTCAGTTTCGTATTGACACATACTGTTGGATGATTTCACATTATTTACTATGAAGTTAACAATAGCCTCTTACCATGTGAGCAAAACCCACTGAAGTGAGTCACGTTCTGCAGAATTTGCTCAGTTGCTGCAATAATGTGCCAGCTGTAGCAGCATGACGAAGGCGGCCAATGCAGAACTAACCTAAAGTGCACACGAAATGTTTGTAATATGGTTTGTAAAAAACATCACTACTATGACAGAGCTAATTCAGCGGCTAGTGAAGTATGGGAGGAAAAAGTGAGTTTTATATTGGAACAAGTGTTCAGCCTTTATTCAAGCAATCCATATATTTGCAGTGGTGTTGACTTGGATAAACTAATTTACCCTCAATTGTTGTCTTATTTTTCTTCATTTAATGTTCTTTTATTGTTCTTCCTGACTTTGCTTTCTTTCTTTTTTCCTCCCCGTGCCAGCTGAAAGATCGACCTCAGTCTCACTGCTGTGTAGAACTTTCAGCTAATGCATAATGTTTTTGGTGACAATGTGGCATTAAGATAAAAATATATATAACATCGGGTGCTCATGGGGGTTCAGAACATTGGGTTGGGATTTAGAAGGCATCCGAGTTATTATCCAAGTCCCACCCCTCCAGGTGTGGCCCCACCCAGCCACCGGGGGCAACTTTGGTGCCGGTCCCGAGCCCGGATCAAAATGCGAGTGTTGCCACAGGAAGGGCATCCGGTGTAACCTGGAACCTGTTCCGCTGTAGCGACCCCTGAAGGGTCAGGCCCAAAGTTGTAGCTCTTTTGCTCATGCTTGCTCGTGTCAGCTTAGCCTCTGCCTATGGAGCTGCTTTGCAACTCCATCAATGTGTCCAGGTCCAAGTGCTTTCTTTCTGTGTGCATAAACCCGCTGTTTAAGGCCTTAGAGTTCCTTGTTTTTCTTGGACGGTGGATTTTCTACCTTTTTTGTGTGAGCTGAGGTTAATACGAGGTTGTTTGAAATGAACTAGGCAAGATAAAAACATGCATGCAAATACACAAAATTCACACAAAACGTATAAATCCTCTTAACTGCAAGGAGAGAATGCACATGTGTGTGCATGAGCATATTTATTCGCGTGTGGGGCTAATTTGCGACTTATTATTTTTTCTTTTTGTGTGTGTTTGCATGTGAACAATGTATCCCTCATCATTAATAGTCCCTTAGATTACGTAAGTGAGTTCATCTTTCTACATCATGTTGCACTGAGCTCTCATCCTAAACACTTGAATCATTTAAAAGCCTTTAAAGCAGCTGCACCCTGCGTGTCCAAATACATGATTATTCGCTTTAGTACTTTAAAAAGAAAATGCAATTTAACAAGCGATTCCTTCAAAAAGGTTTCTTGTTAAAATATTACACGTATTGCTAACAAAGTAATTCAAAGTCTTGTTTTATTGTAATTAGCACCTTCACCGATCGAGTAGGATTTTTCTCTCTCTCTTTTCTGTTCAAATTCATTCAAAAGCCTGAAAAAAAAAAAAAAAGAGGTGGGATAGAAGAAGACACTATAGGAAAGCAGGAAAATGATAACTGAACGATACAAAACAAGGAAGGAAAGACGGACAGGAAAACAGACTGAAGGGTGAAAATGGAAGAAGGCAAGAAAAGGATGAAATTGATAGTTAGGACAGTTAAGTTGGAGAGGAAACATAATGATGGTTATAGGTGATGACGATGGTGATATTGACAGTGGTGGCAATTTTCCTAATAATGTCTCTATTAGTACGGTGGAGGCTGTAATGATGATACCAACAGTTTCTGTACATGGGACAGTTGTGAAATGCACAATATGTCAGTCTAGTGAAGGCAGCTATAATAATGCAATGATAAATAACCAACAGTGGTGGTGGAGGAGGAGAAGAGTAACCGGATCACCAAGGACGGCAGGGCTTAAAGACAAAGTACCGGGGTCTTCGTCACCTTTTTGTGACCTCTTAATAAATTTACTTGGTCAGCAGTTGCACATGTTTACGTGTATTAAATTTGCAGGAAGCCAAAATCAAAATTATGTTCTAAAACCCCCATAGGTGCCCCGACCCCTAGCCCATTAATTGATATTATGTATTTTGGGAAATCGCATCGATTTCAGCATTTAGGGAAGTTATTTGCTTGTTTACTGTTATTATTGTGATTTGGGGGTCAATTGTAAAGTTATGTTGTTATCACTAACAACTACTCCTGCTTCGGTTTAAGGTTAGGTGCTGGAGGATTGAAGAAGAATCCTGGCCTTGTTAGAAAAAGGAAGGGGGTGGGAGGGAGAGGGCAAGATGGATAGAGGGAGACGAGAAAAGCCAGGGCCCCTGGACAGAGAGTCAACGCAAAAACAGTAAGACAGAAAGGAAGATATTGGACTTATTAGAAAAGTGAGTGAACGGAAGAAGAGGGAAAAACAGAGCAACAAAGATAGAGACGGAGAGAGCGAGAGAGAGAGAGAGAGAGAGATGATGTTATTTTGTCAGTGTTTCCCTGTGGGGGCTCGACTGCTTGTTAAAAAGTCCTGACAGAGGAACCACAGTAATAGCACACACACACACACACACACACACATACACACACACAGAGACAGACACACTGCTCCTGTGTGATAAACTTTGAATAGGTCTCTCCCTCCCTCTGAGTGTGTTATCTAAAATGGATTGCATTCGTGCCAAAATTACCATTCTGTGACGCCAAACAGCCTTGTTTAACAATCTGTGTGTGTGAGAGTGTGTGTGTGTGTGATTGTGTGTACTGTATGCACGGTATGCATGCACGTGTATAATTGCAGTTGAAAGCTACTGTTTCCATATAATTATTATCTAACAAAAAGAACGGATATGTGCTCCATCAGTGTTCACACCAGCACTAATTCTCCACAAACATACACACACACACATTTGCAGTTCCACCAGAGCTTATTGTTTTAAAACACTTTAATCTAGTAAAGGCTGAATAAGCTTCCACAGTTTCATAAGACTCTGACAGAGTCATTTGCAGAGGAATACAGTAAACACCCATAATGTGGTGTAAGTAAAAGACACTCATGTTTTTAGTGCAATGGTCCTAATAAGACGAGAGAGAAAAACAGAAGCAGAGATGTTTTTTTGTTTTTTTTTGCAGAATTTAGTACGTGTTTCTGTGCAGGCCTATGGATTTGGTTAATACACACCGTGTTAGATCCCATTGTCAATCACTTTTATATTTGGTTTTCTGTTCATAAATGGATGCTGCAGAACCACATTTGTTAGCGGTTGAAGGCTTAAGTCAAACATTCCTTCCCACTTCCTGAAGTAGATGATTCAGCACCATGGACAGGGCCTTGCTGCTCCACAGTAATAGTTGGAACCTTTTTCTCATTAGTTACTATGACTCCTCTCTGATTATCTACATCTCTTTGTCTGGCTCTGACAGTGGATATTAAAACGTGATCAGCGCTTGTTGGAAAAAAAAACATGCGGCCTTCTTGCCAATAGTGGGCCTTCTTTTAATATAGGTGATAAAATCACTTCATCCCGCTGAAGTTGTCAGTTTGATGATGTCTTGCTGATTTGGCAGACATGCAGTATACGCAGGGGGATAATGTGAATATGGCTCACGTCATTAAATATACATTCAGCTCCAAAAGCAGCACTTAATTCAGCTAAGTTAATTTTATCATTTGGCTTCTTTGTCCTCAAAAATACACCGTGAGATCAGATGCTCTTTTACTTTATATTTATTGGCTCTGCTTAGCACTGTTCTATCTAATATTGTATTCCAGCTTTTAAAGGAATTTCCTACCCAGAAATCAGTTAGCATTTCTTCAATTCCGGTACCGTCATCTCTCGCAGGTCTTTGATTTAGTTTTTTGGTTAAATGCCTTGGATGTATGTGTTTAACAAAAGGTCGAGATTTTTTCGTCTTATTCTAGGACATAAAATTCATCACTAAGTGTCTGAATAATATTACAACTGTTTCCGTCGTCATGCCGAACAGGGAGAGAAAAGGCTTCTGTGGAAGAGGGTTCTGTGCCAGATCAAATTACAAACTGGACGTTTAGTGGTGGTGGTGAAGTCATGTCACCGTGGTGTAGTTTGTTTATAGCCTAACAATAGCTTTTTACTTCTGGCAATTATGTTTGGGCTTCAAAAGAAAGAAAGTTCATGAAAGTTCATCTGTGTGTTGCTAAATAACACTTGTAAAAGTCATAAACTTCTGTTAGTCACTGAGCTTCTTTTGTCAGTGTTTTCTCAATAGTCTAGTAAGGAAATTCCGGTGACATCCCATTAATTTGACATCAAGTAAGAACACACACGCTATCAAAATACACAGGGAAATCAGCATTTAGACCAAATTCTCATGACATTTTTGCCTACAGCAATGAAAAGTAAAACATAATATTGGCCCACAATGATTCTCCATCTGGTTAAAGCAGACTCAGAGCATGTGGCGTATGTAGCTATTTTCTGTGTAATTGGCAGTCGCGCTGGATTCTGTGCGCTTCATATGACGAGTGCTGTCTCTTTGGAATTTCGGTTTGTCTTCAACCAAATCTTGAGCCCTTTTGTTTTGCTGCAGCTATTTTTGTTCTTGTCCGTCTATATTTAGTAACTGGCCACCGAGGAATTTTTGTCATATCAGTGTCTCCTCCTCCACTAGACGCTGCAGCGCTGTTGAAGCCAGCAGACAACAGGCAGATAGAAGTGATGTGTGGGTTTGTGTGACGTCCCCTATATGAGAAATACGTGCAGATTTTGCCGTGCATGTTTTTATCTTGGCGAGCGTGCCCCTCACAGACAAATCGCCATTGTGTGTTTGTTTTTTTTGTTGACTTTCGTTCTTCTTTTTTGTACGTGTGTGTCATCAGAGTAGACAGTGCATGATGCTATCAGCAGCAGAGGATATGAGGACTACTATTTATAACTCTCCTCTATCTCAACTTAGGTACACTGTCCGGTGCCACAGGGCAGGTGTGTGTGTGTGTGTGTGTAGGTGGGTGGGTGTTTGGTTGTGCTTACGCCAATGTGATTGTGCGCATGCAACAATGTGGGTAAATAGAGAGTGGGAGACAGTGAACATATTAGACAGAACTGTGAATGGCAGTGTGTGTGTGTGTGTGTTTCTGAAGGTATGTGCACATGTATGTATGTGTATGTGTGTTTGTGTGTGTGCCCCCAGATAAAGGTGTGAGTAGAAAGCAGAGGAATGTCACACATGAAAAGGGTGGAAATGAGAGAATGTGATTGTGATTGGCTGTTTTCTGATGTCGTGGATTGTGAGTCATCACAATTAGAAATAATAATAAGCTACTTAGTTACTCCATCAGTCTTCTCTCCACCACTCTAGCCATCTTTCTTCTTTTCTATCTGCTTCGCAACCAAATCCCCTCCCCCCTCCCTTTCCACTACATTTCCAAGTTGTGTTGCACACTACAATCACATGACTTTACACATTTGATAAAAGGATATTTGACTTTACTTTACTCTTTGGCACTTCTCACAGGCTGCTGATGATGTAGTGAGTTCCTGACCTGCCTGCTGAGATCTGCGTTGACTGCTCTTGAACGCACACAGCTAAAGTGAAACCCCCCAGAGTAATGGTCTATTTTCAGACATAAAACCTACTGAATTCATTGTAAAAGGTGGCTTTGTATGTCGATCATTGAACGGTGCGTCAAATTCATTCTGCCACGTCAACGTCGATCAAACAATGCAACAAGCGGCGCTTCGCTCCTTTCCTGAACCTGGAGTCCGGAGTCTGGAGTCTTATACATTAATATACGTAATTGACCAACACCATTTTTTGTTCTCCTCTCCTTTCGAAGGCATCAGGCACTCATGCACTCGTGTGCACTAGTGCGGACCATTTGCTGTGTTTACCTGCATTAAATGAGGTGCACATAACAAAAGGATGCCACAACATAATATGTTCTATGAGACAGAGCCAAAATTCAATGAAACTGAAGAAACAAAAGTTTTATCATTAACATCAAATCCCGGAAAATCTGGTGACAGCTGTTTTATCGACAGGTGGCAGGTGTAAATGTCAAAACTTAAACACAATTAAAAAACGCAGTCTGTTATTTCATATACGGCTCTGCACACAGTTACATGTTTACTATTATATGCAGTATATTTCCTGACTCCTTGAAGCATTTTTTTGCTCCCCTGCTGGTCATAGTCCTCGTATATCGCAGCAAAGTGCAGGACTGGTGTTGGAGCTGCTGTAATGAGGACAGGAAGTGACATGTCTTATAGAATGACCTCCCTTCTGCCCCACCACGCTCAAGCATTGCTGCAGTTTCTGCTCTATTACCACACACACACACACACACACGGACACACTCTGCTACACTGAGAGCCTCTGAAGAGCATTTGAGTCGAAGTATCAAGTCAGCCAGCCTCACAGATATATTAAAGGGCACTCAAGAGTCTTAAATGAGAAAATCGATGAGCACACATACTCTCACACAGACAGTGCAGTGAATGTCTATATTATTCAGAAGCAGTAATAACAAAGCTGGGTTTGTAAGGCTGTTGTCCAAAGACCACAGGGTCAGTGGTTCGATCCCCAGTCCGGGCTATATGCTGAAGTGTCTCTGGGGCAAGACACTGAACACCTAACAGCTCATCCCCCTCCCCAGCTGTGCAGTGTCGGTCCAAACCTGGTAGAAATTTGGGGAGGGTTGCTTCAGGAAGGGCATCCGGCATAAAAACTTTGCCAAATCAACACGCGGACAATGATCTGCTTTGGGGACCCTGAACTCACGGGACAAAAGACAAAAGGACAAAAAAACAAAGCTGAAAAGGAAACTTTGGGTCATGCACGTAGTAACAACATAGAATACATCCCTTCAAGACCCTCGGAAACCTGTTTTAGCCATTTGTTGGTCAATATTAGTCAACCAAACTACTATAAAATTGTGGTCACCAACAAACAATCCCCTGGGCAAGAAAGCTTTCAGAAATGTCATAGACCTATTATGTGTAACTGCTTAACAACCAATAATCAGGGATTGAAAAATGCCATTTTTAAATAAGTGGTGATGACAAAAGTAAAGCTGCATTAAAGCTCTGCTGTGCTAAAGTCTTAACTTATAGTTACTAACAGTCATATTCATGTTTCTCAAGAATTTCTTTGGAAAAGTTAAATACTTGCAATCAACATCAAGAACAATGCTCAACCTGAAGTTCGCTTTGTTTTAAAAAAGTTATTTTACTTTCCTATTACTCTGTAGACTCTACTATCCATGTTGTCTTTTCAGCGAAGTTGCTTGGTTTATTACACACCGGTCACCGGCATAATTGTTTTGCCAGAAAAATGCAATTTAATTTATTTACTCACAGTATTTGCTTAACTGCAATGGATTAATGAGGACGTTTACTGCCCAGCTGTTTGCGGTGGGCAACAAAGACGTGTGAAAGAAACAGTCTTTAGTTTGCCTCTTAAACAATGCTGGTGGCATTTCACCACACAATTAGCTTTTCCTGTTTGATCACACGCACCAACGTTTTTGTTGTTGTCAAAGTTTGTATTAGGCTGCAGGCAGTGTGTAAATGCAGTGTATGCATTTGTCTGTCAGTGTGTGTTAAGTGTGTGTAATGCATTTGTACATTTTGAGAGCAGGTGTAGTCTTACAAAGTGACGCTGGACAAAAAAAACCCTTTTCTTCATTTCTCTCACGTTTTGTTCCAGCCCACTTTTTAGTGTCTCTCTTTTTTTTGTTGTTGTTGTTTTTTTATGCTGTCAGGTTGCCGCTTCTGCTTCACACACGCTCACAGCACACACAGAGAAGACGTGCACGCACACTAACCTGCAAGTCTGTCATAATCAAGGTGCCACAGACAAGTGGTGTCAAGATAAGCCATGTGTGAACTCTATGACAGTTCAACGGAACATTCTTGAAATCCAGCACACACACACACACACACACACTTACAGTGTCATGCAAAGAACAACCAAAGAAAAAAATAACACTTTGTAACACTTTGTCAGTCTCCGTGCAAGTGCAAGATGCTTTTCCTTCCTCACTTTTTTCCTCATTTCACTTAATTTAATAGTCCACACCCTAATGAGTCATTGCAAACAAGGCGCCAAACTAACAAAACAAAAAACGAATAGGCTCGATTTGTTCACCTGCAATGACACTTGTCCGCTCAGTCCAAGTGGATGTCTAGGTTTGGCTGAATTAAGTGGCAAATGATTCTGAGTCAAGTTTAATGGAGTGGATATGAGTGATACAGAGTGAATGTAACCCTCGTTCCCCAAGAACCAGGCCCACAGAGTTCTGCAGCCTGCCTGTACTGCACCAATCCAATTTGGGCTTAATTGAATTGTTCTGAGCCTCTCATCCATATATTTCCTCCCCGAGATTATTACTCTCGATCTCTTTGGGTGTGTGTGTGTGTGTGTGTGTGTGTGTGTGTGTGTGTGTGTGTGTGTGTGCAAGAGAGATTGAGAAGAGTGTGTGTGAACTCATAATGTGCAAAAGCTCAATGCTCTATTGCGGATTGATATTTCTAGGAAATAGTTTTTAGCTGGTGAACTATTATGAAGTATAAACAGAAGGAAAAGAAGCATTAAAAAAATGTATCTTTCTTCTCTTTTTCTTCCTCCTTCCATTCCTCTGCTCTGCTTCCTTTTCTTAGGATGTGAAGTCAACGTTTTTCCAGTTCGGTGCCTCCATCCAGCAGGAGGCTCTGCTGCTGCTGAACATTATGGAGGAGTATGACTGGCACATCTTCTCCATTGTCACGTCCAAGTTCCCTGGCTACCAAGACTTCATCAACATATTGAAAACAACGGTAGACAACAGGTGGGATCAAGTGCTATAGTTTGTGCATCTGACTAATGTGTTAACGCAGCAGCGGCCTTGTCAGTCAAAAAGTAATGTCGTCCTGTTGGTCAAGTACTTTACTAATTCTGATGTGCATGTGTTTGTTAGAGAGAGAAGTTGAAGCTCTGGCAACTATTTGGTCCCTACTTTTCCATCCCTTAAAGATGTAGCACAAAATCAGCTTTCAGAGTTAAAAGGCAGCAGGAGAGGAATTGCAAGATTTCTCAGGGACATGAGGCTGCATTTCTCCCATCAGAGTGATTCCATGCTCACAGTGATAATGCTAACATATTGCTAGTACCACGGTCACTATACTGATTAGTGCTAATCGCAAAGTACAGCTCAGGCCTATGACAGTGTGACTGTGTTAGTAGCAGTGTTATTCATAAACCAACATAATGGACAAATTCATATTCCAACATGATTATGGTGCTAAGTGAAAAGTGAAAGGATCACTAATGTTATTATAGATCAGATGTAGCAAATATCATGGCAGTTCCAGGATGAGGGGCTCAGAACAACAGATGCTGAGACATTTTCCCTCAAAACCTAAAACATCAACATTAAAATTCCCATAAAAATACCAACTACTTAAAAATACATCCAGTAAAGATAAAAAAAAAAGATAAGTGGTCAGTCAACTTTCCCAACTTCATTTACCCTTTTTTAAAAAGTGAGAAAAACTGCAGATACTAAGCACTGGAAGTTTGACCCCTAAGGAACTATTGCAGGCATTTGTCCAAGCCAATTCCTCCATGCTGTCTGTAATCTACTCCATTATCGCTGCAAATTTCCCCACAGAACGCCCACGTTCACCTTCTAGACGAGCTACTGCACACAGTGTTTTGCCTTGTATATTTCTGTATACTAAGTATAGACAGCTATTAACAGTTAACAGGGGTTTTGAAATGGTCTGCTTGTGTCTCTTTTTGGTAACACTGGTTAAAATTAATTAAATTACTACTAACAAGTTCAGCACATTCACAATTCATAAAGTACTTTTTTTTTTTTACTGTTTTTAAACCTTTGGAGGAGAAGTAAGAAAGCATAGCGGAGAAATGAGGGGAGGTCATAGCAGATCAGAGTTTAGTGTTTCTAATCTGTGTATCTAATGTGTAATTCAGTGTATCTAGGCCTCGTTTCCACCAAAGGGACTTTTCCCCAGAACCAGGCTCTGAATTTAGTAGTGGGCTGTAGTTTTGACCCCCAGAGACTTCCTGGTCATTACAAAACAGTGTCAATACTTTTACCCCCCAGATGTTAATGTTGAGCTCAGTGTTACAAGAAATAATAGGTCTAATTACCTTCAATTACACTTCGTCGATTTTACCGCGTCAGCATTGACTTGGGTCACGCGACAATTTAACACCAATGAATCTCAGTCATTCACAACAAGAAACAGGGCTGATCTGACCATACATACTTACAGTATGTGTACGGAAGTTTAGTGGGCTACGTGAAACACAGGCTCAGATGAATGGAGATGAGAGCAGGCAGCGAATGTAAAGTTGTTTGGATACCAATAAGGTAGAAAAAAAAATACTATATAGGTGCAGATATACTATATAGGTTTTTTTTTTTTGTACAGGTATCGTGGTTACAGATACAGTTTGTAATGTCCCAAGCACAAAACATATAAGATCAGTGGCTTTCAGCTTGTCCCTTCAGGGGTCCCCACACCATAACACGTTCTGCATATTGTTTTTACGCCAGATGCCCTTCCTGCCACAACCCTCCCATTTTATCTGGGCTCGGGACCAGCACCAAGAAAGCCCTCGATGGCTTAGCCACTAGAGGGACTTAAGGTCCTAAGGAAAATAAAGTAACAGGATCTCGCTGGTGGAAATGCTCAGATCTATCCTAAGTTGCATATCGTAGCTTGGACATTGCAACCCTCCTTGATTGTTGTTCCTCAGATCACTCTTCATATTAATGGATTTAAAATGCCTGGTGGGTTGGGATTTGATCCTGCATCAAAATCTGATGCTCTACTCATTGAGCCAACGGGTCCCCAGACATATAAGATACAACGTGTGAAACTAAAGACTGGGCTGAGTGGAAAAACCCCATCACAAATCAGTCTTGCCATTATCTTATTACTATACCGTTATTTTATTCATTTCTTTAAGATGAGAGTTCACTCTGTCGAAAGTTGTTTTGCCGCAAAGCAAACACCCAGTTTTCTCAAAATGTGCAAAAAGCAAAAAACAAAAACAAACAAAAAAACCCCTGAATGTTTCTTTGAGTAAACAGTGACAAAATTACACTCAAAATTACAAAATCCATTCTTATTTGTATTTTTTTACCCTCGTTTGCCTCATTTGGGATCCTCTATACGAGTTTTGTCATTTGGGTCTTGTAGACCATCATCACTTTAGACAGCAAGAAAAGGACAGCAAGTCCCAAATCACTTGCATGTTACGCTGCCTGCTTATTGTTGGATTCTTACAAGATGTGTAACTGCTTCCCTCTTTTCCCTCCTGTGTGTCACACTTTGTAACACTCAGTCTCCCGTGGAAGTGTGTGCCCATGCGCGAGTGCACACTTTTTGTCATGAAGGACTTGTACGTCTGACACCAATCAGTTTTATGGCATAAAATGTTCTTTAATTACTGACATAACTATTCTCTGTTTCTGCTGCTCTTTAGCCTCATGCACTGGGACCTGCTTCACATTATTATTCTGGACACTGTGAAAAAGAGCCACGTGTCCCACTGGATGAAAAAAGATACTCTAAAAGTGCATTATCTTTTTTAATGAGCATGTGTTGCTTCTCACTCTGCCCACTTAAGTTAACTGGCTACAGAATTGATTAAATCTTTCCCTTGGAATGATACCATTTTGTGTTTTGCTTCACAGCTGCTTTGAACATCACTCTGTGGGGGCACAATATCCTTACAAAACATCTATTCTCAGCCACATAGTTTTGCAGGTGCTATGCAATATTAATGAGCCTATTTTTGTGCAAAAGCTGTGAGAGAAGCTCACAGTTGCTGGCTCCTGTGTTGCGGCACTATTTTCCGGTACCTGTTGTCACCAATTAGCAGAGGCCACAGACTCTGTGTTGGCTCTTTCACATTAACAGGCCAGTATTTTGTCATTTATTTGTGTGGGCTGGTACCTGCTGAGCATCATTACACAAGACCAGCTTTAACATTTGCATTCCATTTATCCTTAATGTGTTTCCTCTGACAATAAGCACTTTACACCTATTAGCTTTCACGTCGCACTTTCCACTAATATTAATTATAATAGATAATTATAACTGCCCTTGTTTGTACCTGAGCAAAGTTAATAGTCTGTTAGTTAAATATTAACATTTAAATCCTGTCCTTGTTATTCTTGCTTTAGTTTTGTGGGCTGGGACCTGCAGAATGTCATCACTCTGGACGCAGTGGAGGAAGACACCCGCTCTCAGATTATGCTCAAGAAGGTCCAGTCTCCAGTGGTGCTGCTGTACTGCTCCAAGGATGAGGCAGTTATCATCCTGGACGAAGCTCGCTCTCTGGGCCTCACCGGATTTGGATACATCTGGATTGTGCCGTCGCTCACCGTCGGGAACCCGGAAATAACGCCCGATGAGTTTCCATCGGGAATGATTTCAGTGTCGTACGATGACTGGGACTACCCGTTGGAGGCAAGAGTTCGTGACGGCCTAGGGATCATAACGTCAGCGGCGGCAGCCATGCTGGATGAGTATGGTGACATTCCTGAAGCCAAGACATCCTGTTATGGCCAGATGGAGAAGACAAACAAGCTGCCACCCAGTGCCCTACATAAGTAAGCACAACAGTAATGTTTAGAGGACTTTGTTAACGTGTCTGTAAGAACGAGTAAGAAATAGTGAGCAAGGAGAGAGAGTAGAGTGTGAGCTATGGAAGGAAAATTTAAAGAGTAGCGTTGTGTCTGTGGTGTGTATTTCTATATAAGTTCTAAGAGAGTGGCTGTGTTAATGCACATAAATGTGTGTGTGTGTGTGTGTGTGTGTTTGATTGCATGGTCTCCTGCCACCGACTGTTTGTTTCCACCCTTGTCCTCAGTAATTAGAGACTTTCCACCAAGTTTCCACCAAGGCTGCATTAAGGATTAATATTGAAGACAGATGCAATTACTGGATAAAAGACCAAGGGATCGAGAGTTTGAGCTAAGAGAATAGAAGACGTGTAAGAGTCAAAGAGGGGAACGAAAAAGTGAATGGGAGCTGAGGTGGGAGTTTGTGACTTAGACAATGAAGGAAGAGGGAAGGGAATAAATTGAGGCTGGGGTAACAGCGGGAAGCCGCTACAAATGAGTGCTTTCCAAAATCCAAGAGGTCCTTGATGAGTCCTTCTGTTCGTCTTCTTATTTATTCCTCCAAGTTTCATTCACTCCCTCCTGCTCGCTTTCCTATCGTGTGCTCAGCCAGTGGGGGATGTTGCAGGTCTTGCCAGCTCTGTCTGGCTTTCCATCTGGCAGAGAAGGGAGAGACACATACAACCTGTGTTTACATCTCTATGTCATTTTCTTTACTTGTCCAAATTGGAAGTTGGTAAATGAAGCTGGGTCCCAACTTTATTAGGAAAATTCCGTCGCCGCTGTGCTTCTTATTACAACGAGGATGTGTAAACAAGAAAATGATCCCATTTTCCTGTGAGGTCAGTTCACAGTCAGTAAAGAAAGAAAGAAATGGAGAAATGGTATTTGGGATGTTTTTAGTCTGAAAATGTCTTTCAGGCATTTTATTGTACATTTCAGTTCTGGAGAAACCAATGCATTGTGCATTGTGCACTGTGGGTATTTAATAGAGCCTGGGAGATTAGAACATTCACTTCAAAAGCTGGGCTGGGCTGACTCTGCCTATTTGAACAGCCTGAAATTTCAGCAGTCACTGAGGTAACAGAGGAGAATCTGGCATTGATGAACAACATTTATGAGCTCCCATTCGTAAATTACAGCCATTTTCTGAAAAGAGACACCAAAGTATGACTGATGGTGTCTTTAGTACCTCAGTAAGACTCACCAATAAGAAATCAATAAGACATATCAGTTAGAAATACCAGTTCAACGCTATAACAGTAACACTTGTTTTGTCAGACAAACACACACAAACACAAAGAATGACCAAACGTCTAGAGTCCCAGCATGCTCTGCTGCCTCAGGTGCTTACCCAGGTGATGAGTAGCCACAGATGGCTCTGTCGTGGGTGAGAGAGTTCAGCCAATAGGGTTTCAGGGCCAGGACATGAGAAACACGATTGGTCAGGACTAGGTCGGGGCGATGGGCCAGTGTGAGTTGCTGGACCATCAATGGCTGTCAGGGGAGATACTGTATGAGGACACTGTGAGCGGGGACACACAAAACACACAATCACGCATGCACACACACACACACACACACACACACAGAGGCAGGCAGATGGTCCTGTTTGTAAAAATGTACAGCACTAGTTTGACATGTTTCAGTATTTACAGTGTGGTACAGTATTTTTGTTCTAGTCTTATATTTTATTCATGTGTGGCTGCTCTAAGATGTCAGTAACCGCGTTATCTTATATGCATTTGGACTCAATTTGAAATTTATGCGCTTCTTTATTTCAAAACATCTGAGGGCCCGCTGCAAATTGCCGAGGATGCTGCTTCCATGCGTAAGCGAGCCAACAACATGTCACAATAGTGCGAAACTTGTTTTGATCAGTGTAATATGAGTGAGTGCTGAAATCGTCGAAAAGTCCAGTGACTGGGGACTTGCAGTGAAGTTTTACCTCGCTCACTTTGCCTGTTACAGCTGTGATGATAAATCCACCGTGACACATCCAAGATGAATATGTTTTGCGGAGTAATAGAAAAATAAAATTAAATAAAAGCAGGTGACAAATGGCCAACTAAGAGCGTTGGCCAGTGCAGCAATCAGACCAAGTGACAACTTGTCTTCCAAATAAAATATGGAATGTGTGGGTCTGCGTGTGTCTGCGCTTGTGTGCGTGTGTGGTACAAACAGGAAAAATATCCCCCCCTAAAGAGAATGTTCTGTCATGACAGATTTACAGTGTGCTGCTCACCTTGCTGTGGTGAACAGTGGGCCTTAAAAGACTTTAGCACTTATTTTTCTGTGTGCGTGCGTGTGTGTAGATATGTGAGTGTGTGTGAAAAGGCGTAGGGGTAGTAGTTTGTTCTGACAGGTAATTTCAGTCTCTAGTGCTGATATATCACGGTCAAGACTTTGGAAACACACACGTACAAACACACAACACTAACAGAAAACTAAGTCCTGGGGCAGCTGCAACGTGAGCTGTGCAAAGACGCGTTGTATTTACACTGTACTCAATAGATCGGAGAAGTGAAAAGATGCGTGTAATTTGCTGTTTTGATATTGCATTGCTCCAATATATGTGACATACGTTTGTAGCTTGTCTCTAACGAATTAGCAGACTTTAATTTTAACACTGTGTTCACACTATACAAATCTGGTTGTGTGTTATTTTCTAGCTTTTTACTTAAAAGTGCCTCAGTGCTTCAAAGTGTACTTTGCTGTTTACACAACTTCATGATTCGTAGCATCTTTCTTGATTTTTTTTTCTTACTCCATTGCCTTATCCAGTACATACCGTATATCGAGCCTACAGTGTCTTGCGAAAGCATTAATACCCCTTGAAATTTTCCACATTTTGTCACGTTGTAACCACAAACATAAATGTATTTTATTGTGGTCTTATGTGATAGACCAACACAAAGTGGCACATAATTGTGAAGTGGAAGGAAAATGATAAATGGTTCTAAATTAGTTTTACAAATAACTATCTGAAAAGTGCGGCGTGCATTTGTATAGATTCTCAAATGGATTCAGGTCTGAACTTTGACTGGGCCATTCTAACACACGATTGTTGTCCCTCCTCCCAAGTCTCAAGTCTTCTGCAGACTAACAGATTTCCTTTTAAGAGTATCCTGTATTTTGCTCCATCCATCTTCCCGTCGACTCTGACCAGCTTCCCTGTCCCTGCTGAAGAAAAGCATCCCCACAACATGATGCTGCCACCACCATGTTTCACGGTGGGGATGGTGTGTTCAGGGTGATGTGCAGTGTTAGGTTTCCCCCACACGTAGCATAGGTTGTACAGTGCTCCGTGAGACGTTCAGAGCTTGGGATCGTTTTTTATAACCTAACTCTATTTTAAACCGTTCCACAACCTGTCTGGTGGGTTCCTTGGAATTCATAACGCCGTTTGTTCACTAATGTTCTCTACGAAAACTCTGAGAGCTTCACAGAACAGCTGTATTTATACCGAGATGAAATTACACACTGGTGGATTTACTTATTAGGTGACTTCTGAAGACAAAGGGGGCTAATTACAAATGCACAATACACTTTTCAGATGTTTGTAAAAGAATTTGAAAACCATTTATCATTTTCCTTTCACTTTACAATTATGTCCCACTTTGTGTTGGTGTGTCACATAAAAATCCCAATAAAATACATTTATGTTTGCGGTTGTAACATGACAAAATGTAAAAAAAGTTCAAGGAGTATGAATACTTTTTCAGAATGAGGTACAATTACTGTGTTACTTTTACTTTGCTACAGTTTATCATTTTCGGGTTTTAGTTAGTTACATTTTGGAGATGAGGATTCATAACACAAAAAAACAATGCATAAATGATGCTTTATTGCTGATTACCTGTCATGACATTAAATGATGCAGCTCTACCGTCACCAGATTTACTGAGGTGGGTGAAGTTGTTGTCTGTGGTTTGAGATCTTTTTTCAGTGGCGTACTGTATTTTAACAAAAGCATACACCATATACTTATCATGTCAGGGCTTTGTAACTGAGACACGGAACCTTGGAGACGGGGTGTTGCACAGGTAACCGTGACAATGACCTGACGGGGGAATCATGGGGAGAGCCGGGTTTCTAAAAGGCAGGGGAACAGGCGAAAACAATTGGGACTGTTGATGACTGGTAAGCTGGAGAAATTAACTGGGGACAGGAAGTGGAGAAAACGGGGGACAAAATAAAAGTCCAGGGCAGGAAGTGACTGTGAGGGTCAGATCATGACATATTACTTCAATTTAAGTAAATAATTTGTATTTTTAAGTACTACAAGTACTTGAATGTGTGTGCAAAACTGTAGAGACAGAAAATGAGAGGAGGGGGCACTGAAAGAAGTACTATAAACAAAGTTGCTTACATTACGAGTGTACTTAAATACTAATATGATGTGTGCGCTAATGCAGCAGCTTCCCATTTAATATTGCTGACATGAAACTGATACTGTTTTCAATTTAAAACAATGGGCTATTTGCAGTTAGCCTGAAGTATCCATCAGGCATCATCGGTGGGTGTGAAATCAGTGGGCAGGGAGCAGCTGTACATTTTCCAGTAGGCTGGCACTTCCTCAAATTATTCTTCACATCAATATTATCGTAATAATTCTTACTTTTTCCATTTTTTTTTAAAGGACAGTGCAGATAAAATGAGGATTTTAGGCATCAGTCAGGGTTAGTTTATGGAGTCACGTTTATTCTCCATCATTAATGTCTTTCAAGTTTCTGGTCTAACATCCTATTTTGACCTGATATGTTTGGCCTGCATGTTGCATGTGGATTTTGCAATCGGTTTTGGGTTCATTGAGCGAGAATGGCATATGGTTGTCAGCAAGTGTAACTGAAACTTAGCTATAAAGCAGCCAAGTTGGTTTATTTGGTTTTTGGGGTTTTTTTGTGCTCAGAGAGTGGAGACACAGGGGCTGCAGAGCACATGATATGAAGGGAGTTAAGCCAGTGGCAATGTGAACTACTGCTAATCCCACTGCACAAGATGTTCATAAATTTTTTATCGGAGGGAAGGATATTTAAGAAAGGCATTCCAGTTTTGTGCTAAAAAATGATTTGCACGTTGCAGAAAGCCTATAATGTTTTAACTGAACTACAGTATAAAGAATCCAAAGCCAATGTGCACATAAATCCCATTTTGTGTAACAAAAGAAATCCAGCTGAACTAGCTGTGTGGGCATGTGTTGCATTTTATGGAGAGCTTGGAAAATACACATATAATTGTTAGCATTAATCTTGCTGCTGCTGCTACGAAAACCTGCCCTGCAAAATATCTGCACAAACTCACACACTCTCTCACACACACACACACACACACACACACACACCGGGGACAACAGGATGGAGCAAAGTCGCTGCTAAGCTATAGCATCTCCTTCACCTTGTGCAGTCATCATTCATGCCAAGCTTAACACACGCCACCTGGGGCTGAGTGTGTGGTTTCAAGTGAGTAGCCACCCTTGGGTCCTCTGAAAAGATCTAAATCAGCGCTGATATCAGCTCCCATCTTTTCTCGCAGCCCAGTGTGTGTGTGTCTGTGTGTGTGAGAGATCATGAGTGCTCTGACATCATACATCAATGCTTCGACTGGTCCTTGTCTTGACGAAGGATAAATGTCTCTATCTTTAACGGTGACGGAGCATTGCACAGTCTATTTCAGCATCTTTAGAGAGAGAGAGAGAGACCCTTTTCCTGCAGTAGAGCCTCTTCAGATGGTCCTTATCACAATAAGATCTCTATGCACATGCAGAGATCCAAAGAATAATCTAGCACTTGTGATATTATACCGTTTGTGTGAAGAGTACTTTGACAGGGCAGGGCGGCTCCCTGCCTGCTATCATGGTATTTGCAAGATAAAGTGCCAAGTGTCATTGTCTTACCATCACATAATGTCTGTTCTTTGCTCACTGAATGCAGGATTAAGAAAACAGCTCTTACTGTATGTGCTGCAGTGTTTGTGTAGTGCCGGTTAACTCTGGTGCAGTGCCCACCCTTCCTGCACAGCCCTCTTTTTTTCTTATCCAAAATAGAGAAAAGGAGGAAAAAAATAACACCAAAGATATTTTTATCCCAACTCTGCTGAGGCTTAGTCGTCATCCTCTCTCGTCGTTGTTTCCCATCTCTCTCACTGTTTTTATTTTTTAATTTCTTTTTTTTTGTGTGTGTGTGTGTGTGTGTGTGTGTGTGTGTGTGTGTGGCTGCTCCTATCTCTGCTGTCTCCCCCCCCCAAAAAAAAATTCAAATGGAAAGTGAGATTATTGATATAATAGCAGCTGCAAAGTGACAGAATTTGGATTGGTTCAGTATGATCTCACACAGGGGAGAGGAAACATTAATGTGAAGCATTTTTGAGGTGGGTGAAGTAATTGTCTGTGTTTCTGTGTCTGGGTAGAGATATTCATTCAGGGTTGTTTAGGGTCATCTTACCAGCAAATACAGTCCACTCTGTGTGCGTATCCTAGCAACGCAATATCAGGTCCACCTGTTCGATGGGCGGCGGCCCAAACATACTCGCAGACACACACACACACACACACACACACACACACACACACACACACACACACACACATCCTGTCTGTACCCTGTTCTTGGTTACAAACACAAATTTGTACTGTTATACAATACTGATGGCTGGATAATGTGTGTGTGTGTGTGTGACAGAGGATGGGCCCCAAATGTGATTATATTTATGGATAAATTGTTTTGTTTTTTTACACTCTGTCCTTATTTTGATCGTTTTGTTACTGTCTTTGGTCACTTTATGTCACGTTTTGGCATTTTGGATACTATTGAGTCAATGTTTATCATTTTGAGTCAATGTTTATCATTTTGTGTCATTTTTGTGGTTGACACATTCTGTGTCTGTTTTTAGTCAATGTGAATGTCTTTACACATTTCATGTGTGTTTTTTGACATTTTGTGTATGTTTCTAGCTTTGTTGTATCTGTGTTTGTTATTTTGTCTTGGATAGTTTCAAGTCACATTTTATCATTTAGAGTCATTTTACTGTTTTCTGTTTTGTTTTTGTTTTGCAGCTCTTTGTCATTATTAATGTTTTAGGAAAGTTAGGTAAGAAATATGAACAGTAACTAGATGCTTGACTCTCTGGTCTATTGCCACCTAAACTCTCAGGCCTGAGGGCCTGGTAGGGATGTTTGGTAATTCTTAAAAATTTTATATGAACAACTGCGTACACATCTTCATCTCCTCCACTTTACCAGCTCTCATTTTGTCATCTTACAGGATGTTCCACTCATATAGTCTCACCCAGCTTCCTATCTTCTGTGCGTGTTTGAGTGTGTGCTCAACGGGCCTGTGTGTTTCCATCTGAGATGGCTGCAAAGCGTCGAACAGGCTGTTGTCTCAAAGAGCAGCCTGGGCACTGGTATTGATTTCAGCACCTCTTTCGGAGTCATCGTCACACATAATTGGGTTCAGCGCTGCATCCCGTGTCCAATCCAATGGCTTAATAACGCTCACCTGTTTGCTTGCAGGCCAATCAGATTATTTTAATCACAAACCCCACTCAATCCCCTTATCTCTAGCTGATTTCATCTGGGCATTGAGTGGTTGTGTGTGTGTGTATGTGCGCGCATGTGTGTGTGTGTGTGTGTGTGTGTGCACGCTTCAGTAATTTGAAGGGACATGTAGGTATTGTGAAATGCCACTCACCCAAACACACACCACTTATTAACACAGCCTTTTTCTCCAGCTATCTATCCATGTATCTATCTGTCTATGTATTTGTCTATCTGTCTATCTGTCTATCTGTCTGTCCACATCTGGACGATAATGTATTCCGTAACATTGTTGATGGCATTGAACTTCATTATGCAAGTGTTTTATGTAAAAAGAAAGGGAAAAGAAACCTGCCTATCCATCCATCATTGTTACCCACCTATTCACTGGGGGCTGGAGCCTATCCAAGCTATCATTAGGCAGGGTACATCCTGCACAGGTCTCCAGTCTATCATAGACATCACAGAGAGACACACACAGACAGACAACCATTCACACTCACGTTTACACTTGGGAGCAATTCCAAGTCACCAGTTTAACTAACATGCATGTCTTTGAACTGTGGAAAGAAAGCGGAGAACCCTGGGGAAACCCACACAAGCACGGGGAGAACATGCAAACTCCACACAGAGAGCTTGCAGCTGGCAGGTGGAGTCAAACTAGGGACCTTCTTGCTGTGACTCCACCATCGTGCTGTCCCAAAAGGAACATCCATCTACCACAATTAATAACAAAGTGTTTAACAAGTCAGTGCTTTTGGAATCATTCATTTAAAGTTTTGGAGGTGCAGATTTGCAAACTGATTTCTTTCTTTTGTCTGACTTGAACAAAATAAACAGTGTAAAATGGCACACACACACACACACAAACACACACACACACACTCTCAGGGAGAACAAATTGTAGCTGCAGTGGAACCATCTTCATGCACTGCAGCACATTTCCACACATTGTCCTGCACAGTGTGATGTGCTTCACCTGCAGGCCTGTCTCCGTGGCTTCTTCAAAGACACATCACGTAGTCACATGTTCCTTGTCGAGGTTTGCCCCGATGCCCTGCCGTCTCAGAAAGGAATAGAAGAGAGAGAGAGAGAGAGAGAGAGAGAGAGAGAAAAGAAGCCATCTCTCCTGTGTTGTGCCGTTCGTGACCGCTGACAGAAGAAGTGGAAGAGAAGGAGTGGGGAAGGACAGCCATGATTAATGTTGAGCCTATGTGGACCCAAGAATATCTTCCCAGTGCCCTCTATCTTAGCTAATGTGACCTGCCATGTGGGTCGCTCATTACAGTGTGTGAATATGTGTGTGTGCGGCTGCTGCTATGCTCAGACTTCCGCTTTAGATACTAGTCATTCTCACTTCTTTTTGCTCCTTCTGCCTCATCCTCATGCAACTTACCTGTCCATTTCGTATATACAGTGAGTGGTACGTAACCCGCATTGCAATGCTGACAACAATTGAGTAAAACTCACTTTTTAATGAATTTTAGCTGCTGACTCTTTCACTTTCTGTCCTGCTTTCTGTTCTGCCTTATAATTTTTTTCGAATGTAATCACAACCTTATCGATGTGAACCCAGTATGACTGAATATTTCAGGATAGTACATTGTAGAATTACTTTTTCCTCATGCTAATGTAATTCAATATCCCCTTTCCTCTGTTTCTCCTCACATCCATTCATTTTTATTTATTTCCTTCCACCATCTCCCTCCTCATCTCTCTTGCCTCATATCACCCTCTGTCTCACTTTCCTTCATCTGGCTTCCTCTCACTCTCAGGTACATGATGAATGTGACATGGGATGGCAGAGACCTGTCATTCACAGAAGACGGCTACCAAGAAAACCCAAAGCTGGTGGTCAGTGTTCTCAACAAGGAAAGAGAATGGGAAAAGGTAGGATCCAAGTCCGTGGGTTAGTTTGTGTCTTTATGTGTGTTTAAAAGTCTGCACAGAGGCACAAGGGTGACTTGCTTTTTTATGGGAGTAGTTTGGGGAGTAGATGTATGAGAACGCCATAAAGGTTTTATGTGCCTTCCCTATATTATAATCTCTCTCTGCATTTTTTTTCGTGCAGATGATGTCATCCCAAAGCAGGTCGAAGTTTTGCTGGCTTTATCTGACATCATCTGAACTCCTGATGATTAAACACTACTCTGGATGATGTCATCTGGAGGAATTTCTCAGCTAGAAGCAGGGAGAAATTTCATCATAGGGAGGCATTAATACACATTTCAACCCTAAACTATAAACCCCCCAAAAAAAAAGTCTTCAAATTTGGCGAAGTCGCCCTTTAACTAATAACGCTCCAATACAACAGTCATGCAAAGAATTGCTCCTTATGTGTTATTGAAAAAAACACAACTTTTTTGTGGTTGTTGATTCAACTGCAGGATCTTCGAATCTTGGAGTGTTGTGGTCTCCGATAGCACCTCAAACCACAGTTAATCCAAACCAAAGACCTT
The DNA here is from genome assembly GCF_033026475.1 of Channa argus. Lineage (NCBI taxonomy): Eukaryota > Metazoa > Chordata > Actinopteri > Anabantiformes > Channidae > Channa > Channa argus. The sequence continues at coordinate 18,152,594 of NC_090211.1, read as the reverse complement.
GGTTATTGGGGTGGCAAGGGGTCAATGCTCCTGTGAGAGTCTGTGAGTGTGTGTGTGTGTGTGTTTACCCTTCCATACTTGTTATTGACAGAAACGCCAATCTGTTTTTTTTTTTTTTATTCAGGTCACATCGGTGTGTGCATTACAGTATTTGCTTCAGTTTGCTGCAATACGCACAGTCTCCACTCAATCTCTGAGACCAGCGTGTTCATATTACATACTGCCACACACCCACACATACGTAGCTGCACAAAATCAACATTTATTGGTATGCTCAGGGGAGGGAGAGTGTGTTGTTTTAACGTGTGGAGAGAGAGAGAGAGCCTGTGAAATTGATCAGTACCACTTGAATGGGGTGCAGAAAAAAATGGGAGAGACAGAGAATTTCAAAGTGGAAACATGGGAGCTCTCTCTCTCCTACTCAGTCTGGTGCAGCTGTCCCACCCATGCACCAGAAATCAGCTGCACACACACAAAGGGAGAGAGAGAGAGAGACAGAGAGAGAAGGACTTCCATGGTGATCAAGAGATAAAAAATCAGTAACTGCACTAAAATATGGATATGGACTAAAAATATAAAATGTGTCCCCTTTGGGGCGCGGGAGGAAGAGACGGGGAGATGAGAGCAGTATGGAGTGATACGGAGATGAGCTAGTGATGGAGACAGATGGGCCGAGATAGCGGGAGCAAATGAGCGTGAGAAAAGGGACAAAGAGAAAGAGAGGGACACAGAGGAGGAGAGAGGTGGAACTGAGCTACCGCCATGTGTATGCTGCCTCTTTTTTTTTTTCCCACCCACTACAGGTGTTTAGCACTCAGGTTTTCACAGCGTTCACACCTGCTGTTCTGTGCACCACACACTTGCAGGCGGTGTATCTTTAAGTTTAGGAAAGAGCCTGTCTGGCCGGCTGTGTATGTATGTTTGAAAAATAAAAACACTGCAAGTGAACAGATCAGAAGGCAGAAGGATTAACATTTGAGATGAAGGCCGTCTTTCCACTTAACTACACACCATGCATTCGATTCTGTGTAGAAGCTAATTTACTTTGAGGACAAAAGCTACATACAAACACACACATGCACACATACGGGTGCAGATTTGATCTTTGGTAGTGACATTTTTGGTGGAAAGATAATATGTATTTGTTGATTTTTGCTCTGCAATACATTAATCTTATAAAGCAATGATAACAACATTTTAAAATCTTTACATTTGGTGTGTAAAATAACAATTCAGCGGCACCTTGACAGTGTCTCTACCAACTATAGCCAAATGTATTAATGAGCTCTTTTTTGTCTCGTTTCAGTTAATCATTGATCAATGTCAATGTCAAACTGTAACCGGCAGGGTTTGGATTAAGACACCTTTCATTTTAACAGTAGCATTGACGGCTAAATGTCTTAAATACTGGCGAAGGAGACTTGGAGAGGAACAGATTTACACTTACTGTGCTTTGCTGCCTCCTGAAAAGATTTCAAGATATCTATGCAGCTGACAGTGTAACATCAGCATTCACAAAGCCTTTTGCCTCATGAAGAGGGTTTTAGCATTTCTGTCAAAGTTAGGGCTAAGCAGAATTTTTGAAGTAGTTCAATTCATTCAAATTTGCATTTTCAAATTTTTTGAAAAAATGTCCACATCAAAAAACTTTTGATTTGCGTTTCCTCTGCTGTCACTCAAATGGCAGCAGCAGCAGCAGCAGCAGTTCTCTGGAGGCGAGACAGTGATCTCAGGTTTCATCAATTCCTTGGAGACACCTCCACACGCATTGGTTTTCACTAGTCAGCACGCTGCAGTAATAGTGGCCGCGGCAGGTACAGACAGCAAAATAAAACCAAAGAAAGGTAGTTATGTCACCTCAGTGATATGCAAAGTAGTGTCTCCATAGAGGCTGTAGCATTAGCCACCTGTTGATGTGTTCGAGGGCAATACAGATTGTAGGTCATCTGCATTTTGGAGTCGTTCAGAGGCCCAAATGAATTTACTATAGTAGTCTTCATGTTTTTGGTATTGTTGCACAGTTGACTATGTTTTATATGGTATAATGTTTACAATATGTGGAGGAGGAGGTCAGTCTTGCTGATGGTTTTCTTTAAATTATGTTTTGACTTGACCTCACGTAGACAAAACAATGAATGTAATTATAAATTGTCCAGAACACTGAAAAGGTTTTTTTTGGCCCTTGTCACAGTACAGCACTACTTTGATGATATCTCACTGACAGATGTCCTGTTAGCATTTACGTATTTGTAGCATGTTTGTGTTCAGTGTTTACCATTTTAGAGATGCTGATTATGATAATAATCAGAGTTCGTGGAAGTGAAATCCTCGTGAAAGTGGCTCTAATCAAATCTAATCTGAAACATACCATTTCTAATGAGGTTCTTCAGTTTAGACAGTTTGGTGAATCTGACGTGGAAGAAAAAAAAAGAAAAGTAGGGGCAATTAAAGACTACAAAATTGTTCTTGCAGTTTGTGAAATCTACAGAATACACCGATCAGCCAGACTTGCAGTACAGTATAACTTCATGGGCTGAATGAGAAAAGTGTATTTACCGATCAGAACCAGGATGTTAGGTTTTATTCCTGCTGGGTAGAGTGTGTAAATTGCTTCAGGAACTGCTGCAGTGTGAGAAGCCAGTTCACAAAATAATTATTACAGACAGCATGGGATTTGTGCTTGGAGAGTCACAATATGGAGAGCAGATAGACACAAAAACCCATGTGCACACTTCCAAACTGACGCACAAACACAGCACTGACTCACACATGTGCGATTTCAACCCAGGCGTCACTGTTCTCTGAATCTTAATAGAAGTTCTGCAGTTTGAGGAAACATTTGAGGTTCCATGGATGCGGTTCTGCCTTCCATTCTGTTATCTTTCTCTCTGCCCTTGTTTTCTAACACACACACACAGAGACACACACACACGCACACATGCACACACATTCACAACACAAACAGAGCAAACATAGAAGAGGGAGAGCAGAATCAATTTTGCCGACATAATTTTGTCTGACAGAAGTGACAGATACTGTTTTATGACTGAATGGGTTTCTTCACGCCATTAGGAGCTCATTCTCCCATAATGCAACTTGCCACAGCGATAACTCTCCCTGGGAGACTGGCACCGAGAAGGTGCTCAGAGTAAGAGCCCTGACCCATGCGTTTCTTTATTTTTCCATCATTCTGTCTCACTTGTGCAACCAGGTTCCGGCTGATTGTGGCACTCGAGTTTGTCTACGCGTCCGTGTGTTTGTGTGTGTGTGTGTGTGTGTGTGTGTGTGTTTGTGTTCGGAGGTCAAACACGGAACAACAAAAAGATGTAGGTTGTAAAATAGACAGAGCAAGGCATGTGTACAAAGGGCAAAGCCTTTCAAAATAAAAGAAGAATAAAAAATAAACTGTGCCTCCTCACTTCTTCACCAAGTGGCATTAAATGCTTCGTAGCATAGCGATGTGGTACGATTGCCACCATGGCTTGTTATAAAGTGGGAATCCCCTGGGTCCCATCATCCTAGCCTCCCCCTGGCCTTGCTGTCACATTACACGTACACACTGCTTCCTACTGTATGTATTGTTTGAGTGTGTAATATCTGGGCGATTCAGCATTCTGCTGGCTGGCCGGTCGATAGCGAGAAGCCTCTCTTCTTTCTGGACATTAATTTACAACTCGTCTTTCTTTAATTGGAGAGAAGAAGAGTCTGTGAGGTAGAGGGAAGAGGAGAGCAGGGCTGGAAATCAGAAGAGCTGCACATGTCAGCTTTTTCTTTTCCACCCTCCTGCACCTCTTCTACCTAGTATGACATTTCTCCTCAGAGTTTATTGATTCAGTCAACTTAATCAGGGCCACTCTTCGAAATCTTAAACGAATCAATCAGTGTGTCAACCAGACTTTGAGGTGTGTGATTTCCGGTTGCAGTTTGCCGCAACATGCAGTGCAACGAAAACAAAATTACTAAATTCTATAATATAACTTTGTGTTTCAACTGATACAGTGGACCACGTGAGTGTATGGGTGGGGGGGCTTAATTAAAACACTAACCTTAATCATGGCTCACATTGTTTTATTATTACAAAAATTGACTAGCACATCTTAACCTAAAATATATAAAAGGGAGACAAGTTTTCATCATGAACGCTGAAAAAAGCCTTAGCCTTAGTCAACCTAACGTGCTGCAATGTCAACTAACATGCTAATTTTCTTCCTTCATCAACCTAATTTAATTAGTTGAGTGAACCCTCAGAAATTCGTTCCTAATATCCTGAAAAAAAAGTGTCTTACATTGGAGCCACATTGGTTCGTAATTTTAGGATCAGCATTTTATGTTGAGAGTGGATTGGTTGGTTAGCAGAGCTGGGAACTGCTTTTTAGGGCCTTGAAAAGATGACTCCAAATGGCACAATCCAAATGTTTTGAATCACCCCCCCCCAACCTTTTCAGCACAATTGCCTGCACACACACACACGTACACATGTACACATACTTTTGAGATGTAGGCAACACCAGAGTTAGCTGCTGACATTGGTGCCGACTACGAGAGAAGAGAAGACTCTAATCCCTGTCAGAGGATAGAAAACCACTCGAAGCAAAACAATTAAAATGCAAATTTCACTTCATCCTCTCTGCTTACCTGATAATGACTTATCCAGGTACACAGGCTGGACAACGTGAGTCTGTGTGTGTGTGTGTGTGTGTGTGTGTGTGTGTACAACACTGGGTGTTTATGTGAAAACCCTGTTCTACTTTTAATGGCTGGTATCAGTGTCATTTTGTTGGGGGGGGGGGGGGCTGTCTGGCCATCTCACTGAGATTCTAGACTCTTAAGAACTCTAATGCCACAGTTGCAGCAGCCCCTTGCCACGTTTTCATTGAATAATACATTCATACATATTTCAATAACGTCATGAACAATCATTATTGTTGAATGCTCATAAAATGTTATTGTAAATAGGGAACAAATCAGTGGCTGAGCTCACTCGGTCTTGCTCTGGCACTGCGTGGTAAAAAGGGTTAATGATTATATTAAGTGTGCTAATTATTAAGCTTCAATTCTGTCCAAACATATAAAACAAGATTTTTAACCCCACTACACCATTTGTTAGTAGTTTTGAGATTTATAGTGTCGCATTTATGCTTTATGCCCTTGAATGTGTGGTGTTGCGTCTGCGCATACTACACACATAAAAAAATTTAAACTACAGCTGTGTTGCGGGTTTGAGGCTAGGATGTGCAGAGACACGAGAAAACAAAGAAATTGAAGTAGGAGTGAGTTTTTTTCCTTCCAATTTTAGACATACTAAAACATTAATAATGAAGAGTGAAGCAAAGCTTTGCTGCCTGCTGCTGTGTTTTTCTTTCTGTCTGCTTCCTGTCTGACACAAACACAGCACACACACACACACACACACACACACACACACGTACACACACGTGGGTGGCTAAAGAACCATCCATAGGGGAATCTGCTACATCACAAGTCTAAAAACTTTCTTTTGACTGTTTGCATTCATCGCCACGTATACAGCATCCATCTGTGTGCAACATTTATTCTTACACACTCTTGCATGTGTAGGTAATTATGCAAAATACTGTATTGAAAATTAAAAGAAAATGTTTCTACATATGAATTTTTTTCCATTTCTTTTGCATTCTGTAAACAGGCAGCAAAGTACAACAGTTAGGAAATGACCATGCAACTTACTGCATTACTGCAACACTGACTGGTACAATTTCCCCAGAACCTCTTGTTCCTGTATGTTTATAACCAATTGATCTGAATACAACCCAACAACAGAATTGTTTTTCTCCCTAATGAGCTCCATACCCCAATTCAAAAAAAAAGTTGGGACGATGTGTAAAACGTAAATCAAAACAGAATGCAACGATTTGCAAATCTCATCAACCCATATTCTATTCACAATAGAACATAAACAACAAATCAGATGTTGTTCACAAATTATTATTATTCATCACATATTATTCAAAACAATACCCCATAATGACAACGTGAAAGAACATTTATTGTAAATTTATCAAAAATTAAAGAATCACAATTACATAAGTAGTCACAGCCCTTGTCATGGCACAAAATTGAGCTCTGCTGCATCCTTCTTCCACTCATCATCCTTGAGATGTTTCTACAACCTGTGGTAATTCAGTCAACATGATTTGGACAAGCAAGGTCTAGTTAACAGTGCACAAACCAAGACATGAAGTCCAAGGAATTATCTGTAGACCTCAGAGAGAGGAGGATGGAGGCACAGATCTGGGGAAGGGTACAGACTTATTTCTGCAGCATTGATGGTCTTAATGAGCACAGTGGCCTCCATCATCAAAACATTTGGTGCATCATAAACTGAAAAGTCTGGAAACAAAGGCCCAGGATTGTTGAGCAGCTGGAATCCTGCATCAGACAACTATGGGACATTCCTCTCCTAAACTCCAGCAACTGGTCTCCTCACTTCCCAGACATTTACAGACAGTTGGTAAAAGAAGAGGGGATGCTGCACCATGGTAAACAAATTCAAAATGACATCTGATATGTTGTTTATGTTCTATTGTGAATAGAATATGGGTTGATGAGATTTGGAAGTCATTGCATTCAGTTTTTTATTTAGGTTTTACACATCGTCCCAGTTTTTTTTTTTTTTTAATTGCGGTTGTAAATTGAACTGCTGGAGTCTCACCCTACACTTTTTGTTAACTGTGCCCCCCCAGATGGGCAAACTGGACAACGGCAGTCTGACACTGAAGTACCCAGTGTGGCCACGCTTCAACTCCTTTGGTGATGCTGAACTCGATGACAACCACCTGTCCATTGTCACTTTAGAGGAGAAGCCTTTTGTTATAGTGGAGGCCGTAGAGAGACTCACCGGTACCTGCATGAGGAACTCCGTGCCCTGCAGGAAGCATATTAAAGAGTAAGTCTGGATTTCTGTGTATGTATGAATGTATAGTATTTATGGAGTTAGGTAAGGTGCCTAATTGGTTCACTTTGCAACTACTACCTAGGTACCTCGGTGATTAGGTAATTAGTTCGCCATCTATCTACTGACTACAACCCAAAAGTAACATCAATATTTCATGACATGGAAAGGAACACAAACACTGTTTATCATTGTATAGTGTGGTATTATTACAAACAATATTGCTACGTGAATAATTAGGTAATTAGCATTCTAGCCACTAGCTAGATGGCTATATAATTAGCTAATTATCTGAGTTAGGTACCTACCAGCTGACCTAAAAGTAACATAACTATTTTATGACTTACGAAACCAAAGCATCTTCGGTCACAATGAGACTCACTACTGCCCTCAGCATAAAGCTATAACAGCTTTAGCTTCACACAGTCAACAACTGCCCATTTACTGTACTAAAGACCTCCGAAAGATTTTTTACATTGTGGCGTTAACTTAATAAATGTTTCAATATTTAAAAAAAGAAAGATTCAACCAATCACATATAGTATACGGTGCCATGACATGTTGTCTTAGTGACAGTTAAGCGCCAAGCGTTACAGAAAATTAAATGTACTTTTTAAATGAATGGATTTGATTAGAATTGCGGTTGCACATCCTCAGGACTCTTTCTCTCTTTCTCTCTGTCTCTCTGACTCTTTTTCTCTCATGAGCACGGCAGGAGGTGCAGTGTACAATCTATGCAGCAGCTTCTTTTCTCCCCCTGAAAATGGAAGGGATTGCTGAACTCAGCAGTTTCCTCCCTTAACAATTTTCTTTCTAATGCACGAATACTGCTAGCATTTGGGTATATTCTTGAAGTACACACACACACACACACACACACACACACACACACACACACACACACACACAGTTGTGGCTTAGAGTGTGTGTAAATGTGTTATATGTGTGAGTGGGTTGAGTACTGCTGAATCATGCCATGTAATTGGTTTGGTAATATTTTTTATCCACACACGAAGACACACACACACACACACACATGAAAAAGCTTACATCAAAACTGGCACATACACACATGCATGTATACGAAGTAACTGTCTATAATTACAACACATACTGTATACACACACAAACAGAGTTGATTTAGCAGTAATAGTGTCCTAGGGAAGAAGCCAACAGAGATTTTCATCCAGAGTCACTGTGAAGTAGGGCGGAGGATAAAGCATCTCCAAGGAGGAACACAAACACACACACACACAAGCTCACATACACTCTCTGTTGCCACATGTCCCCTCACTCACAGGCCAGTACGTGCTGGTGTGTTATTCCCTCCCGTAGTGCAATTCCCACTCAAGCATCCATAGTGTCCATTTGGAGAAAGAGGGATAGATGTAGGGAAGGTAAAGAGGCAGAGACAGAGAAAGAGGGAAAGAGAGGGGGGCGTAATGGAGGGGCTGAATTAGGGGAATGGAGGACTATCCATGCATGCACAAGCACAGATTCCCTCGTCCAGGCTGGGCCTAAAAACCAGCCTTAACCACACTAACACTCGCAATCACAAATTTACCCACACTGCCCTCTCTGGAGACCTATCAGGCCCCGTAGCGTTTCTATATCAAGTTGGCCTGGCAACCTCACAAACAGCCCCCACAACATCACATGCCTGGACTGTACTATGGCCTCTGTAAATGGGTACACTGTGCACACATGAATATAGCTATTACAGTTCTGGGCTATATGCTTGCTCAGTCACTTCCCCCACCAGCTGATACTGCCAGAAAGTTGACTTAGTTGTCCTTGTTCCTATTATTATTATTATTATTATCACAGACCCCATTCCCGGCACGATTCCTCCTCCCTCCCCGTGGCACTTTATCGTGTATCTACATTACAGTAACATGGCCACAGTGATGTTAGAATTTACACATTTTAAAAAAAAAATACACAATATAGTATTTTTAAAGGAGCCATGGCTTTGGCACGGGCTTAAATTATGTATTATCATGGATATCATCATATTGTGCAATTATTATGTATGAAATCTCTTTTTATATTCACTAGTTCTGTCAAGTGAAGACTTGCTTAATGCATCTTGCAAATTGAAGAGGTTCTTTACTTTCTGTCTGTGTAAGCAATCTGTGATTTATTTTAGAGTCGTTCGAGTTTTTAAAAAGCTTTTTAATTTACACACGCGGCAAGTGTCGACCCTAAAAATGTATGTACTTGTAAGTTAGCTCTAGCAGCCGCTGATAATTCTAGTAATATCTGTAAAAAGTGTCCATCACTTCCAAAAGAAATGCTGACTCTTTCAAATGATCTCTTTCTGTTTTGTGCAGAAACTATTAGACCATATAAAATGGAATCCCTTTCCAGTGTGAAAGGGATTTCAGAAAAAGGTGTTGGAGTGAGACTTGGACTGAGACTTGTTTGACAGGTTGATGCTGACAAGCGAGGGGTGACGCACGGGTTTGCACTTGAGACAAGAACTGGTTAATGTTTTTCCAACAGAACAGAATTCCTTCAAAGTGAGAAGACATTCAGCTGCAAAGGTAACTGCACAGTGACGGCTGGATCGTTTTATTTTTTTTTTGTTTTTTTTTTCCCTGACTTTCCATTAAGTTTTGGTCCAAGTTGTTAAACTAAAGGACGAGGTTATATTCTCCTAATTAGCACAAATCTAAAAGTTAAATGAAAGTCCCAGGTGGCTGAAAGTTGATGTTCATTCTGTGTGTGTGTGTGTGTGTCAACACTGTGTGAACTCTCCTGCTCTCAAATTCACACACGCAGATGGTTCACAACGCTTGCAGATGCAGTGCCGTCAAAAAACCCTTCTCTAGAGAGGAAGAAAGGTAGAAGGAGAAAAAGGGGCGTACTTATCAAATGTTCTGATGTCATTCCTCAACAGAACAACCTGAACTTGAAGGTGAAAAAAGTCTCAGCGCTATATTTGCTCATTGGAACGATCTTATAAATTTACCAAGCAGGATGGCAAAAGAACTGTATTTTTAGTGCAAAAGCAAAGGTGGTTGAGCTTTAGTAATGCAAGGTTCATAAAGTTGGACATACAAGTTAAAAACAAAAAGTAAAAATCCATCTGGATTTACTTTTTATTGCAAATAGCCCGTAATTCTCCCGTTAAGGACATTTTGTGTATGTTTATTGCAGACTTTGTGACATGTGTAAATTCCAATCCACTTCTTGCATTTTCTGTCCCAAACATTTACCAACAGATGATAACTGCTCAAAGCAGCTTCTGTTCAAATTCATTGTCTAATGTTGTGCATGTTTTCCCTGTATTTCTGTAGCAACACGACAGAGGCTGGTGGGACATATATAAAGAAGTGCTGCAAAGGCTTCTGCATTGATATTTTGAAAAAGATTGCCAAGTATGTCAAGTTCACATATGACCTGTACCTGGTGACCAATGGCAAACACGGCAAGAAGATCAACAATGTCTGGAATGGGATGGTGGGAGAGGTAAGAGCCAGCCTTCACATAAACTGTCCTTGCTTCTTGTTCAAGTTCATCACAAAAGACAGATGTATTTAGGAATGAAGTGTAAGGCCATTAATGAGTCTTCACTTTTAGTTTCCTCTACATTTATGAAGGAAACCAGTAATGAGTGTATGACACGATAGTCGTGTTCTATATGTTCCAAAAATAGCTTTGCAAAACTCTTACAGGGTAAAAAAAAAATGTTTTCAGCTGTGAGGCTTTTGCACCAACTGTAAATTCTCGGAAAGTAAACTCATCTTAGCAGCTGCTGCAGAAAACTCCTGCATATGTTTAATTACCAGCTTCACGTTGAAGGTAAAGTCCCGGGCTTCGTTTTAAGACTGTCAACTTTATGGCTGTGCGCATTTCATGGCAGACTTTATTCACTGAGCGGAATTTCATCCAACATTTATCCTATTCAGCAGCGATTCCCGCTTTCACATTGATTTTATTAATTAAGACTTAGCCTGAGATTAAAGCCATTACTGATGCGCAGTCAATTAAATCTGACAGGTATTTGCTCGTATTTACGTTTAAGATTACAGTGCATTAGAATGAAGGGTAACGTTCATTTGCAGAGGCTCGGAGTTAGCAGTTGTAAATAACTAAACGTAGACTTTTCATGATTATTATTATCCCTGCTTGTCCTGTGAAGGAGAAGCAAGAGAAATTCTTTATATTATGCTACGTTTTTACTATTTGTCTGTATCAAGTAACTAAAGACAGAAGTCTAATTTGAACAAGCTCAGTAATGGGCACAGTGTAGCTCTTACTTCTCATACTTTCTCCCATTTCACCCACTCCTTTCACATCTCTCTCTCTACTTTCCATCCGGAATCACTCGCCGTCTTCGTCCATCCACACTTTGCTTGCTCTCCTCTGCTTCTTAAAGGTGGTCAATAAGAAAGCTGTCATGGCTGTCGGATCTCTGACGATCAATGAGGAGCGTTCTGAGGTCATCGATTTTTCTGTGCCGTTCGTGGAAACTGGGATCAGTGTCATGGTCTCCCGTAGCAACGGAACTGTCTCCCCATCAGCCTTCCTTGGTAATTGTCACTTAAAAATTGTTGCTTTTTGCTGGCCTCAAAACAAAAAGAAGAGAAAGATCTGTCTTGTTTGTCTTTTTAGATTGTGTGAGCACACAATGCTATTTGTTTTGGGTGCGTGTGTTCCCTGCGATGCGGAGATGACAATACAATTTACTTCAACTCAATTCAACTCAGACACAGCTGTCAATACTTGCTCTTTCATCGGACGGAGGGATTTAGCTCAACACTTGCTTCCTGCCACAATGACTCTCACTTACCTAAGAGGGATTTAACCACAGGATTTTAACCTGAGTGACCACTGATATCCCCCTTGTGGCTGCTCAATCCCGTTCATATGATGCACTGCACTCTAGCATCGACATCCAAGCTGCTGCTCCTACAATATAAAACTTTGCGCAACAAAACCCAACAAGACTGGATAGAAGTATTAAAAGAAACACACACACACATGCAACATATACAGACAAACTAACATATATGCTGCATGCAGTTATTGCTGTTAAAGGGGCATTATAAGGGCTTAGCAAAAAAACTGCTTGTGCGCGCGCACACACACACTCAAATGCTCACACAAAGTGTGCAGCTCTGTGCCAGCAGTGCTCTCCCATACATTAGAGTAGCGTTTAATCTCTGCAGTAGGGCTGCAAGCTCAGAAGGAGGACAGGAGTGCTGACACCAGGGCTTCCTATACTGTACGCCTCCTCATGCTGTCAAATACCAAGTGTGCCTGTGTGTGTGCGTGTGTGTGTAGGGGCACTGTGAACATGCAGGAGTCAGCTTGTTATCCATGAAGTTCCTTTCTCAATGTGTGTGCCTCGGTGGGTGTCTAACATGATTGACTTTTTCATTCAGCTTGTTGAGAAACAGAAAAAAGTGACCATGAACCAGGAAGGAAGTGATGTGCTTGCTGCACAACGCATGATTCTACGTACTGTAATCTCTGCCCTTTTATTAATTTTTCTCAGAGCCATTCAGTGCATCAGTGTGGGTTATGATGTTTGTGATGCTCCTACTGGTGACTGCAATGGCCGTCTTCATGTTTGAGTACATCAGTCCTCTCGGCTTCAACAGAAACCTGGCACAAGGAAAAGGTGAACAAGAATACTACACGTACAAAATCTGGGCCATATTCACTATATTTACCTGTTGTCCTGTTGTGTTTTCTTTTTATAAACCACGTATCATTCTCTCATCTGTCTTTTCTGTCAGACCCCCATGGACCTTCCTTCACTATGGGCAAGGCGGTGTGGCTGCTGTGGGGTCTGGTCTTCAACAACTCTGTGCCAGTGCAAAACCCAAAAGGAACCACGAGTAAGTTCATTGTGTCTGTGTGGGCCTTCTTCGCTGTCATCTTTCTGGCCTCCTACACTGCCAACTTGGCCGCCTTCATGATCCAGGAGGAGTTTGTCGACCAAGTCACTGGCCTTTCCGATAACAAGGTAAAGGCAATGAGGCAGTGGGTTACTTTGTAGGATTGATAAAAAGTTGACTTGAAAAAGAAAATTGATCATTTTCATACGTGATACAAGTATTTCTAATTGTTGTTTGAATTTAAATGTTGGAGCCATAATCAGTGGGCAAGTATAATGCGGCCAATCACAGTTTAGTTGCCACACACATCCACACAAGCATTTCTACATTTTCTAGTGATAAATGTTTGCAAAGCTGACTAGCTGAAACTTTGATGGAAAAAAGGTCAAGTCAAATGCAGAGAAATATTAAAACAAGTGATAGAGAATAGGATGGAATTCCTGAGAAGACAGAGTTAGATGCAGAGACGCTACCCGGGAAAAAACATGCGCGGAATGATGTAGAGGGTTTTGACAAGATACAGACGGAAAGCGGGAGGGAGGGATGGAAGAAGGGGTACAGCAACTGGCAGGAGGGCGACAGAGACATAGCGAGAGTCCAAGATTCACAAGATGGTACTAGACAACAGTCAGACAGATATGGGCCAGGTTGACGGCTGCGATAGGGAGGAAGGAATTGCATGAGGAGAGGAATAGCAAAAAAAAAAGATTTGGCAAGACAAAAAGGGTCAGGGAAGAAAGGAACCAGATGAAAAGGGTAAAAGGGTAAATGGCCATTCAGACATATATGCTGAGTGAAGCTGGACATTGAGTCAACTGTTACTAGCAAACCGATTCCCCATTGAAATGTAAAATGTCTTTAAGCAGTTTTAGACCGATGGCTAACGCATATAAGCCTTAGACTATATCAGAGCTAAATTCCCATCACAGTGAAATTGTGGTTGTCACCTATATATAAGGCGAACGTTTTATTCATTTTTGAATATTCACTGTAGCTCTGAGTTGCTAACTCATTTTAAATGAGACAAGATTTGGAACAGGTAAATGTGCACTATCATTATTATGTTAGACAATTTAAAAATGAACTTTAAATTATTTCCGATGAAGGAACATTTATCCAGCTGGACTTTTGCCTCCAATTGCATTGCTGTGACTAACTGTATTGTCTAAAGCAGTGTATTGCACAACATCTGCACATAAATATTGTTTGTATGAAGCACAGCGGGGTTCATTGCCTCGCTCAATAATATTACTCCGCGCGTAGGTTGCCTAGGACCTCGAGGAACCACTAAAGCTGCAATTATTACCATACCAGCTGTACCAACTGAGACACCCTGAAAACAGCTGTTTGAATTGCTGACAAAATGTGTAATGTGTAAAGTCCTGAATCAGGCTCAGCAACCTTTACAAGTTCCTTTATAACAAGTCTGACTGAACAAAGGTTTGCACAACCACTACATTCACTTAACAAAGCATGCTGGTACATAGATTAAGGAAACTTCCAACTTGAGCTAACAGATGCTGTAATGGGAATTTCAGCAGTTTGGTATAGTGGCATTAAAAAAAAAAAAAGGAAGCTTTTGGAACTTCTATTACGGATCCACATTAAAAAAAACAACTCCACTTTGGATTTAAATATTTCATTACATGTTTAGGGATAATGCGTTTTTCCTTCCTCCTCTGGGACGATAACAACAATAACCAAGATACTAATAAAACTACTTAACAAATCCTCACGGCAGTTTGTTTAGAGGAGGTAAGACAGCTCCCATTGCTTATATGACAATAACAAATAATATAATAAAATGACCATGAGCTTAAAGTCAGTTTCAGGGCTTTTCAGTGAACCTGAGCCGCATGTTAAAGCCTTAAAGTTTGTGGAGGAAAAACATGCACTTGAGATACTTTGCAAATGACAACTGCTTAAGATAGATGCAATAGCCAATAACAAATATGAGTGACATCAGGACGATGGGTTGTTGGACAGGAGCAGGAGCCCCCAACATGTCTACAGACGCACATACACAACACAAAGACAAATACACAGTTATACACAAACAGAAAAGAGAGTCCTGTGATTATATAACAGCAGACCTTGCATAATAAGAACATAGCGTGGGAATAGAATGAGGACAAAAGGGAGAAACAAAAGGAAGAAAAATAAAGGTAGATGAGAGAAGGTAAATATACACAAAATGGAGATTTGGTGCTTAACCTCACGGTGCTGAAATCCCACAGGGACTCACATGACAACCACAAAGGTTTGTGAGAGATTTCTCAGACATTCACCAATATACTTCTGAGAGTGTGGGAAAAAAAGCAAAATAGATTGTTAGAAAAGACCAGGAATGGTTTAAAATCTTCATCTTGATATGTATGTTATATGTATGTGAGACAGCAGCACACAGTGTGTACTTTTATCTTTACCTGTCTGCAACGCAAACGCTCTCGTGCCACTTTTATTTTCTCATCATGTTCTGGTTAAGCTGTTATTAATATATTACCCCAAAAGCCCTTCGCTAGCAATCTGCATTTGGATGGTATCTGCTACCTGGCGCACACGTTTGAGGACACAATGTCTTCTGAAGGCTATTGCTCGTGATGCTGAGACACACACAACTCGTGACATCACTGCAATCACATGCACAGTAGAGTTTGACTTATCAACACGCCCTCACCCTGACCTGATTACACAAGAGATGCACATGTGTGCAGGCAGTTACAATACACAGAAATATCTCCAAATATGTATCAATCTGTGAAGGACATATTTCACATTAACAACTTTTAAAGATGTTTAAGAGACATCAAACACTAGACGAGTACAGTCCTTTATGCTAAGTGCTCAGTCACTTTTCAAAGTAAAACCAAACAGCCATGTAGATACATGGAAATATATCTATGGCTCTAAATGTTACTTCACATAATTTAACAAACAGTGCTTGACTCCTCAGTGCTACACACTTGCACACTATGTGGTTAGAGTGGAGCTCATATTACACATTAATTGCTAGGGTTTGTCTGTGTCCGAGGGCAGACTGTTACCACACGAGGGTGGGTTGTCACCGCAGCAACAAGCACGCTACTACAAAACCCTTGACCTATACACTGAGCAGATTAAAGAAATGCTGAGGGGTTAGGAAGGAGAAATAGGAAAAGAATCTTACAAAGGAGAAATAGAGAGCGAGAGAGAGTGAGACAGAAGAGAGACAAACTTGTCAACTTAGGTAAAGTACCATGAGTAAAATATAAACAGGATTAGTCACATTACTGCAAAGACTAAAAAGAAAAGAAAAAAAATCGGAGAGAGGGAGTGAGAGATGAATTGTAGAGGTCTCAGCTGAGGGATGGAGAATTGTTAAGAACCTAGTGGCTGAGGTTAGTTTGCATTGAAGATCATAGAGAAACAGGCCACTTGCATATACTCATTCGCAGCTATGACCTACAACACAGACTTTACTCGTTAAGGTAAAATGGTGTTTACTGCATTTCATGCGTGTGTTAATACCGTGGAAGTTGCACACAATATACATTAGGAAGAAATGCACAGAATATTCACATTTTAAATACAAATTGTCTCGCTCTGCTGAATTGTGTTTAGGTGTTTATTCTGTCCTTATGTCCTCACCGTTCGTTCTTCATTCTTGGTCCACAGTTTCAGAACCCATATGCGTACTCCCCTCCGTTCCGCTTCGGGACAGTTCCCAACGGATCTACAGAAAGGAATATCAGGAAGAACTACCCTGCCATGCACCAGTACATGGTGAAATACCATCAAACCGGAGTTCAGGATGCACTTGTGAGCCTCAAAACAGGGTAAGGAAAAACTGTGTGTGTGTTTTTGTGAATAATTGCACCCTACTGAACTAAAATGTAGTAGCTGCAGTCACATGTGTGAGTGTACTGCACGTGTGTCTGTTTGTGACAGCTCCTGTGAGACTGGGGATGAATGGGCTTCCTCACGTCCTCACCAGTACTCCAGCTGCAGTACTGGTTTCTATAATGGCACTGGTGGTAGTGTTGTGTCTATTCAAAGGATTCAATGCATAATCTGTGATTTTTATGCAGCTATGTTTACAGTAGAATAATTCTCTCTCATCCACCATTAAAAAAATAAAAAGACAACCTAAAACAGTCCAGGATCTGTAGTACTTGCCGTTGTGCTGTAGCATTAGCATACAGTACATGTAAATGCACTTGCACAAAACTGAATACATGTCTGCTCATATCTATGCACACTCAATACCCAGTGCCATTATTAATAAATCTGTTGTGTGGTATTAGCAGATGAGCAGTTTGAGGCTCAATAGCTGGATTAACTTTGATCACACATAATACTGACATGGTACATACAGAAAATATGTTACAGTCACAAAATCTATGCATCTCAGAGTTGAATTCATTTGATAACCTAGTATTTTTTTTTTTATTTCTTTACATTTTTCTTTTTACAAAAAAAAAACAAAAAAAGTGCACAATGACAAAAACTGTCCCAAATTTACACTAGAAATGTCTGAGAAAAAATAAAGGAATGAACCCTAATAAAAAGGGCTTTGGCAATACCACAAACCACACTACATTTACAAGTATATATCAAATATGTGCTTTTGCATATTTTGCACACAAAATCTTGTACTTTGTTCCATATCGAGCTGTAAAATTTAAAAATTTCAAAAGGGAAGAGGAGTTAATACTGTTGTGGTAACTTTCCAAAGTTTTAAAGTTTTTAATGAATTTCTATGACAATTTACTGTTGTCAGCAAAGATTTGGATTTTGACCCCACAAAGTTCCAATGTGAACACTATACTGGAAGGTTGCCTTGTGGTGGTGTAAAAGAATATTTATTCATTAAATGCTTCGTTTTGCCATATTAAAGATGACATTCATAGCTGTAAGTAGATAGTGTCAGAAAATCGGTGCATTTTTCCCTCAAATAAAAATGCGACAGATCAGTGATGACTGAATTCTTTTCCAAGGTATTGAATCTACAGTTTGTCTGGCTAACATCTACAAAATTGCAAACACAAATCCATGCTCACACCCGTACAATTACACACACTCCCTGATACACACGCCTCGTTTTCCATGTGTGGACACAAAACCTGCGTGTGGATGGAGCCAGTGCTGGGTTAAGCTAATTACATAGCTAAACTATCGGCTGTGAGCCTCCGTTAGAGGGCTGGATCTGACATTCAGTAAATGCCAGCCAGTCACTGCACTATTAACAGAGCTCTGTGTGTGTGTGTGTGTGTGTGTGTGTGTGTGACTGTGTGTGGACACAGAGTGAGAGAGCACCAGCTAGTGACGGCATCAATTACATTGAAAATGTCAGTCTGAGACTTTCCGCTTTGCAACCTGCTTATTCGTGAGTGTTTGTGTATATGTGTTTATATATATATATATATATATATATATATATATATATATATATATATATATATATATATATAGAGAGAGAGAGAGAGAGAGAGAGAGAGAGAGAGAGAGAGAGAGAGAGAGAAGAGTGAAAGACTTTGAGTGAATCAGTGTAAATGTTTGTCTCTGTCTAAAGTTTGTTTAGGTCGTCCATGTGCCTCCAAGGTCCAATCATCAGTGAAGCCTGCTATATTGAACCGTAGCCACTCCCCACTGTGTCCTCTGTGTGCTTGGATACACTTGGACTGCAGTTCTATTGGAGATGATTTAACACTTTAGAAGTGAACCACGAACAACACATTTGGAAAAATAAGCACACTTCTCCCTCACTCTCTGTAAAGATTTGGAACTCTTACATCCTTTGTCTGTATCCCTCCCTCCTCTGTTTTTTTTTTTTGTTTTTTTTTTTCTCCTCATGAGCAGTAAACTGGATGCCTTCATCTACGATGCTGCAGTGTTAAACTACATGGCTGGTAGAGATGAGGGATGTAAGCTGGTCACCATTGGCAGCGGGTAACTAAAGCTTTAATTGAAATCATAAAAAAAAAAAAATAAATGTGTGGATTGTTTGCATGCAAAAATGTGATCTTGCTTTTTAGTCCACATACAATATGTACAATATGTTTTTCCTATATTTAGGTTGTCCTGCACAGACACACGTAAAATCTAATCACATGGATTCTAATACAGATTATCTATCTCGGTTGTCTTTGTTATGACGCTTCAAGGGTCATTTAACATTTTGGGATCTATGCTTATTTACCTATTTAGTCATTAGCATGCTTACAGTAATACAAGTGCACCACATCTAGGTACAAGACTTTTCAGTTAGATAAGGCATCGTTAATGGGGTTTAGGTTAACTGACTTAATAAAAAGAGGAAAAAACCAACAACAACACTGATAGGAGGATAAAGACTCATCAATCACAGGGGGTTTATGGTCTGGACAAGACGCTGAACCCCTAAGCTTTCCAAAAATAAACTGATGCTGCACAAGCCAGTGGACACTGAACACCAGCCTTAAACCAGGCATATTGGGGGTAGTTGAATCAGGAATTCTGTGCAAAACCTGTGCTGAATCAGAGTGCAGTCAGGCAATCAGCTGTGGCGACTGAATATGCCAAAAGAAAAAGAAAACAAAGTATTGATATGCACCTTCTTTAATGAGAACACTCATTAACTGGCTTGATAACAATTAGCTAAAACAGGATTATATCTTGGAATCATTTGCCAGACAACAGATTTGTTTTTCTTTGCTTAAGTTCAATCAGTGAACTATACAAAGTAGGGCTGCATTTCTTATTTATTTCTTGTCCTTTCGGCTCATCCCGTGAGTTCTGGGTCGCCACAGCGGATCATTATCCGCATGACGGTTTGGCACAGTTACTGACGCAACCCTCCCCAATTTCTACTGGGCTTGGAATGGCACTGCACAACTGGGGATGGGAAAGGGCTGTTGGGGATTCAGATTCTTGCCCAGCGACAAAGTAGGGCTTCATGATATTGAATAGAACTTTTCTTTCTCCGACATATATTGCAATATGAAACATGCATGAATTTTCACTAGATGACTTCAATCGCTCAATTTGGACAGAACTGACTGTTTTAAAAAGATGGGTAGTTCGCTCTGCAGTGGTCATCGAAGGTGAAAAAGATCCGGTGGCCGGCTGGAGAGTTTAGGGACAGTACAAAGTGTTAATGACTGCACTTCAGAGGTGTTTATTTTGATTTTAACCGTCTAGATTGTTGCACCAATTTCCACCTTCTATGATAAAACTAATTTTACTGGTTCTTTTCTCATCTTTTATATACAGTAACTCTCAGCCAGAAAGCAAAGAAGTGTGTTTCCCAAAATTTCAATGTTTCGTCAGCATGAAACATCAGCATGTACTACAAATTAATGTGAATTTGTTTTGTTGTTTGGTTTATAACCAAAGCTTATAGTACTACAGTACAACAGCTGACTGTCAGATGTCAACTTTGCGTGTTTTACCTACACTACTTTCCTTAGAAGAGGACGCATAGCAATGGGCCTTGTCGTTCCTAGTCTTCTTAAAAGATACCTATAGGAGATTTTAACAAAGTCGGTGGCATTTAACTTTTTTTTTTAAACTTACACTTTTCTCTGAGGGACCAACATGCAACGCTTCATAAACAGGTGTTGTGCAATAATAGAAATGAGTGGTTGCTCAGTTTGAGAAATCTGATTTGGGAGACTTGCATTTAGTGCTTAGCCAATAATACATTTTTGAACCCTTTGGAACCTAATGGAATTTCTTTGACCTACATTGCATCATGATATTTATGTGTCTTATTATGCATGCAATATCGTCTCAAAGATGTTTTTAATCACAGTGACACCATCAGGAGGAATAAAGGTAAAAATATTTGTTTAAAGGTTAAAAGATGTGTTTTCCGTGTCTGTGTGCTTGTGTGTGTGTTTGGACCTGCTGACATCCAGGTACATCTTTGCTACCACCGGTTACGGCATTGCTCTGCAGAAAGGCTCCTACTGGAAACGACAGGTGGATCTGGCCATCCTGGCTATTATCGGAGATGGTGAGAAACGTACTCGCACACCGTGCTCATATACAAACCTAAAGTCCATGACACTATCTTTAAAGGCAAAAGGTTAAATCATTCCTCGCCAGAATTTTAATTCATGCACTTACACATGCACGTCTCCACTGCCTCCTCTTCTGACAGCACAAAGGGAAAGCAGTGAAGTATAAATAGTCCTTTGATGTTATTCTGGACAAAAAAGGCTGCTCTAAACAGAGGGCACAGTGTGTAAGTTATTCTAATATATTCTACTTCAGCGCCAGATCTGTATGCATGATTTTGGGTGTGTGTACGCATTACTCTATCTGGATCACCACATTTTTTTTATTAAAGTAGCCTCAGACAACCTTACGTAAACAATTTTTCAACTGCAAAACAGAGAGAAAGGGAGACAGCGCAAGCCTTTAGTGACAGATTCATTTACATTTTACATCGAAAGCATTTTGCTGATGCCAGTGTTCACAGCCACTCACATTAAGTGCACTGAAGTTGATTAAATGAACATTGGTGTCACGAGAATCCTAGAATCTTATCAGGGCTGCAGAGCATGCGGGCTGCAATTCATCATATGTCATGGCTGGATAATTTTTGACAAATACCAGCCTCAGTGTTTTTGTTTTGCTTTGTCTTCTTCTCCAAGTTGTATATCATATCCAATCTTTTTATACCTGTAGCTTTTGTGTAGATAAATTCAATGCAGATATAAACAAATCATCCTTAAAATCATAGACTATTATCTTTGCGAAATGGCTCAGTTGTTGTTATAAGGATGCAGGGGAAAAAATACAAGATAAAGATAAAAGATACAATTGTGCGAAAGAGGCAGAGAAAGAGGAAGCTGATTGAAGCAAAGACTGATGAAAGAGTCAGAAAAATAAAGAACCTGTGCACGCACATGTGATGGCTAGGGAGAGGGCAAAGTGAAGACGAAGTAGGGAGCACAGGATGAGAAAAAGGCAACGAAAGTGTGTCAGGTAGAAAGAGGTGGGGAGTCAAAAGAGGTGCAGTTGACTCGGTGTCCCGGCAGATGCTACTTGATTAGATGTGGGTGGAGAATGCAAAGCTACCAAATTTGTACATCTTAGCTTCAAGCAACTCTATCCTTATCAAATGTAATATTTTGGTGCAACAGCAACAGACCAAATTCATTCATTTGAACTTACAGGCAATAAACGTACATTAGGTAATCGCTCTTAACTGGGATGGATTTTGCAAACGGTTTTTAAATAATGTAATATAGTCGAAACAGAATTTCAAAAGGTTTTGTTACTCGCACTAGTTTGTGGTTTAACAAACAACCATGTGAGGAGCAAAGTACAAATACATATTTTTTTAAATCCCCCAAAACAAACAAACAAAAAAAAAGTAAAGGTTAAGTACAAAAAGTGGAACCTGCAACATAAAAATACAAAGTTTATTGATTGATTTAATAGTTAGCTTACCTCCAATATAAAGTCTGTCTTTAGATAGTCTGTGCAGGTGTGTTGTCAAATGTGGCATCTTTTTCTCTTTGTTCTAAGGGAGTCTGGCACTCCCAGCTGCTCGCTCACTACTGCCCCCTATTGTTGGGACACCGAAAAGCACCGTTTAATTAGGGAATCTGTGATGTAACGAGAATGCTCGATATATATATATCTATAAAAAGACTGAACAAGTTTTTGTTTTGTAATATATGACAGTTGTTACATTACATTTTCCCATCCCTATCAGCCGTACATGCTTCCGACTAAAACATTTTTAAAAGCCCTAAAAAGGTGGATGACGCTTGAAGAGACTGAGTTCCTACTGACTGGTCACCAGACTGTCGCTTGAACCGTCTGACTGAGAACTAAATTTGAATTTCAGCAATACTTCACACTCACTGGAGTCTGAGCAACAGAGCAGGGAGTAGTGGCTCCCTACAGCTGCATCCAATTTCAGGCATATCATATTAAAAGATAAAGTTTAATAACTAAAAGGGGTACAGTGACTACATCTGTTAGTGTGTTTGCAAATCTCAAGGAAGACGGGGTTGATGATATTTTAGTAAGTCTGCACCTCTAAGACATCTAAATGAATACCACCACGGTATTTGTCTTCCCCGCTAGCAGCCTTAGTTATCTAGCCCTGAATGACATAAATGGGATTAGCTGGATGCCAAATGTCACAGAGGAGGCCAGGGAGGGAGGGAAAACCAAGGGGAAGGAGCACAGAGTGAGGGATGAGCAAAGATAAGGTCTTTGTTGCTTTATGCTGTTCTTTCATTACACCTAAAGAAACAATCTCCTTGGCCTATCAGGCAACACAGAGGGGAGTGGAAGCCTGGTGACTGCGAAGCCCAAATAAATTCATTTGAAACAACAGCCCCTGCAAAACCAATTAATTAAAGAACAGTATCAACATTTATCTTATGAGGTGACACTTCTTAACTACGTTTGCCAAAAAGGCGACATTATACTGTATATTGTAAAGCTGTGTTTATATTTGCTTTTAAAGTAATACTAATCATTTATCATCATCACAAAGTAGCATTTACCATCAACCTATACACATGTACAAATAAAGCTGTGAATTGCAAGTAAATCACATTTCAGTCATTTGTAAGGACCCTCCATGTGCATACTTAGTCAATTCCACAGTACCTCTAGTTGTAAATTACTGTGTATTTCCCCAAATTCATTGGTGAAGAGCTGATTTGAGCTTCTCTCTCGTTGTGTTTTTCAGGTGAAATGGAGGAACTGGAGGCTCAGTGGCTGACGGGAATTTGTCACAATGAAAAGAACGAGGTGATGTCCAGTCAGTTGGATGTGGACAACATGGCGGGGGTCTTCTACATGCTGGCCACAGCCATGGGACTCTCCCTCATCACCTTTGTTTCTGAGCATCTCTTCTATTGGAGGCTCCGATACTGTTTCACCGGAGTCTGCTCTGGCAGGCCCGGTCTTCTTTTTTCCATCAGTCGGGTAAGGCCTGATTTGTGTGCACCTGCAAGCATGTTCTTACAAGTATTCTTTAGCCCGCTTTGCGGTTTGGGAGAACAAGCTGCTACAGCCTTACATAGAATCACATTTTTTATCAAATTACATTTTTTATCAAAACAAGACACACGTTGGAACAACAGCCTTAAATTTGTCCCAATAGTCAACTCAAATAAAAGGTCCTTAATAGTGTCCTCCAACTATGCGGCAGTGTAAATATCCGGGCTTCAGGTGGTCTGACTGGATTAGCAGTGGTCGTCTTCAAGGCGGTAAAGTGCAGCGAAGCGATGCAGCTACATGGGAGGCTAATGCTGCCTTATTGGGTACAGACAGTCATGTCAACTGTTCTCTTAGTAATATAAGGCAGCAGAGGAAGAAAACACACACACACACACACACACACACACACAGAGGTACAGCTAAAGTAAGAAACTCAGTTAAACAAGAGGAAAGCAGAGAGGGCTGCACACAGGAGGATGAGAGGGAGGGAGGGAGGGAGGGAGGGAGGGGGATGAAGGCAGGAGGGGAGATCACGAGGCAGCCATGAATAGCAACAAAAATAGATCCTAATTGCAGCAAGTTTTTTGGGTGAAATCACGGCAACCCACGTTAAATCAATCTATCCTCTCCACTTCTGCTGAAAGGTCAGCATTCTACCTTGTTATGTGTGAGAACAGAAGACATGGACGTGCATCCCTAAAACCACTGCAGTGTCTCTGCACTATCTTTGAGTTGTTAACACACATACATACATAGGATTATAGCACTACATTATATTTAGTCCATTTGTCTGTGGAGCAGAAAAGTTTGGCACCGATAACAAAATTCGCCATTTGAAAACAGAGCCTAAAGTGAAAAAGGAAACTTTGGCACATGAATCACTTTCATTGAAAAACAAGTTGTATTGGCGCAGTCGAAAAGTCAAGACAAGCTACACAAAATGCAGGTATTAAAACCGAATCCTGATCTTAAAAAAAAAAAGAAAAAAAAAAGCTGTATTTAAAGTGCACTTTTGTAATGAAGTTTACTCTGAAACTGCTGAGAGGAGCTGTTTAGTGCACCCCACAAGAATAATAATCATTCTGAGATTTTGTGAATCTGAAGAACCGTCTTGTCAAATATATTGTCAACAGGTTTTCATCAAGATTTCAAAATAAATGCTGCAGCCCTCACTGTTCTGGCACGCTGGTTGTTCTTTGGGTTATAATGGACAGACGTTTGTGTTGGCAGTGTGGCTACAAACTGCGTTGGATGGAGTATTTTATGAGCCGCATTTGTGTCTTGTTGTTTTGGTGCGTTGAGTGTTTGATCAATTCTGAATCCTTTTTACTTAAGTGCTTACTAAATGATGATGTTTCAACATGTCATCCTCCTAAATAAATCATATATAATTATACAAGAGGAAATTAATGAAACGATTTTCAGTTTCTTTAGAAACTGAACGGATATGCTTCTGAGTAAATGAGCGATCGCTTAATTCAGTAATGTTGCAAGGTTGTAATAATGGTGATAAAACATTGTGTTGATTTAGTGCCCTGTAATTTTCTGTGCAGCCGCCAATTGAATGCATTTTTGTTAAACATACAAAGCATAAACATGTTAAATAATCCATATTCTGTTTGTCTTTTTCCATTTCTCTGTCAATCGGTCTTCATGTTCCATTCTACCACTTTTCATTTTGTCTCTTCCTCTAATTTCCTCCTTTTACCCTTCTTTCTTTATTTGTCTTCCCTCTTTCTCCTCTTTATTCCATTTGTGTATCCACATTTCTCCATGCAGGGAATCTGGAGTTGCATCCATGGAGTGCACATTGACATGAAGAAAAAGACAGATCTGGACTTTAGCCCTCAGGACAAAATGCTTAGGCTCATCAAGTCAGCCAAGCAGATGACCAACATGTCTAACCTGGGCGGATCCAACATGAACTCACCCAAACGTGAGTTCATGCACTCCGCTGGCCCCATGATCATGGACATGATGGCAGAGAAGGGCAACTTTATATATGCTGACAACCGGAGCTATGCTCCCAAAGATATGATCTATGGGGACACTGGTGACTTGCAGTCTTATCTTGCTAATCGCCACAAAGACCATCTTAACAACTACATCTTCCAAGGAGGCCAGCATCCTCTGACCCTGAATGATGCCAATCCAAACACTGTAGAAGTGGCAGTAAGTGCTGATGCCGTCCAGACCAACGCCAAGCCACCCCGGACCCTGTGGAAGAAATCAGTGGACACGCTCCGTTCTGTGCCACCTGGGCCCCCTCCGATGCCTGACATGCTGATGCCAGATCCACGAATGTCGATGAAGACACAACGTTACCTCCCTGAGGACACAGCCCACTCTGACATCTCTGACTGTTCCAGCAGGGCAGCCTCGTACAAGGACCCAGAAAACAACAAGCACCTGAAGCCCAAGGACAACTTAAAAAAAAGATCCATAACGTCAAAATACCCTAGGGACTGCAGTGAGGTGGAGCTGTCCTACTTAAAGACTAAGCAGGTCAGCGGAGGAACCAACCAAACCGGGAGAGGAGGAGGAGGAGAGAAAATCTACACTATCGACTCAGACCGAGAGCTGAGTCTACACTCAGATCCTATTCACTATCGTGAGAGTCGAGGCCTTGCTGCAGATGATATGGATTACCCAGAGATCTACTCCGACCACAGTGAGAATTACATGAAATGTGAGCAGCCAATCATTCATCTGAACTCCTCGCCTCTACATCGCACGGACTCAGATCTTCTACCAGACCCAACTTACTCTAAACATTATAGCCTGAAAGAGAAAAACCTTTCTCTTTCCCCACATGAATCTATCGACCGCTACAAACAGACACATTGCCGTTCCTGCTTGTCCAAAGTGACTGCTAGCTACCCACCAGGAGGGCCATACACATCTTCGGGCACTGCCTCAGCTTCGGCCACTCGTTCACCCTATAATCGGTGTGAGGCGTGCCTCCATACAGCTAACCTGTATGACATTAGTGAGGACCAGCTCCTCACAGACACCTTGGTCAGTCCTACCATGCACCACCAACAGCAGCAGCAACCAGACGAAATGTTTGGTCTGTACTGGCCGCAGACGGATGGCCCACATGTTCAAAAGAGAAACCGCTTGCGGCTGAGTCGACAGCACTCCTTTGACAACATCATGCTTGAAAAGCCCAAGGATGTGGACCTGGGCCGACCGGCACGCAGCGTCAGCCTAAAGGAGAAGGACCGCTTCCTGGACTCCGCGTCTGACTCGCACTATGCCAACCTCTTCGGCATGCGTCCCTACTCCGGCAGACTATTTGGAACCGGCTCCAAGTCTATGTTGTTTAACCACAATCTAGAGGAGAACAAGAGGAGCAAGTCTCTGTACCCGTCCCATGGCTCGGAAAACCCTTTCCTCAGCCACTCGCTGAGGGACGACACCAGCAGCAGACTGGTCCATGGCCGTAGCTCCTCTGATATTTACAAACAGCTGGCGGTGTCCTCGCCTGCGGCGGCCCTTGGAGCGGCCCCAATCAAAACGCGCAATGATGCGAACAATCTTCGCTCTTCGGTCAAATCCACAACTTCATACTGCTCACGGGACGGGCGAATAGTTAATGACATGTACAATAAAGAGCATGTAATGCCTTACTCAGCCAATAAGACTAGTGCATACCCTGCCCCGCGTGGCGTCCTTAACTCAGCCCAGTTTAGCAATAGACGGGTGTATAAAAAAATCCCCAGTCTGGAGTCTGATGTTTAGTTGCTATAAGAAATAATGTGTTCTCTCCTCCTTACTCCTCTCTGGGTTTGTATTATAATTTATCAACTATGTTATCCACTAACGGATGCCATAGCCACGCTACATTTTTCTTCTTCTCTTCAGCATTGTAATCCAATACTGCTTGGTATGATGGTACTACTAGGACTCTCTCTGCAGATGATAACATAATTTCTGTCCATTCTCTGCCATGTGAGTTATCTCCATGGCAGGCACTTTGTGTTAAGGTGCCTGGAAGTAAAGAGGATACCATTACCAAAAGGCTTAGGAATTAGCATAGTGTTATAAGTGGGACAGAAATAGCCCAAGTTACAATGGTGAAGGACTCCTATGAAAATTGGTCGAAAAGTGGCAGTTGATTTGTGATCGAGTTGCTCTAGAACGCGGTGAAGCGAATGGGATGAATTATATGAGTGTGGAGTTGTAGGGAGGGAGAGAGATAACCTCTCTTTCAACTTTTGCTCCTCCATTTTTTTTCCTCTCCACCTCCACTGTCAAGCTTTCAAGCTTGCTAGTTGAGGAGAAGCGGCTTGACAGGGAGACCAGATGGGCACGCTCGATGTCGCGGTCAGACATGGAGACGTCCCAGGAGGGTACGGCCATCGCAGTGAGCTAGTCCAACAGTCTGCTCCCTGTTTACTCTGACAAATATGGCCACTGAGACACCTGGCAGTGCGAAAGGAGACAGGGGGGAAATGAAATGAGCGGTTAAATGACACAGAGCGGAGTTCACATAAAAGTCTTGGGAAGATAGGTATCGGGGTACTTTGGTTTTATTTGTTAAGCCCTTGCAGAGAAACAGTAGTCATGAGAAGCTGAGAATAATGTAGGTGCTACTAATGAATAATGTTTACAGACTGACCGATAAAAAAGACAGACTGACAAAGTGAGATAATAAAAGGGGCAGACAAGCATGGAAACCCGAGGCAAGTGATGGGCATTTAATTTGTGGCACTGCACATGGAAAAATAAATTAGCAAATTAGTGCTTTTTTTTTATTCTATAAAACTGTAAGATTTATTAGGGATTCTGCCATTTGGATCCCGCTATGTAGAATTTTAGTGTTTGCTTATTTGGTAGCACAATAGCCATTAGTTTTAAAACCTTTCTCCCACATTTGCTTTCGAAAAAGACATAGCTTTCTGAAAAATACCACGAAAAGAAGTAGATTTGTTTGCATGTGTTGATTTTTCTTTCTGTGTCAAAGAAGATAAAATACACTCATACACATTCAGACACATGTTTTACACTTTTACAAAGGGACTGTGTCTCTAGAAACGGTGGTTGGATTCTTGTACAATCAAAACTTTGATCCTAGACTTTTGTGCTTAGTAAATCAGTGTCGTGCTGCAGCTTTTGCGGCAAAAAGTCATAAGAACGGTGGAAGGGAAGAGAGTAAGAGGAGATAAGGGAAAAAGGGATGAACGGACTAAGGTATCCAGCACCACCTTGTCTGAGTTGGGGAGGGGTTTGCACTTTTGTGTTTCGTTGTCTTTTGATGTGCCACTGAGAAACAGGGTATTAACCATGAAAACCACTAATGATTCCATCCTTCTTCCCTTCCTTAATCAACATGACACATCACTCCAGTGCAGGAAAATTGTAGAACTACTTCATTTTACTTTGGGGGTTTTGTGAAGTTTAACTTTGGTTGATTTGTTGGTATAAAAGTAATAGTGCTATACAGTATCTAACGACTGCAGTCTAACTGCGGATTGCGTTAACAATTATTAGGATCATCAGCTACTGTGGATCCACAATCAAACGGAAGTCCTACTTGAGATTAAATCGCTTGGGTGGAAATCTGGGATGGGGTTCGGGTTTACGAAACGGGAAGAGATAAAACACAGAGGGCTGCACTGCTATGTGCTCATCAATCAAGCATCCATTTTAGTGTAAAGTAAGTTGTGTGTGAATGACAGAATATGGGTAAGCTTGAAGTCTTAACTAGAGCATTTGATTCTTGATCTAAATATGTATTGATTTGTTTTTTTTTGACTTTTATTTTTGATAGTACTTAGGAGAACAGAATTACACACACTTCCTTGTACACATGTGCCCACAGAATACTCGTTTTGTAGCATTATGCTGTACAAATTGTACGGCCAAAAGATTTACCATTTCAACTGATTTGCTTGATTGATTGGATTAACAAAGCCAAATTGTAATCAAATACCTCAGGATGATTCTGTGCGTTTTTTGGGGGGAGCTTCAACCGTAGCAACAGAACATGATGCGGTGCAGGGTTTTTTTGTAGAAAAAAAAATGAAGGAAAAACAACAACAACAAAAAAAATCAATAAATATATAAAAAAAAAATCTAAAAGACACAATTTATAGTGGCCGCGACTCAGAACGAAACTTTTCTCCTTTTAATGTTTACCAGTCCAAGGTCTTCCAGTTCGGCTCTCTGCACGAGCTACCCGAGTAGAGAGAGAAGAAGAAGAAAAGAAGGAGGGATGGTGGTAGGGTGTTCAGATCCTTTTGCTCAGTGAGGGGTGTGCTGCATGCAGCTCCACTTGTTGTCAACCAGAGCACCTTTAACAGAATGGAGGATGATACTTAAGCATCCAAAATCTACCCCTATGTGGAATATTCAGACAGGAATCTCTCTCTTTTCTCTCCATGGTTTTTAAAGGCAGTCAAATGCATTAGCCACTGTGTTTCAATTGAAGCTCCATCTTTAACAACCACAGACATATCGTCCTTTTGTACTCTTGGAATACTGCAGCGAACCTCTCCTTGCTTCCCAATCAGCTTACCCAATGTTGACTGAACAGCAACATTTGTCCTTTTTTGCATCTTATCTGCATATTTATTATTATTATTATTATTATTATTATTATTATTATTATTATTATTATTATTATTATTATTATTATTATTATTATATTTATCTCCACCTGCCGCTTGAGTGAGCTGACAAGTGAACAATATGCACATGTACAAATATCAAATGAATCCCTGCCATTTTATGAACTCATGCCGATTTGTTTTATTCGTTCTCTTATTACGGAACTGTCATGTAAACTAATGCTAATTTATGTTAGAACACACGTGCACACACGCAAACACCCAGACACAACCTTGTGATGACAACCCTGCTCTTTTTAATGGCAAAAATGTATTTTAATTACATTTAATGATAAATAATGAGGTGATGGCATGCAACCCCAGATGTAACAATTTTAATGTTTTATGTTTCTTTTTGTTTGTTTTTTTTTCTGTTATGATGTTATGATCACTAATACGTTGTAACAAGGTGTGAGTATATACATATTTGAGAGAAAAAAAAAAGATCCATGTTTAACATGATGAAGATGCTGCTGCTGTTTTGGGGGAGAAGGCAAGGGCCTGATCCTAGTGCAACTTCCTCATTGACTGACGGGTCATTATCAGGCCATGCGTTGCCCAATGGGGACGTGGGTCAGGGCTTCGCTTGGTGTGGCAGGACATCCTTGCTCTTCCTCCAATGGCAGGTGAGAATTACTGTATCACCAGCTCTGCTTCTCTCTTCCCTCTCCTTCATGTATAGTCAGGACTTCAACTTTAAAGGTGAAAGAAAAAAAAAAGGCAACCTTCTACTTTGAGTCTGCTATCCCTCCAAAGATACGAGACCTCTGTCTTTATGGTTTGCTGTGAGAATAGAGCTTTTTTTTTTTTTTTTTTTTTAAACTGATACTTCATCAAAGACTTTAAGGAACTATTTTGAATATATTTAGAAATGACACCTGTATACATCGCTTGTAAATTCATTCTGGAATACATCATCCTGGAGAATTATAAATGATAAAGAGTAAAAACAATATTTTTTGTGTGAATTTCACAGGAGCTCTTCTGTACAGTGGCACTGTTTCTCTCTCTCTCTCTCTCTCTCTCTCTTTCTATCTCTATATCTCTCTCTTTAGAGCGACTAGAATAAAACTTCACCATTCACAAGGTCTGTTGTCCTGTCAAACTTCACCATATAAACTGAAGGATACAGTGTACAACTAACCCAAGCATCATTTTACAGCAAATGAGAAAAGAAGCTTTGCCATTGACCCCATTTGTTGAATATATTGTTTTTGTAACTATTTTTTTTCAATATGCAGAATCACTGCACAATCAGGGGAAAAGGTTGGAAGGTGTGAAGAAGGCCCATTGCCTAAATGTCATTAAACCTTATGTATACATGTAAATTATAAAGTGCTTTTGCAAGTTACTACGTACAGGGAGCCTATTGCAAGTCTTTTATATCCATTGTGTCGATACAATTTTTTGTAAATGTCTATAATTTATTATATTGATAAGACAAAGATTGGATGAACTCGATTGGGAGAAGTGTAGCATGGATCATTAGTTACATTTCCTTTTCACAATATCTGAAATAGAAAATCTGAAAACTGAATGCAGTTTATGTAACATTAGGATTCTGGGCTTGTTTTTCATTTACCATTTGAATAAAGTTGGACAGGAAAAGTTTTTAAAAGTCATAGCAGCTACGGTATTGTTTCTATTGTATTGCTTCTGTTGCTGTGAGGGGTCAGGATTTAAGCTCCTCAAGCTGTCCCTTGGAGTCTCTGCACAAGACAGGTGGCCAGATTAAAAAAGGGTTTTTAAGTTTCTACTGCACATGCGCTGTATTTTATTTAGAAATGTGTAGCGACAAAGACATGGTGTGTCTCTAAGACGGTGTTCACTAATGGGATCATGCCACTTTAGACAAATCTGACAAATTTTGGTTGTAGGTTGCTTATTGGCAATGCCGAGCTGTACTTCTGTCATCTTTCTTACACCATAGGGGGAAAGACAGGTCCTATGTAGGTTTGTAACATGCATGATGCCAGAGATACCCTTGTGTTGTGGCCATTCACTGACCTTGCAAACTTTTGCATGTTTAAGATTGTGTGTCCAGCAGAGCATCAACAACAGGCCATTTGGTCCACAGCTACATGTGCCATCTGTCACATTTCTTTTTTTTCCCCTTTCCTCAGGCCTTATGCTTTAGTATTTCCTTCTACAGTAGACAGGATTTTTCAGTAGTACTGTGTAAAAGAAGTATTTTGTAGTATTTTGTCCACATGTGAAATCAGTAGGGGACACCTATTAAATTAATGTCCTCTGCTGTTTCATATTAAAAAAAGAAAAAACTGCAAATTAATTGCTTAATTAATGTTGTCTGCAACCCTGGCAACTAAATAATACATTCTTATACAACTGAACTGGAAACACAATTATCCAAACGCTGTGGCTTTATCGTTTTAAATAATGCAACAACAGTACTTTTATAAAGGGAAAGGGGAGCTGACAGGAGGTGGTAGTGGAGGGTGGTGGGTGAAACAAAGCACAGGCCTGTCAAGCTAAAGACCAGAGTTCTGGTCCTGAGTCCTGTGTCTGGTTGACGTTAGGGTCAGAGAAATATTGATTGTGATTGAAAGTGATAACACTTTTTGAGTAAAGTATTAGATTTTCCCTGTATTACACCAGCCCTCGGTCTTCCTCTGACGCAAACCAGCTCCTGCACCTGCCTATACACAACCATTAAATGCTTTAATAATGCTGTAGTCACACGAAATGGTGCTGGATTGCACATTATGGCAGGAAACAAAACCAGCTTTTGCTGCAAGGAGACAGGGTTGTTGTCTGAAACCAAAATGTGTCTTCTGTGTTTGTATATTGTACCTCGCTCACTTCCTGTCCAGTTAGACCAATTCTAAAACATGTACCTACACTGTATTTCCTATGACTCATACGCTAGAGACCCCAGAGACACTTAGTCCCCATCAAAGAACTGTCATTTCGACACATAGGTCTCCATACCAGCAGGTTGCTGCAGTTTCCATTGTGAAAATATTGTGAAAACATTGTGAAAATATGCTCATTAATGGAACATATAGATGAGATGGAGATTAAAAATGAGGGGAGCCTTCCATCCGCAGCCTCTTAAGTTTGCTGCTTGCTTTTCTTCTTGTGCACATTTACGTGGTCAAAAAAAAAAAAAAACTAGAGTGACAGGTGCTGATCAGCGGCCTAAAATTGGTCAACAGCCAACCTCTCGGCTCGGTGTGTCACCACCTATAAGAGATGTGTTTATCTATCAACTTTATATTTAAATGAAAGGTTTGAGCAAGATTTCTTATGAGAAGATGAGTAATTATATCAAGTCTCTCCCATTTCAACAGAAAAGATGCCTGGCTAAACGTAGAGACACACCACGCTATGATTCTGACAATATCAACCCTTTGAGACACGGTTCAGAATGAGTGACAGGCTGTATTACAATATCCGATTGGTGAAGAGCCAGTAAAGGCACATTTCAGACGGCTTCCCTCCAATTTCTTTTGACCCTGAATTTTAGACCAAAGAGGGCCAACTGCAGCTTACTCATCATCGCTTTCACTGCCGTTCCAGTTAAATTACACGGCCATCTTGTGACAAGTGTGGACAACTCGCTAGATTTAGTTTTTCAATTAAGGTCGTCTGAGTGTGTGTGAGAGACAGCCTGAGAGATAGCCAGAAGCAAGCAGGAGGGGCAATAATTGAAATGGGTATGTCATTCACGCAGAGGCAACAACACTGTGGTCAAACACAGTGGTACTGAAGAAATCTGTGTGTGTGAGAGAGAGAGAAGGAGACAGAGTGAACATGGTGTGTGTGAGTGTGTGTGTGTGTGTGTGTGTCAGCCTGCTTGACAAAGAGACTCTGGCAGATCATTCTTCTTTAGCGGAGGGACAGATGAAAGAAAGAAGAGACAGAAAAGTGCACTCGTTTATTTTGTCATTTTCCATTCTCCCCTCTGAACCTCAGAAAATCAGACCCCCCCCCCACCCCCCCTTCCCTCCCGACGGCCCTCTCTGCTTCTGTGCATGTGTGTGTCTATCTAGTGTGCGTCTTAGTCCGCAAGTCTTTAAAAAGCCTATAGATTTATTTTAGTCAAAGGTTGCCCTCCTACACATATATCCCCCCAGTGAGAATCTCTTAACCTACCTGGATCAAACACACACACACACACACACACACACACACTCACACACAACCTGCCAAATTAAACTCCCAACTATTCCCAACTAATTTAAAGAAAAGAAGAAATCTGTCTGATTATTAGAACGAGAAGGGAATCAGAGTAATTTAATGTTTCTTATTATTAACGTTACTAATATTTTGTTTCTTCTTCCCATCATAATTTAACTATTATTATTCTTATATATTTTCTCTTCTATTCCGTTTACTCCTTTCTTGCCACTTGTTTCAATTTATGTCAGTAGCTCACTCCGTCTTATCTGCCTATCAATGGTGTGCTCACACAAAAGGCCCAGGTCTTAACAGCCTTTGAAGAGCGAATGCCGCCCCACGAGCGTTAAGTGTTTGATGCTACGGGAACCACTTTCAAAAAACCGCATTAGGTTTAGAGAAAGCAATTTCAGTGTAATGTTTCACAAAGAAATAACAACGGTTAGCGTTAGGCACAAACACTTCAGCGTAAGATTAAGTTAGAAGATGAATTACATAAAAACAAAACGCTACGAACAGTGACGACGGCGTACTTACGTCCTTACTATAGCGACCATGTTTTGCTACGATCACCATTAAAGTGCACAACATCTCGCACTAGAGTCGAACCCTGTTCTCCTATGGAAACTTCTATCTTTTGTTGTACCATCCACCACTCTGTACACCTCCCAGCGTGACTTCACTTTAGATTCTATGTGATTGCTTTAAGCTTCAAATATTGACGCAGCAAAGTTTCCTTTGAACCCCGCTAAAAGCTAAAATGGGTAATCAGCATGTAAGAAGGATGTGGACAAAGCAACGCATTTTGAAGCCTCGGGAATGAGAATGGTTTGTTGTGTTACAGCCTTATTTAAAAATGGATTAAATTCATTATTTCCCTCACAGTTCTACAAACAATACCTCATAATGACAATGTGGACGAAGTTTGTTTGAAATCCTTGCAAACTTATTAAGCTGGTGGCTCCAAACTTCTTCAATTTATGGCTGATGGAGGTCATTGGGCTCAATGGGACCTTCAATGCTGCAGAAATGCTTCTGCACCCTTCCCCAGACATGTGCCTGTCTTGGAGGTCTACAGACGATCCCTTGGACTTCAGGGCTTGGTTTGTGCTCTGACACGCACCGTTAACAGTGGGACATCATTTAGACGTGTGTATGCTTTTCCAAATCATGGCAAATCAACTGAATTTCCCACAGGTGACCTCCAATCAGAAACATCTCATGGATGATCAGTGGACACAGGATGTACCAGAGCTCAATTTCACGTGTCTTGGCAAATGCCATAATACATTTTTCAAAGATTTCAAATGAACGTCTTGTCATTATGGGGTATTGTTTGTATATGGAATAAGACTGTAACATAGCAAAATGTGGAAAAAGTTAAGCACTGGGTTAGGATGACACACAGGGTGCGCAACCAGTCCATTCTATGAATGTTCGTTTTTCTGGATTATGTGAATAAATATTAACCAGAAGTTCTACATGCTGCTTGGCTCTTTGCACATGTGCCTGGGGCTACTATAATTAGAATAATCCTACACCTCTTCTACATATAGCAAATAATACTCTCATTCTTGCACTTATTCATTTATTCAGAACATTTTATTCACTGCTTTTGCCATGATTCTCTATGGTAAAAATAATTTCCTTTTTGGGTCAGAGTGCGTACTGTGATTTATGATGCAGTTCTTAAAACAACTCACAGCCCACCGCTGTTCCTGGGGGCTTGGCCCATATGTACATCCAGAGAGTCAATGATTAGCACAAAATGCACTCTGTTGACTGTGTGCTTCGCCAAAAAACTGCATAAAGTGAAACAGTGATGTGGATTTTGCACACATATAAAATGTGGCATTGTCTCATTTTGACTTAATTTCTTTTTGAACGTGTGGAGACTGTGGATTTGGTCCCACCTCTTTCACTTGCATGAGAACAGGCACTACAGCAACAAATCTTTTAATGCACATGTTGACAATTAATTAAAATGTAAAGATAGATGTGAGGAACTGTGTTCTTTTAATTTTACAACAATAAATGTTAGGCAAAATTCTTTCCGTACTACATTTTTTACAAATCCCCTCAGAAATCTTCTAACGCTCAAGGTAAAATCTACCGAGGAATTTATTCAAAAATAAATGTAAATTAGTATTTTGATCATTTTTAACACAGTTAAAAAGTCAGAAAACACTTAAATACATAAATACCTAAATTCAACAATCCATATGGCAGAACTTATAACATACTTAATGCGATAGTGTGTAACATTTTTTTTTATATTGGTATTGTTGGTATAAAATATGCTTTATAGCTTCTCTTACTGTGGAGAGGTAATATGGAGAGTGCAGAGATATTAGCTTGTAAAGGTTTTTGGCTGCAGCTTGCCATTCTAACCAATCACAGAATATCAATTATTTATCTTTGATAAGTATGTTCTGTAGTAGTGCTATATATTTATAATTTTAGCCATGGCCCACCTGAGTGACTGAAGTGTTTTGTGTGTGTGTGTGTGTGTGAGAGAGAGCTGTTCTGGTGCTTTAATGAAGTCGCTCAAGATGAGGATATCAATTTCTCACTGACATGAATTCCCAAAGCCTTGAACCAGGAAGGAAATAAAGGCAAAATTATATCAGGTACTGTAGAGAAATTGAGGTCCTGTTCCCTCAGCTGGCGGTGACTATTGTCTCTAATTTTAATGAGAAAACGGAACAAATGAATCCCAAATGAGCCTTCACTGATCAGCCACAACATTAATACCACCTGGTGGTTTGAATTTAAAAATATTGTCCTTTTTAAAATTATTTGAACATTATGAACTAATTATTAATAAATAACTATTAATTGAAAGACAATTGTTCCAGATAATCGGTATTTGAAGTGAAGATGTGTTTTTTGCCCAAAACTTGGACTTTTGCTTGAGTATTAAGTTAGTGTCCCACAACCTCGTACCTCCTCTGGACAGTCACACATTTTGCTGTGTAGCTGCAGACGGATCAGAATGGCCATGCTGACCCTTGCCTCCCATGACTCTACTAAGACCACCGGTATTAATGTTGTGGCTGATTGGAGCAACTACTGTTGTAGTACATGGACTATTGGCACCTGCTGTTCCTAAAGGAGTCTTTAGTTGCTGTGTGCAGCGCGGTGAAAACGCCCTTCAGAAGGAATTTACCTCTGCTAATCTAATCTGAACTTCTGGGATATTTTTTCATATTTTGAAAAAAGGAATTTGTTAACACTGCATTTTATTTTTTGTGTCCTTTCGGCTTATCCCGTGAGTTCAGTGGCGCCACAGCGGATCATTGTCCGCATGTTGATTTGGCAGAGTTTTTATGCCGGATGCCCTTCCTGACGCAACCCTCCCCAATTCCTACCGGGCTTGGACCGGCACTGCACAGCTGGGGAGGGGAAATTGTACGCACTATTATTTATATAATAGCCCACATGCTGCACACTTTTTTCCCTGCAGGAATCCCAAAACTGTATAGAAGGGGACAGTGTGGGTTTTCGCCAACGCCAGTTAAATATGTGAACATTATTTTTGCTCTGTGCCAATATTTCCTACGGCTTAAAGCTACACACACTTGCTACGGCTGCCTACATCCACACAAACTGTAAAAATTGAATTGAAAAGAGGATTTAAACTGCGCTTCCACTGAGGTGTCAGAGGTGTTTCATGGCTGTTCATTTTATTTTCACAGACATTTAATGAGCCTGTAGAGGTCTTCACCTCTACTCCCTGTTAATATTGACCCTGGCTCAGAGCCACTCCTCTGCAACATTTTATTGCCACATTAGTATCCCAAACACATAGCATTTTGGGATTCTGTCATATTTAATGATATTTGACTTTGACATACTTTGCTGGCACTGTGTGTGTGTGTGTGTGTGTGTGTGTGTGTGTGTGTGCCCTCCTGTTGCAAACCTCGTCTGTCCATTGTTTTGGTATAAGAGCAAAAATGGAATCTGGTGTATGACTCAGTGAAGAGTGATGATGACGAGACATGAAAGACAGATGGGAAGTGAGTACAAAGAGAAAGACGGATGAAAGGGATGCAGGGATAAAATGCTTTGCATTGTTTAGGTTAATGGATTTGTGATGCCACTCGCTGAGGATTGATGGCAGCTTGTTGATATCTGCTAATGGAGGATGGAAGACAGAAAGCAGAAGGAAAGGAAAGTACAGAGAGAAAAGGGAAGGAGTGCTTCCAGAAAGTATCCCAGTGCTTAACTTTTTCCACATGGATCCAATGTGGATTCAATTCATTATTTTCCTTCAAAATTCTACAATCCCCTTTCTACAACACCCCATAATGACAATGTAAAAGAAGGGCTGTAGTCAGGGAGATGGCCAAGATCCCGATGGTCACAGAGCTACAGCGTTTCTCTGTGGAGACAGAAGAACCTTCCAGGAGAACAACCATCTCTGCAGGACTCCACCAATCAGACCTGTGTGGTAGAGTGGCCAGACGGAAACCACTTCTCAGTAACAGGCACATGACAACCCACCTGAAGGACTCTCAGACCATGAGAAACAAAATTCTCTGGTCTGATGAAACAAAGATTGAACTCTTTGGCCT
This sequence comes from Channa argus, assembly GCF_033026475.1. NCBI lineage: Eukaryota > Metazoa > Chordata > Actinopteri > Anabantiformes > Channidae > Channa > Channa argus. Next base: position 18,113,545 of record NC_090211.1, on the reverse strand, counting down.
GAATGACAAGTGTCATGTCTGAATAAATGACACTTGGCATGCAGCAATGTACAGAGACCTCTTTGAAAACCTGTTCCAGAGTGCTCTGGACCTCAGACTGGGGCAACGCTTCGTCTTTAAACAGCACACAGCCAAGATAACGAAGGAGTGGCTACGGGACAACTCTGTGAATGTCCTTGAGTGGAACAGCCAGAGCCCAGACTTGAAACCCGATTGAACATCTCTGCAGGATCTGAAAATGGCTGTGCACCGACGCTCCCCATCCAACCTGATGGAGCTTGAGAAGTATCACAAAGAAAAATGGGAGAAACTGCCCAAAAATAGGTGCCAAGCTTGTAGCATCATACTCAAAAAGAATCGCGGCTGTAATTGGTGCTAAAGGTGCTTCAACAAAGTATTAAGCAAAGGCCATGAATACTTATACATGTGATTTGTTTTTCTTTTCTTTATTTTTAAGAAAGAAGACTTCAAACACACGTATTTCACATTGTAATTATGGGGTTGTGTTTGTAGGACTTCGAGGAAGATAATTAATTTAATCCATTTTGAAATAATACTGTAACATAACCAGTTGTGGAAAAAGTTAGTGGGAATACTTTCTGGATCTTAATACATTATGTCCAGCATTCAGGTCAGGGTTTTGACCCATCACAATCATTGTGATCATGTCCCAAGATAGTTACAAAAGGCCTTATACCCACTCACTACTCATCAATACCTTTATCACTAAGCATTGGGTCAAACCAGAAACTACAAAATCCAGCATTTTACTTGAGACTTTCATTTTGAATACTCTACTCTTTTTGAGGCTTAAACATCACCACGCACTGTTTTAGGTTAGTGTATAACTTTAAATGTATCCATGCTGCTGATCAGAAATGCCAAACTTTTTTGATATGTATACATCGATTTAATAATTCATATCAAATAAATCATTAATAGTGTTACAAGTCAAATGCTGCTCCAAACAGGATCCACACCTGCAGATCAGGAAATGAGGTAAGTGGGTATGTTTGAGTGTTTGTTGAACAAATGAGTTGGATTATGAACCAAAGGTCAATTCACTGTTAATATCTCATGTTAGAACACACACATAGGAAACACAGACGTATCGCCTTTAGCTGTGTGTGTGTGCATGTGTGTGTGCGTGTGTGTGTTTGGCTGCAGGAAATGTGTTCATGTGTTTTGGCAATGTGAACTTAGTACTTTCAGTTAATATTAATGAACTAATCGCTGTGTTCTTTTATGTGCCCAGTGTGTGTGTGTGTGTGTGTGTGTGTGAGTGTGAGTGTGCAGTCGGTGGATCACAATATGTAAAATGATGTTGTACCTCTGTCTAACTCCATTATAACTGAGTTAAGAGTGTATGTATGTGTGTGTGTGTGTGTGTGTGTGTGTGTGTGTGTGTGTGTGTGTGCGTGTGTGTGTGTGTGTGTGTGCAGACACACCTGCAAGCGTTATGCAATCTGTCTTCCCACTGTCTCTAGCTATAATGTCAGTAATAAAGTTAATTGGGTCTTTGGTCCCCATTGCACAGAACATTGTGTGTGTGTGTGTGTGTGTGTGTGTGTGTGTGTAGTGTTGGCTAGGTTTTGTAGTTTCAAATAATGCTGAGAATCTAATTCACCACAGGGGAAATTTTGATCGAGAAAGAAACAAACGCTTACCTTGTGATTTGTGTCTTTATGAGAATGGTGCGTGTGTGTGTGCGTGCGTGTGTGTGTGTGTGTGTGTGTGTTTGTATTCGGTAACCCTCCCTCTCTCAATTAAATTTTATCTCTCAAATGCAACAGGTCTCGTTTGTGAGGCATTGACTAACGCTTTTTGCTCTGAATTGCCTTGTGTGTGTAATGAGGCCATTCATTCTGTCTCACACATAAATAAACAACACATGTTCCCCACATTTATGTTGTAGATCAAGCGCTCCCTGCAGCAGGCTGGTTTAGTGGAGTTTATGTCACCAGTTTAGGAGTTTCCTACAATTTAGGCGAAGGCGTGACAAAAATGTAAAGCATCCAGAAAGCTGTCAAAACTTTTCCTTTAACCCTAACTGGAAACTGTCCTCCTGATTTTTAAGGCAAACCATTATTGATTTAGTGCCATCATGTTCCCCTGACGTCTTTGTGTCTAATCAAACCGTTGTCACCCGGTGTTTTTGTTTGACTGTTGCACCAGCTGCCATTTTGTTGCCAAAAGGGGGCATTTTTCGACAGCCCCCTGCCTCCTTCCCCACGGGACGGCGTACTTTCAACAAATGGTCAGGACCACTGAAGGTCGTGACACAAAGCCGACGTTGACCAACTGCCGCATTGGCTCCTGTGGCCTTCGTTTGTGCCGGCAAGTGGCACTTCACCGCACACAACCCAAACGGAAGCCGCCACGCGTGTAGTGTGGGTGCTCTGCAAAGACCAGGCCGACGGAGGCTCCTGGACAGACTGTCTAAACAGTTGACGAGCCGTGGCAGGAAACGCCTATTCAGAGCAACGATTGTTACAAATTCATGTATTATAGATGCCTGTAATTTTTGAATACTTATTGTAATTGACATTCGCTTGTTCACAGGCTCCATAAACAATGTGGTTATTTTTCTTGCTACAGCTTATTAAAGCAATGTTTACATCTATCTCATTTAAAGACATTATTTCTTAGCAAAATAATTTCTGTGGCTATTGGAATATTAGTACATTGTTATTAAAGTTTGAAAAGAGGCCTTCTTGATTGAAATCGTTTGTTCCCCTGTCTGGCTCCATGTGTAAAAGATAAACGCCATTAGGTGTTGTCTAATACACTTTGTCGACTTGATGTCATTGTATTGATCAGTTCTGGTTGTGCGATTACTACCCTCTGGGCGCAATATCACTAGGAGTTTTAAAGCCGGACAGACGGACTTTAACCTTTTCACTGTCACCTCAAACACAGTTACAGACCTTATCAGTTGTTACACTACACTTTAATTAGCCTGTAACTCCATATTGACATGATAGCATCATGCATTTACTGCAGATTTGTCGGCTGCGCATCCCGGAAACGGGGAATCGAGGTCTGGTGTCTGTGAAGGTGGTACCCTGCTGTAAGTAGCCATCAGAAGACGGATACTCTGTGGTCATAAAGGGATAAACATGGTCAGGTAGGCTGTGGTTGATAAACAATTCTCCGTGGATATTAAGCGGTCGAAAAGTGGGCCAAAAAATATCCCCCACACCAATACACCACCACCAGCAGCAGCCTGAACAGTTGATACAAGGCAGGATGATGATGCTTTTATGGTGTTGAGGCCAAATTCTGACCGCACCAACTGAATATCACAGTAGAAATCATCATCCGACCAGGAAACATTGTCCCCAGTTTCCTGTCCTTAACTGACAGGAGTGGCACCCAGTGCGCTTGCCCATCTGCATCAAAGTGTATCAATCATCAATGTTGCACCTTCACAGATGCGTGTGTATACCTCAGCTGTAATACATTTTGTAATGAGTTACCGTTGCCTTTCTATCAGTTCGAGCCACTGTGACCATTCTCCTTTGACTTCTGGCATCAACAAGGCATTTTTGCCTTGTGCCGCTCAGTGGATATGTTCTCGTTTCCAAAGCATCCTCTGGAACCACCAGAGATGGTTGTGAGTGAAAATAGATCAGCAGTTTCTGAAGTGCCTGCCCGGCACCAACAACCATGCCACGTTTAAAGTCACTTAACTTCATTGACTTCACCAATGTTCAACTTGCACTCGATGGCATTAGTTTAGCGTGAAATTGTACATTAATGCTTTAAAACGTCCCTCTGATTTCCGTATATTAACACATTTCTCTGCTTCCAGCGGCAAAATCCATCATTAGCAGTTCAAATTTTGTCATCAAGGGGAGCACTGGAGACACAGGTCGACCATGGTTACAAACTCCATAATAAATGCAACAACATGACTTAAGCTAAACTTAAGGTTCCTCCAAGTGATGTCATCTACAGGCATTTTTCAGCAAGAGACATAGTTTGATAAAGGGAAGTCGAAGGAACATTTATTGGCGTCTGTGCACATGTACTAGCCACACTAATACCAGAAGAAGTTCAAAATCAGCAAAGGTGCCGGTTAAATCAGCTTTCTTTCCCTTTCTGATGCTTGATTTCAACTTCCTCAGATCCTCTTAACCATATGTACACGTCTAAACACACTGAGTTACTGCCATGTGGTTGGCTGATTAGGTGTTTGTGGTAAAACGTGTACATAATCTTTAAACCTTGAAGCTTTCACTATGTGTTCTCTTTGGATTTCTCCCAGTTTATTTCCTTCATTATAAGCACACACCACATTATTAGCTTGGTATAAAATAGAAGCCTATAGCGTGTCCTGGCTGACAGTAAGTGGCATGTGGCTGTTTCCACCAGCAGCCATGTGTCCTGCTTTACGTGTTCTTGAGAAACATGGCGAAGCAGTTTTTATCGGCTCCAGTGTTCTGTGGTTGACAGCCTCGGCTAAATCCCACACTGTAAAAGCCACAAAGTGAGGAGATGCTTTCGAAATCACAGACGCATTTGTGCACATGCATATGTCTACCAGACAAAATCTCTCTCGTGCAGGCAGGAGAGATGAAGATAAAGTGAAGTTTGGAGTTTTTCTTTCTCTCTCTGCTGGGGATGAAACGAACAGAGGGAGAATAGAGCCCATGGGCACAAGAACAAAACACGCAGCCCAATGTAGGCTAGCATCTGTGTGTTTGTGTGTGTGTGTGTGTGTGTGTGTGTGTGTGTGTACATTTATGAGGCAGACTTTCACCGAAGCAAACTACAGCTGTACCTAATGCACATTAAATAAAATAAAAGTTTCTGGGCTTTGAGGATAAAGGAGTTTATTTTTTTACTGATTTGTTTGTTTTGTGCCAAATTTTCCTCCGTTCTGCTATTGGATCCTAAACTTGACCTATTGGTTTTGTGCATCTCAATAAAAGCCCCCATAAATCATTGCAGGTGTCTGTAATGTGCCTGCAGCTAATTAATTGCTGTGCTTTCTGAGGCAAGCAGAGCTGAGTGCACAGGGGTAGACTGGCTTTTTGTTCTCTCTTTTAATGTTGCAATTTCTTTTCATCCTTCCCTTTCTGCCCTTTTTACTTCTCTAATCTCCCACTGTGAATTTAAATTCCTCTACTTCTTATCTTATGCACAATATCACAGGGTTAGTTATTTTAGGCCAAGCGATTACAAAAAACTTTAGGTTTCTGACAGCAGATTCAACACTGCGCCAAATAAAAAGCAGCTGTATTTTAGAATCCACTATAAAAGAAACTTTCACTGGCACCAGACTTTCAGGAAATAAATACACAAAGCAGGTGACATCATGTGAATTAAGATAAAAATTTAAATAAATGAGCTTGCAGGGTTAAAGGCTAAGTGTGCATCAGGATAATCACAAACACAGGTTAATTATTTGTTGCCAAACTTGTAGCTCATATGATTTCAGGTCACTGAAACTGTGATCAATGGATGTGTGTGTGTCTGTGTGTGTGTGTGCATGCTGGATATAAATGGGTGCAGCACAGGTGTACAGCTGTGTGAGCGCTCATGTTTGATTAAAAGTATGTAGCTTAATTGCTGCATACCAGAGGGAGACTGATGTGTAAATTGGCTGTGTGTGTGTGTGTGCGTGCGTGCGTGCGTGCATTTAACGTGTTTGCACATGGAGAATCACAGCGCTTAAGCAACACAGTCAAAGAGTGGCTGCTGGGAACCCGTCTGCTTCAACAGGATGCTTTGTGTGTGCACACGTATATGTACAGCTCAGTGCAGCCGCAGCAGCCAGTGTACTATAAATCATACGTGTTGTTTAACTTCATAATGTGTGTGTGTGTGTGTGTGTGTGTGTGTGATGTTTTGAACAGTTCACTATGTGCCGACTAACCATGTTACAGCCAGTTATGCGGAGGTGGATGAAGTAGGTGAGATTACAGTGGCAGGTGATGAAGCTGAGGTGATCATGTGCACAGGTCTGTGTTTGTGTGTGTGTGTGTGTCTGTGTGTGTGTGTGTTTATGCGTGTGTCTCATCGCTGCTGACTTAAGCAATTGTGATGTAGAATTATGTGAGGAGACTTATTTGGGTATCTGGGACAGCCATTCAGATTCTTTGCCTTCTGGCTAATGCACACACGCACACACACGCACACACACACACGCAACAAACTCCTATTTCTTTTCATCTCATCTTCCTCCTTTTTCTTTATTCCTTATCTCGCTGTCTCTTACTGTCTTCTCTTACCTCTGTGATGTTACAGATAAACAATGGCCATCTGGGTACAGCTAACTCTCCAGTGATACCACTAGTCTCTCCTTCTGCCTGCTAGCATTAAAAATTCATTAATTCTCACTGTTCCACAGTCTTCTGACAGCCCAGATCGTCAGATACATAAAAACTGACGTGACTAATAGTCCGAAAAAGTTTTCATACCCCTTGATCTTTTCCACATTTTCTCACCTTATAACCACAAATGTAAATGTGTTTGGTTTATATTTTATGTGACAGACCAACACAAAGTGGCACATAATTGTGAACTGAAAGGAAAATGATGTTTTACAAATAAATATCTGAAAAGTGTGGAGTGCATTTGTATTCAGCCTCCCCGAGTCAATACTTTTTGAAAGCACCTTTTGCTGTAATTACAGCTGCAGGTCTTTTGGGCTTTTGGGGTTTGTCTCTACCCGCTTTGCACATCGAGAGAATTAAACATTTGCCCATTCTTCTTTGCAAAATAGCTCAAGCTCAGTCAGATTGGATGGAGAGCGTCTGTGAACAGCAATTTTCAAGTCTTGCCACAGATTCTCAGTTGGATTTAGGTCTGGACTTTGACTGGGCCATTCAACACATGAATATGCTTTGATCTAAACCATTCAATTCCAACTCCAACTGTATGTTTATGGTTTTTGTCCTGCTGAAAGGTGAACCTGCTCCCCAGTCCCAAGTCTTGTGCAGACTCTTAAAAGGTTTTCTTCTAAGATCGCCCTGTATTTGGGTCTGTCCATCTGACCAGCTTTCCTGTCTCTGCTGAAGGAAAGCGTCCCCACAACACGATGCTGCCACCACCATGTTTCACGGTGGGGATGGTGTGTTCAGGGTGATTTGCTGCGCAACACATAGCGTTTTGCATTTAGGCCAAAAAGTTCAATTTTCATCTCATCTGACCTGAGCACCTTCCTCCACAGGTTTGCTGTGTCCTCCACATGGCTTGTGGGGACTTCGTATGGCTTTCTTCTTGCCACTCTTCACTAAAGGCCAGACTTGTGGAGCGCACGACAAATAGTTGTCCTGTGCACGTATTCTCCCACCTGAGCTCCTCCACATTTACCATGGGCCTCTTGGCTGCCTGTGTATACCCACTAAAGTAATATAACTTAGAAAAACAATTAAACAATGAAACAACCATTAAACAATTTCAAAAGGTTTTTAGTTTAGCTTTAAAAAGACTCTAAGGTGTTTGACTCCACCAGCTGATACAAAACTCATGAGAGCTTGAAGATCAATAGAAGCGCCTTAAAATCCGATCTAACCTGTACAGGAAGCCATTGGAGTGACGCAATGATTGGTTGATATGATCTAACTTTCTGGTTTTGGCTGCAGTGTTCTGGACCACCTGGGGGTTTCTAGTGCTCCAGTGTGGTGAACCTGACCAGGAAATTTTGACATGATGCCAGCACTTAGACACATCCTGTTGGAGTTTCAGTTCTGCAGCAGAAGGTTTTCCCTCCCAGACACTGAACCCCCAACAGCCCTTTTCCATCCTCAGCTGTGCAGTGCTGGTCCAAATTGGGGAGCGGTGCGTCAGGAAGGGCATCCGGCGTAAAAACTTTGCCAAATCAACATGTGAACAATGATCCGCTGTGGCGCCCCTGAACTCACTGGATAAGCCAAAAGGACAAAAAAAAAAACCTTTTTCAACCCTTTCTCCTTGCCTGTCTCATTTAGTTTACCACTGCAGTATTACACACATTTAGTATTTTTTCAGTTGTTGCTGATTTTATAACAGCCATCCCTCCTCTCTGCACACACACATGTGTGTGTATCCAGGCAGTTATATCGCTAGTTGTGTAACTGTGAGACCATTCAGGCAGCGCATGTGCCTGTGTATTTTGCAATTATCATTCATGTACTGTATGTGCAGTGTATGTGCATATGTCACCATCAGTGTTGTACAACATATTCATAGCCCATGCATCAATTCAAATATCATATTTATTGAGAAATGGAAAAATATAAAGTATCTACCCCACTGAGACATCCTTGATCAAAACACTGAGTTGCTGGCAAATCCAGAGGTGACATTCTGTAAATGGGTCTGACCTCTGAACTAGGTGTGAAAGTAGGAAATACATGTACAAATTCCTTCTCATCCATCAACAGTGACCCCTGTCATTAAGCCAACTAGATGTCTCATTGGCAAAATGGATCAAATCTCCTCTAAAACCACTGCATTGTATCCATCTGTCCATTATCTTCCGCTTATCCAGAGTCGGGTTAGCTCCCCTCCCAGGTCTGGCTCCTGAAGGTCGCCCTGGTCTCCCTATTCCAGCTAGGCAGCACTATCCCGAATGTGATTATTGTATCAGCAATAATACTATGAGAACAAAGCAACTTAAATTCTGAAAACATGTTTTTTTGGAAAGGCTTTATAAAAGAATAGAGAATGAGGAGAATGGACCAGTTATGCCAAACACAATATCCTCAAAAACCTGTGCAAGTGCTGGAACTTGCATTTGTTTGTGTGTGTGCTTAAAAGCCACATGTGTGTATCTATTTTTTAAGCAGGGTCCCTGCCTGCAGGATGTGTCTTAGTGCCTTAGTCTCCACTGTCGCCCAGTCTCCTAAATGGATCAGGTACATGAATTCCAACTGACACATGGAGAGAGAGAGAGAGAGAGAGGGAGCGGGCGAGCAAAACAAATTGCGAAAGTGAAATGAGTATCATAAAGCATCTCTTTGTCTTCCTCTGTCTCTACATTTTAGTGTAGTTTTGGAAACTGATTAAACGGTATCAGAAGAGAGATGGAAGGACATCAGAAGCTGTTGCACTGTGTATAATGAGCCAATGCTGAATAAATGGGGGTCCTCTATGATGGCAACCAGTGTATGTAGGGATGAATCTTCCCTACCTGTTCAAAATCTATTTTGCTGCCTTGTCATTTTTAAAGGGGCCGGAAATTAGGATTTTCACTGTTTAGATGACAATGAAGAGATGAAGTGGAAAAAAATCACAGCAAATCCTACCAGAGAAGACATGAGCTCCATCACAGGGTCCCTCCAGGTTTTTACTAAAGATGACACATCCAATTCCCAACTGTCCTGCTTGCACCCTCCCATGTGAAATGTAAGAGCATGAGGGCGCCTGAGTCTCTTGTATGCAAGAGAAAGTGATGTGTTTGTGGGAAAGTTGTTTTTTTTTATTCTTAGTGATGTGTGTCTACAGACTGTTGTCACATTACACACACGTCCTTCCTTCCCACGTCCTGCACCTTTGCAGCTTCCATCTTCAGTCTTCATTTTTCACCCATCTTCACCTTGAGATCCACTTTCTGCACTATGTAATCCTGCTACATTTATAGACGTCCAACGTAAATCCAGGACACAACACACATTTCTTATAACATGCTGCTGGACATGTGGATACAGTACTTACAAATCAGGGGAAAGTAGTGTTCGGTGTTCACAAGTCATCTGCGCCACAGACCTTTGTTGCTGTCCAAAACAATTAAAAACACACAACACAAAGAAGTTGACCTTTGACCTTTTGAAAATAAACTTTTGGACATAAACTGTCACCGCCATCATTTTTTTCCTATTGAACATTTGTGTTAATTGTGATCACTACGAGCGTAAAAGTTCTTGAGCAATGCCAGGTTTTGTAAGATCATAGTTGACCTACAAATTCTCGCCTCTCATTACAGTTTTATGACCAAGCACAATGTCCCATCTGTCAGGTACTAAATCAATGTGAGATTCCAGCGCTTATAATGGATTTGGATGTGGGAAAGTGAACTGTGAAGAAAGATATTAAGTTGGAGGATTGACAGAGGAAAGCTCCTGTGCTGTTACATAACCCATTTAAAACATTTAGTCTTTCCTTTGATAAAACCACGGCTTAATCTTTGAGGCTGAATTATTATCATGTTTGAGCAACAATAAATGCAACAATTAGGAAGCTGGGGCCATGCTTAGTATGAATCACTCCTAAAAATCAGGCAGAAAAGTAACATAGCACTACAAATACTTCTACTTCAGGGTATGAATTGAAACTGATCACAAATAAGACTGTGTTGTGACAATTGTTGTAGCAACACATCCAGAGGTAGAAGTTAGACAGAATTGTGTGTAATGATTGTTTGCGTAGACACAAATAAGAGAGAGGTGCTATATATAATATATTAATAAAGCCTCAATTCTGTTGATGGGCGGAGCAGTAACCCACGTTCCTCTGAGGGCTGTTTTGTTGAAATTGTAGAAATTCTCACTTCCCAGTGCAAATGGACCATTGCAACATTACACAAAGGAGAGTTCAAATGCTGAAACTGGCACAACTTTGCAAACAGTTCATGCTTATAGTTAAAAAATAGACACCAGAAGATGAAAATGATTATTAAAAGTGTTGGTTAACTGCTTTGTACCAAATTCTATTTCTGTAGTAAATTACATTTATTGGAGTAATATATTGTGTGAATCCTTTTTATGCAATTGCGTCATCAGCCCAATCTGGTCACATTTTCCAGTCGTTTCAAGTGCTGCCATATCATTTAATGGCAAGTTACCAGCCATTATCAGCCCAAAGTTATGTTTTGTAGGTGGGCTGCTAACTATTGGCAAATTTATTATGATCAAGGTGAATCAATAATAAGTGACCTTTAGCGGTTGCAATAAACATGTCGGCACACAAATACTTTTATTAGTTTTGCCAAAAATCAACATTGCAATAAACTGACATACTGAGCCTACTAGCATTTGTAGCAGGTACCTACCCACCCATAGATGTGGTGCTGATAGCAGCCTAACACGCCTGAAAAAATCTGGGTGCATTTTCTCTGCATGCACAAAGAAAGATTTGACACTTTTGTCTGTAGCTCACACCCACAAGCATGTGAGTCTTACCGCCGTGATACACAGTCATTTGTCAGACACATGCAGGTCCTCACTGGTGCTTGCAGCTGTTTTGAAACCATTGTTGACTCCAGCATCAGCATTTTAAACTAGTGATTTGTATAAATACTGCTAACTAGTTAGGACACCGATGGAGATGTTCTTTGGTGGAGATAGGAGTGATTTCCTAAGTTAGGAATGTTGATAACTCACTAACTCCTCTTACTACTCTTAGTTCTAAAAGTAGAATTTAATGCAACACTTTGAGAATGTTTTGCCAGTTTGGGGGGATTTATTACGATGAGACGCTTAGTAAATACTGCCCCCAGTAAGTCAGATGTTTTTTGACATTTTTTGCCCGTTTGTAAATGGATCACTTTTGACGTTAGGGTGAGAAAATTTTTTTTTTATTTTTTATTTTTTTTTTTTTACAGCTGCTGTTTTTTAGGGCAAAGAAAAAGCCAAAATCACCCCCGTGTCCCCCGGAGATGAGATGGAAGCCTAGGTTTGGTACAGCCTGCCTCGTTTTAGTTGCAAAAAGTATGATTTTCAGGGTCTGCTGGAAGATTTTTCAACTGACTGAATGAGTGGAGCCACGTGAAGTCTAAGCTTCCTCAGCTGGATTCTGTTCCACTTAAGCACATTGTTCCTTCAGTTCCTCTATTCCCATAAGTGAACGCTGTAGTGAGGACAGACATACAGGAAAAAACCGTCCCCCTGTTCCTGTGAGAGCAGTTTGTTGAAGGAAGAGAATGGGCTAATCAGAAGTGGAATGGCCATCTCAGCTGAGACAGTCCTGCCAACTCCTTTTTTTCGTTTTTGTCAGTGGAGCTGAGCAATAAAAAGTTTTATTAAATGACTATAACAACTATTTCCATGCACCTAATACCATCTTAAATTTAGCCCTGCTGCACATTGCACATTAACAAGTGAAGAAATATCTCTGCAAAATGCATAAAGCGAACAGCGAAACTAAAGCATTGGACAAAGTGGGGCTTTGCTTATTGTACAGGCAGCGAACGTTCTGTGCTGTCAGACTTTTTGCCTGGATCGGATGGATAGTGTAGACATACAGAACAAGGCCGCAGCAATGAATGCAAATCTTCCTGCTTTCCCGCTCAGCTTAGTAGAACTTCCTACACCAAACTGTGTCACGACATCATGTAGGACCAGATATTGTTACAGATGCTGTTACAAATTAGTGTATATATATATTTTTTTAATTTGTCTAAGATGCCTGCAGCATGTTAAAGTCAGAATATTTTTAAGCTATATTTGGATCTTGCATCCATATGTTATACAACGATGCACTTAAAGTTTTCATCCTGTCGAGTTTTATTTCATTGCTAATAAATAAATCCACACAAATTCCCAATAAATTCACACAGTTTATTCAAAAGATGAGTTTGTAACAGTGGCTGTTTTTGTGTTCACTTAGACTGAGGAGGTAAATTGTTATGACCTCGGTCATTATAAGCATTATTATTGTTGTTGTTGTTGTCTCCTCCTCCTTAGGCACTTTTATGTGATGTGTAGAGATGAGTAGAGATAAGTGTGTATATTAATTCTCCGTGAACACTGAGCACCAGGTAGCCACACTTATTTTACACATTTTTTTCCTGTTTCAGGTTAGTATTTCATCTTGTGCATTTTTTTGGTTTGGTTAGGTGAGGTAGGGTTTTTGTTAGAGCTTTTTTCGTTTGTTGTCTTGGGCACAGCTCACCTCTGGACTAAATTAATTGCTTCCATTCTGTTTTTCGAACGCTTGGTTTTGCAAGTTTTGCTTGGGATTGGGGAGAGTGGGAGAGCACATCGTGTTATGTCTAGTCTCCCCTAGACCGGGGGCTTAACAAAATATCGGCAAATGCTGCAACATAGCTATTAAACAAGAAAAGTATTCTCTACTTTGTATTCTCCCTGCTCCCTGTTCTGTCAAAGGTCAGCGTTGTCAAAAGGGGGCCTGGTTGAATTCACTTGTCAGTGGTCAAAGTTGAACATGGATCACTCGCACTTCATTTTACAGCTCGGTAAATGCAGACTAACAGTAGAATGAAGTATGATCCTAGAAATATCAAGGTAATATAGGGGTAATATTTAGGTAATAGCATGCTACATTTTTATATAATTACTGCACGAACGCATTTTAAAAGAAATGAATAAGTAAAAAAAATGTGTGTTTTGAAAAGAAAATGTTTTTTTGGAATTGAATTACATTTGTAATTCAGTTGTAGTTGCAGCTTTTTAATCATTTGCATTCGATTTAATGCTAAAAAACTAACGTCACCTGTGCGACACTCAGATACGAATTATGACAGTAAATTATCATAAAATCTGGTCCAGCTTATAACTGATGACACAGAGTAATGAAATGAGAAATCACCAAGATGAACAAAGAAATACTTGCCACAGTTTGCAAATGTTTAACCTTTTAACAACAAGGCTAAGAATGTGGCTTTAGGATATTTCCTACTTTTGTTACCTTCTTCTCATTTAATGGCACAAAGATCAGAATAGCCTCTCGGATGAAAGCAAACAGAATTTATAACATACGGTTTATTCTTTAGAAGAGAAAATCCACCTATACATACGCAGCCTCAGACGGCCAAAGGCTGAGCAAAAGCTGCTGTAAACGCTCCCGGTAAACAGCGTTAAGATCTGAAGCCGCATTCCGTCCAGTGACGTTTCTCCTTTAACCTCGCTCTCGGGACAGATCTGTCTAATGTTGGTTATGTATGGGTGTGTGTGTGTGTGTTTGTGATCTGCCCTATAACTTAGAGTTGGAAAGAGGAGAGGGTAAGCACATAGCCAGTAGCTACAGTACATGTCAGCATTAATAACACCACAGAGGAAGAGACAGAGGGAAACATACATACACAGACGCACATTCTGCAGGCGGGGCGTTGTGTGTGTGTGTGTGTGTGTGTGTGTGTGTGTGTGGGCTGGAGATAATCAACCCTCATAAGGTTCAGTGGAATACGAGGCACTGACCCTATTTCACCTGGCCTTCCTTCTTGCTCGCTCCCCCCGTTCTCTCTCTGTCTCAGAAGAGCTTACGCAGGTCTTTTGTAACACTTGAGGGATACTTACTCTTACTGGATCTCAGTTTCCCTGTCACTTAGCCAACACTTTGCTCCTGTGCTGAATTTTTTATCAGCAGCAAATTTTCTCTGGAAACAGAAAACGCTGGCTCACACGTTTAGCTAATGTTTGGCATGCTGGATATTCACTCACAGTATCTGCCCAAGCCATCCATACCCACGGTGTGCATGCACAGTGTGTGCGTGGTCCAAGGATTGTATTTTAGACTGTGGCACCTTTTGCATATTGTTTTTCCCTCGTTCCCATTTGTTTTCCATCTTTTAGGGCCTCCTCCATTTTCAGGGTTAGAACATGTCCCCCCCACCCCACCCCCCAAACACACACACGGCATCTTTTCATGTTTAATTACAAAAGTATTATTATTGTTGCAAACACACTTTTCCTTCCCTCACAACCTTTAATGCTTGTCGATTTGTGACTCCGTGGGGGAAAAAGAACAAGATGCAAACACTACTGCAACTGTTTCATTAATAAAATCATTAGCGGCAGAATATTGTTCTGCTTTTTCTTTCGAAGCGTTACAATGATTGGACCTCACAGAAATGCTAAAATTAAAGGTCACGCCAGACTTTCGGGCTAATAACTTTCACCCTTGCCTGCATTAACAGGTTTTGCAGACGCTATTTAACCATTTAATCCACTCTGATGAAAATGTACGCATTTCTCTGAGGAGGAAAGGAATGAAACGGTAAAAATATTATTACTTTTACTCCTTTTATGTTTTCATCCGTGGTCGTATCAGTTCTTATCGCACCTTCTGACTGTCATATTCAACCACGTGGTTGCCATCTTATCCCATTCCTCTCCCTGCTTTGTCGTCTGCCCAAGTTACCTTCTTCTTCCCGTCCTTTCTGTGACCTTGCTTTACTTTTCCATTAATCCATCTGCCAGTCTTTCTCTCGCTTTCTCTCCTTCTTGCAAACTTGAACCATGTCCACTTTTCTCCACATCCCTTGCTCTTCCTGTGATATTTGTAACCATTTCATTCCTTATCTTCCCTGCTCTCCCCTCCCCATTCCCCGTACTCTCTTTGTTTTTCAGCTACATGATTCATATTGTTACTATAGAAATAAATAAAAAGTAAATAAAATTTAATTTGGTTTACTTGGCTGAAGTATGTGTGATAAAACAAAATGAAGTTGCGTGTTTTGTATTAGAAGGAAATCCTGAATGCTTAAAAACTGAGTCCAAAGCTGATTTCTGCAAAGGTTGTCGACAAACAGCAAAGCGATTAACCGTGAGCGGAACAGTTTATTCTAGCTGTGAGAAAAAAAAGGGAGCTCTATGGCTGACTGACACTCTTTTGGTACCTATGCAGTCAAATGCTCAGGGGGATGTGTTTCCACATGTGAAGCCACATTCAGAGGCTACATTTAAAAGCATCAGTACACAGATGTGTGTTACAGTGGCAAATTGATACACTTACCGTAAAACTCGGTGTATCCAAAAAACTGCCCACACACGTGTTCACATTTAATGGGACGCCTGAAGAAATGAAACATTTGTTCTTGATATGGGTCTTAACCCTGAGATGACGGTGGGACAGAGAGACGGAGAGATGTTGACAGTGACTCATTGTTAAAGAAGAGATAGATGATTATTGCACTGATGAGCAAAGATGGTGGCAGACGACACACACACACAAAATCGTGGTACAAAAGGACTCCTCATATATTGGAATGTGTGGAATATTACTAAAATTATTGAGCTGGGTCAGTCACTAAATATTGCCATAACTACTTTCATACAAACAATTGAGACAACTTGGACAAAGACACCACTCTGTTTCTATGCATGTGTCTGTTTATTTAACACGTATTTTTTTCTGTCAAACATTTTTTAATTTCCATATAAAGCTACATTATGGCATTTTTTTTTTAATTCATAAAAATGTATTCCGAAACTTTTTTTTTTTTGTGGAGAGGTGCTGCTGACACGTCCTGTGAAGTCAGACGTCTTTAACAGCAGTGCAGATTTTAACTTTTGAATGTTTTGGAGCAATTCCCACCCGTGATATGTACATTTAGCTGGGTTCTTTTTTAAATTAATCTCATAATAACTAATACACAAAGAGCTGTGCACATTGTGGAAGAGCATGCAGTAGTAAAAAGGGAACAGGAGGCTTCCACAGTGAGAGGTGAATTTATGTGCAGGCTCCAACCAGCCAGTAGCTTGTGTTGTGTATTACAGCTTTAATGTTACAACACTGTGGCAATTTATCTGATATTGCTGCACCGCACACTGGGCTGAACATTATATATTATTACTTTGTTTTTCAGTTTGCTTGAAAAGTTAAAGGACATTGCGATCAGCAGACGTTAAGAAAAGATGCCTATTTTGTTGCACTGGTTTTTGTTCAACAGTGTGAAAAAAACCCTGGTCAAATAATGATTAGGATGCACAGTGTGTTTTCTTTCTTTTAAGTGTTAATTCAAATGTAAACATCTGTTCATTTTTAAAAACCTGCGCTCTGTATTTTCCTGTGTTTAACCACAGCCATGTGTTTATTTATTCAATTACCTGATTATTTGTATGTGCATATTCAGTTTGTTCATTAACTGGTCAGGAATCCTGATTATAATTATACTCATTGATTTGCAGAAATACATCATTAGCTCAAACGTAAATTATGTAAATAATGCAGCTCTATATTTATACTCAACAAACAGGAATGTTAAGCCTCATGGAAATAATTAGAAACACCCGAACTAGTTTTCTGCTGCCGAAAGACATCAGTCCCTCCTCATCTCAGTGATGTTGCTGATCGTCGGAAACAACAGATCTTCGAGAGAAACATATTTCTCATGTTCTCTTTGTTACTTAAATGTACAGATAACACTGATCCGCGACTTTAAACAGATGATGGATCTAAAAACAAACTAAAGAAAAACTATGGTCTCTCATTTCTTCTGTTTTGTAACCTATACGTTTATTTCAGTAGCCTACAAAAATTGCGTTGGTTCTGTGATGTGGTTTCATATCAGTCTGATCAGCAGTGGCATCCAATCGCCTACAGGTGTTTAACAAAGGGGTGTGTCAGTCTGGTTAAGTACTTCAGTGAAAGATGCTCTCATGTATTCTTGCTTATCTCTCCTCAAAATCGATCCTCAATCCTCAGAGTGAAAAAGGAGGGTTTGGATCATTCAACACGGAGGACCAGAACAATGTCGACTGAGGAAGAAACAATTAGGTGAATTGGGATCCGCTGTGGGTCCTTTTTGCTTTTCCCCCAACAATGGGCGAATCATTACCACGATGTGTGAGTTCTGGCATACAACCGGGGGTTGTCTACAAATCTGCCTTTCTCAAAATCCCAATAGTCCCTTTAAAAAACCCAATCCCACAATCATAAAACTGAAAACAGAAAACAAAACAAACACATTTCCAAAACCCAAATGCAAGTAACAAACAAACACTGACAAAGCCCATTTTGTTGTACACTATAATGAAACATCCTTATCCCCTTAGGAAGGGATCATTAGGTGTGTTCTCTCTGGTGAGTGCATGAAGTTGTTAATCTTCCTGTGGATGGTTGAAAGGGCAACGTGGAAAATTGATGTCAGTATTCATACACTTATCCACCCCAACCACGTCCCTATGCAAACGTTGTCGCTTTTAAATGATGTCACCTTCACTTTTGCTCCTCTCATAGTTTCTCTGCCTGTTGGATGTTCCCACACAACTAAATTATAGTAGACATAGGAGCCTACTGGTAGCTGGAAGGTGGCCTACTTAACAGCATGGGCATCCTAATGACTGAGAACTGACCCCTTTATGACCTTACCCACATTTTCCCTCACTTCCTGTTCTGTTTTATGACCTCAGAGTAGGACTAATTTAAGACTTAAATTAGGTAGTTAAAGGATAAAGGTGGGTCGACAGAAGGAGAAATAAGAACGGAGTGAAAAAGGAGTGCAGGTAAAACAGGATGAGGCTGACAGAAGGCAGGGAAATACAGCGAGGTTACCAAACAATTCCAGTGCCCCACTAACAATAATAGGGATTTTAGCATTTGTTTAACAAGACGTGGCAAGAGAACACTACCTCAATTAATATTTTATCAATTACGGACTAGTATTCACACTTGAATTGAAGAGTGAATAATGAAAGTGTGGAAACCAAGCAAAACTGGACTGTGAAGGTCAGTGACGCTCAAAGGCTGAAAGGTACTCAAGGGAAAAAGTGCATGACATAAGGATGGAACAAGTGAGGGATGGAAAATGTGATGGGGAAATGACAGGAGATTAATGAAAATAAAGGAGAGGTGAGAGGGGAGGAAGGATATTGAAAGAAAATATGAGGATAAAGACGTAATATCTAAGAGAGGATGGGAGTGATGGGGACACAAAGGCGAGCCAAAGTGAAGAGAGAGAGAAGAAAAAACGGGAAAGAGAGGGAGGACAAGGGGGGGGGGGGGTAAGAAATGGGCTGAGGGAGGAGGAGAGCATGCACAAGCAGAGGAAGATAGACACAGGAAAAGAGGAAGAGTACCGAGGATGAAATGTTAAACATTAAATCGGGGTTTGGCGAGAAGAAAGATAATCCGTCTTTTTGTCAGTTGAATTATGCCAGAATTGCAGGATTCCATTTTACTAACCCTAATCTGTCTCCAACTAAATAATAAACTGTCTGCCAGCACAGGTTCGTATTCGCAGTGTCTTGAGCTGTCTCGTGTCAGATAAGACCGCACAATGGGGTTGACAAATAGGACTTGTTTTTTATTTATTTATTTTACATATACTCATGCAGAGAAAAATAATTCAACGCAGTTCGGATCATGTCCCAGCAGCAGTAGGAGGGAGAGAGGGAGCAGGGGAGGAGGACAGAAGTGGAGCAACTGTAGAGGGAGCAGATGAGGGAGGGTGTGTGTGTGTGTGTGTGTGTGTGAGTGTCTAGGTTGCAGTGTGCAATTGATCTGCATGTACATGACATGATCTTTGGTCAACACGGAGATTATACAACGACTTAGCCGCTTTGCCGACGCGACCCCGCGAAGCCCATGCTAACTTTACGGGCTAATAACCATTACGTGCCAGCTGCCTGCTTGCTTCAAACTGTGCTTGGCTGGGCTTATGTGTGTCATCTTTCCTCCCCCCCTTCCTCTCACTCCCTCGAATGCACTTATTGCAACCTGACAACATCCGACCACATGCTCTCTTAAATTTAATTCTGCTTACTACAGTCAGATTCTTTTTTTTTTTCCCCATAAGCGCCCCATTTCACGCTGTCTTTCCATTAACCCCTCACTCACCTCTCTCTTTCCTGTTCCTCTTCCCTGATTCTCCTTATCCCCCCTCGTCTGAGTTGGCTGCTGTTGGAAAGTGGGTCATGTCGAGACACAGAAAGAGAGAAAGAAGGAAGTGAACAAAAGGACAGAGGGAACGGAGAAGGAAGGGAAATGGAGAGTGGGAGAGAAAAAACACTTGGGCGAAAGGATGGTGAGGAAGAGGAAGAAGACAGAGAAGAAAATGGGGAAGAGGTGAAAGTAAGCATTCAGGAGGGAGACAATAGGGAGTGAGAGGCAGTGGATGAGAAAGAGAGGATGGTTCCTCCTTAGGAAGAAACTCAGAAAGATGAGGGTAATGCAGATGAAGAGCAAACCGAAATGCTAATGGGGGAGACATGGCAGTTCAGGATGGAAGTGACAGTTAAATGTCCATCTGTGTGGTGGCATACTGTGTGTGCTCCATGGCTGATGAAGCTCTCGTCAAACTGTTTGTCTCTCCTCACTGAGAGCAATTAGTTCTGCTGTTTAAGTGCAGATTGATTGAACACGTCTGCACCACAGCAATTATGCGTTTGTCAAAAAAGCTCAACTGATAGTGTATTTGTGTATTTATCGATTACACAACTTTAAAGGAGTTTGGCCTGTTCATTTACTCAGCGTGGATACATTGAACAGGCCATGGTAAATAATTAGCAATGGCTGCCTCGAACTATATTACTAATATGAAGAATGGAAGAAGAATGAGAATAAGAAATAAACTCAGCTGGTCGTCATAGTGTGTTTATTGAACTAAACGAATTGGGCTGTGGTACAGCACGAGTGATACATGTGTCGAAATCTTCTCCGAATTGGAATAGGAATCAATCAATAGCTGAATAAAGTGGATTTGGCTGTGAAACAGTGATACATTACATGACAGTTAAACAGGGCAGAAGAGAGCTGATTGGTGAATAGTGAATATAAATGAAATGCAAATGTAAGAAGCTTTCTTAAGGCTTATGATTACTTTTCCACCACCTACAGTGACAATCATATTTAGACCCTGTAGATATGTGTTTATATATACTTAAAATACATATAAATATCGACTTAAAAGTTCGGGGGAAATTCCCTTGACTCTTTTATTCACCTACAGGTTGTAAAACGATCCCTAAAACAAAAACATAAGTACAGATTTACCACATTAGGAGCTTTTCCAACAGGATCACCATAAATTTATGTTTATCTGCAAAAAGCAGGCTGGAAACAGCAGCGGCAGCCTCCGCGTCCGTGTCGTAGGACCTAATTTCAATTTTTAACGTGTGATTTATCTTATAATAACAGGTTGGGACGCTGTGTAAGTTGTGTGTTAAAAGAGAAGGCAATGATTTGCAACCGATTTCGTTGCAAAGAGAACGAGGACAACATATCAAATGTTAAAACTGGAAAGTGTTGTTTTCTGAAAACGATTTGCTCATTTTGAAAAGACGCCCTAAAAGTTTTAACACGTTGACCGGACTGGACAATATGCTTAAATAAATGTAAAAAAATATTACCACAACACAGATGTCTGCACTCTCGGATTCACACACTGTCTCAGTCGCACACTCAAGCACTCGCACGACTTCACCTACACACGTAGAGATTCAGCCTCTCACACATTTAAACAGCTCATTACATTGATAGATTGCTGTGGCAGTGAGGATGTCTAAATGCATCCTCACGCATTTCTCAGAGTAGCACTGACTCGGAAGATCCACACACTTCATCATCAAAACTGTTTATGTGGGCCACTTAAATGACTCCATTTACACCCATAAACACTTGCACATGCAAGTCGTCAGTCACATTCATGAACAACACACCACCCGCACTCAACACCCCCAAAAGCTGTAAATTCCTGCACCAAGCACAAGCCCAGACACACATTATGGGGATTAATGGCTAAAGTTCAGGAGCAGGACCACACCTTAAACACCCCCCTTCAGGTGCATCGTGTCCTTCGGGTCGCACACTGCAGCCATCACTTCATGATGGTTCCTCACTCTAGATGCCATCGCTTTCCATCAATTACCACAGTTCCTATTCAGCAGACGCGACTTCTTTCAGGTCTGAGTGTGGCCCTTGATCGTGCACTTCGGGTGATGTTGAACACCGCACACATTTGTTGATCGACATCTGCTTCATGTTTCTCCAGCTGTATGAGAAGTTGTGTTTTTCTCCTTTTGTTAAACCCTTACACGTGCTCTTATCATTACATGGCTTGAGTATTGCAGTGTTCTGTATGCAGGACTTAGACAGGCATCACTCTCTCTCTTACAGCTGGTACAAAACGCTGCAGCCAGAATGCACTTGTAAGCGACAGCATATTACTCCCTGCTAGCATCTCCTCACTGGCTTCCGGTGCATTTTAAAGTTGAGCTTAAGATTTTATTGTTTAATTTTCTTGCTCCCTCTTACGCTTTAGAACTTCTCCATTCACCAATTCGGCCGTTCAGGTCTACTGATCATCTGCTCCTTGTGTCACGATCCTTCCTGTCTCGGACTCTTATTTTGTATAACCCTGTTTCCACATCCTGTCTAGTCTGTTCAGCTACTTTACAATCATCACCAGTCCTCACTGGTGACACCTTTTCACCATGGCTATTTAAGCCCAGCTCTTGCCACAGTTCCCTGCCAGATCATCTTCCCGCATGACTTCAGACAGTCTCTGTGTGTCATTTGGATCGTGATAATCTCTTTGTTTGTCTGCAATCACCTGCCTGAAGCCTGCTGCTAAACCAGTTTTGTCTTAATAACTGTCAGCTAATCTGCGTGTCTACTAACCAGTCTGTTTATTACCTGCCTGCTAAGCTCCTAACCTTCCAGCCTGCTAACCTGTCTGCCTACGGCCTACTGCCTATTGCTAAGTGGCTCACCTTCCCGCTTCCTGTCTGATCAGTTTGCATGCAGACTTCTCACTTTACGTACCAGTCTGTAACTCATCCCTCCAGACCCCATCTGGATTCCTTCCCCATGTACTTTATGTCGTAAGTCTTCCACTACTTATTATTTCTAGATTCTGTGTTGGACGTTGGACTGTGGACATTTACTTTGGCAGAGTGTTAACCTGAATGTTTACTACTTGTTACCCACCTGTTCTCGTGCAACAAAAGAAACATTTCCCTGTATCCTGAGCTCTTTTAACGACGCAGTACGCACCGGCAGCCTGGCATTCATCCGCCATTATCCTTCTCCCCTCCACTCGCCTGGTCATCCGTCATTTAACCTTCCTCCGGGTTTCCCTTTTGTCTGGCTCCCGACTCACTCACCTGTCCCAACTACTCTCAGTATTCATCGCCTTTCTCCGCCTGTCTCAGTCTCCGCCTACAAGTAAGCCCCTTTTAGAATATCTGTATCTTGGCCCCTGGAGAAATATATTGTACTCACCTGTTTCATCTTGTTCTCAGAGCAGAGGTGACCGGGCCTTTTGAGTCATAGGGCCCAGGTTATGGAGTCTTCATCTGTGCGGCTGTTTAAAATCTTTTTTTTTAATCTCTCTTTCTCTCTCTCTCTCTCTATATATATATATACAGTATATATAAATGTGCTACATAAAGTGGATTGGATCTCTTCTTTAAAATAAAGTATTATGTGTATTATATTTTTAAATTCACACAAAGCAGTCGGTGCAGAAAATACATGAATACACTCAGTGTAACACAAATGTATTCAGCCATCTAATTTATCTCTGGCAGTCAGCTTTCTCTCTGAATACAGGGGTCATTCAGCAAGCGAGCACTTTGCAGACGTGTAGTTGTAGAGGTTTGAGTTTTCACAGCTCTCAGTACAACACTCTTCTCTTGTTCTGCATTACTCCTTCCATCTCTCCATTCATTCAAGGACATTTTGAGGGGTTTAATTTAAATCATACCTGTGCTTCTCAGTTTACTGTATGTTGCTGTGTTTCCCTATTTCATGCCTCATTCATGGTCAAAGGCCTTTAGTTAAAACGTTTACTCAGGGTGACTTATAATTAGTGCAGCAGCAGAACAGTCATAATAGTGCTGATAGTCAGCAACAGTCCTGTGATAGTAAAACAAGAAAAAGTAGAAACATAAATGGGAAATGTCAGTGTAATTTAAAATATGTATTATTCATTGTCAAGGAATGTTCCATTTACTGGTCACTATAGCTTTTGCTTCTCCTTCTCACTCTCGTGCAGGTTTGTGATGACGTGTAACTATGAATTTTTCCATCTAGCCGGCAGAATGGAGTTGTTGTGCACAAACCCAATGCACCGGAAAACCCCACTGACACATTTGTCTCTTATATTAGGTTCCCCCTTCTCAGTTGTCCATTCCCACTTCCCACGTCTTTCTCTTATCACCCCTTTATCATGGTATTCTCACCTGTTTTGACTTATTATGCACACTCCACAGTGTTCGAATACAAACCAGCCATTGCTCCGTCATCATCATCTGACACAGATTTATCAGTCTGCTCTCTCTTCTGATAAAACACACTACTTCTCAAATGGAGGTTTGGAAAAAAAAGAAGGGGAAAAAGGCAAGCGAAAAGTTTGAGCCAAATGGGGAAGGAGAGGAAAATGCCAAATGGATGGTGATGAGGAAATAATAAAGGTTTTAGAATAATACTTTCGGAGAAAAGGGGAGGAAAAAACAAAGGGCAAGGAAATGGTGAATACGAGGTGAGAGGAAAAGACAGACACACTAGAGAAGGACTGTGTGATAAATAAGGACAGGAACAGGGTAGAGGGATTGGAATAGTAAATAATGATTCAGTCTTAGAGATAGAAGGAAAAGAGAATTGGGGTAATTAATGAAGGAGGGAGGGGGAGGAAAAGGGAGGAGGGATGGAGAAAAAGCAAAGAGCAGATAAATCACTTTAAATAGAGGAAATAAGCAGGGAGGAGAGCGGCATCCACACAAAATGAGTTGCAGTGCGCACACGATCATTGACTCTAGACAACAATATGTTCCCACATCTGGATGGTATAATGGATTGGAAAGCCCTCAAACTCAGCACTCCACTGTCAAAGTTTTCGTTGGAATCCGAAGTGCTGGAGCGCAGCGTGAATACAATGAGAACCTCTTCCTGTCATAATATTTATGGACTGGGGTGAATAGGCTTAACTAGCTGACCTTTACAGTGCAGCTCCCTTTAATATGGCACTAATTAACGATGTGGCTTTAAACGGTCGGTCCGCCCAAATTCCAACAATACTCATTTATTATCCCTCTGGAGGAAAATGACACAACACCGTGTCAACAGTTCTGGGGCTATTTCTCCAGCAAAAGGTATTAAAACTGCTTTTAATGAGAAAATAGTTCCAGGTAATTCAAACTGCTGCTGAATGTAGATGTTTTCATTAAAGTGAGCCTAAAAAAATATCTCAAATGCAGCAGCAGGTAAACCAAACCACTTCTGCTCTGCTTTCTTTTCTCCCCTGCCACTTTGAAAACCGCATTTATTTTTTTTAAGGCCTTTAGGAATACGGCTAATATCATTTTATTCCTGGGCTCTTAAATATGAGAGAGAGCTTGTCGAGTTATAATAACTGGCTCAAAGACAGAGGACAAAACACATTGCAGACCAGTGGCCTTTTGGAGGTTTCATGTGTTTGCAAAGACGGAACGAATGTACGGCCCTTGGCTTCACAAATGGATATTAATTTGTTGCAGTCTAGTGGCCTTTTGGAACGTTGAGAGGCTGACAAAAAAATAAAATAAATAAAAATGCTAAGGGAAAAGTCAATAACTGTGCATGCAATATGCTTTGTGATGCATTATTCCATCCATTTTCTGCCTATTATGCAAGTTAGGTTGTGGTGGGACCAAGTTTAGCAAAGCTGAGCTCTTTCACCCTGCAGAAAAAAACCCATGCTTTTAATTATCACCAAAAGTTCAAGATACCAAACAGGTTTTGTGATAACCCACAAAACTAAAACAGAGATAAAGGGGAATATATGGAAAAAAAAATATATGGAAAACAGGACTACGAGAAAACTGGACCATGAACCACCTGGGATCTACAGCAGTTACTAATTAGGAGTGCTGCAGCATATGTAGACTAATTGATTTGGGATCTTGCATACGAACACAGAAGCTGGGCTGTGAAACAACAGCACATCTGTTCTACTTCAGACCGCATGCTACATTGCATGTGTATTATTTCACATGTGCCATGCCTGCAGTACTGCCTCTCCGTCCCACACACGTAATCAACTTTTCACTTTCATTCCTAAATGCTTCCCACACACATAGAACTCAATGCGCCTCCAGGGGAGCGTTACAGACACGAGCAGGGATGGGATGGCTGGTGGAAGTGGGAGAAACAGAGGCTGCACACACATTTAACACTTTGGACATCAAGAGGAAACTTGGCATTAGTGATTAAAATGACATATAACTCCAGGGCAATTAAAAATCTTCTGTTTTAATAGCACCTTGCAGGCTCATTTAAGTTCATTTAAAGACAGTAATTTATGTTTTCATGATAGAGATGGATGTTATAAGGTAACACACTATTTATAGAATTAGAGTAGAGCTATTCTTTTGTCGGGGCTTCTGAGCCTTTCAGGTAGGACTGTTTCTCAGCTGATGTGCTGTAAAATTGGGCGGAACTAAAAGTGGATTGCAAATATGTATCTGCATGCACATTAAGCCATCGAGCCTCTATATTTAAGTCCCTCAGAGTAAAAGTATGTGTGCTAACATGTTTACGTCTGATCCTGCATTTGATTTACTCAGAAGAAAAGAGATGGATTGAAGTTGTGTGTGTGTGTGTGTGTGTGTCTTTGGCCAGCTCTGAAGACAATGGCACAGTTGCGGGTTTTCCTTGGCAGACTGACAGAAGCACTGATGACAAGTGATTGGATAAGCCATGCCTGCAGGAGACACGCACACTTTCATGATCTGTGCTCTTTAATGCTGCACTGTTTTCCCCTGATCCAGATTTTATGCCTTCACTCGGATTTGATCATTCTGGGGATGCAAATTTTTGATTGGCTCACTGTAAACATCAATGTCAGGGTTTGGGATTGATGGGTATCTGGGCGCATACTGGTAGGGAGGATGGTTTATTATATAGTGTTACTGACACGATGGATGGGCCCATAACTCTCTTCTCTCGCTGACTTAGAATTTTTTGCTTGCGTCATGCTTCACTTGTGCTTCACTTTAGATAAAAGTATCTGCCAAATGACTACATGTAAATACTCAGGTGATGGATCACGACGAGATCATGAGGTCATTGCAGGGAAAAACATAAATGCGTGTGTAGTTGTCGTCAATCTCATTGCATTTCTTCTCAAAATCTTTCCCCCGTTGGTATTTAAAGCTGCTATTGAGATTGATTGCAGATTGTAGATTGATTGGCCCTAAGAGCTCATGTCACTGCGAATCAAGAAAACACATGCAAACAGACAAAACACAAGCAAATTAAGAAAAACAACTTCATCAATCCCACAACACAGTCGCAGCATTAAGAAACGCGCTGCAAAAAGCCACAACACAACGGAAATGGCTCCAGGAGCAACTAAAGATGCTTTTACAGACTTGAATGTCCCTCACTTTTTAGTGTCCCCTGGAAACAATCTGAAAATGTGCACAACTGAGTTTACAAAGTAATGTAGGCTAAGCAGTCACTTCTTTGGGTATTTGAACACATCTACAGAAAGACAAACCTGTGTGCCTCTATGTGTGTATCGGTGCTCTTTGAGATCAATGGGAGTTCAGGGGGAAGGTCAAAGGTGGGTGGGGGGCAACAATGAATTAGGTCTTGGTCTTGATCTATAACAGTCAGTTCATGGTCTATTCTTAATCACTCAAACACACAAACCATCCCAATTAATCAAATATCCTGCTACACACACACACACACACACACACACACACACTAACATCATGAACACATGCACTGATGAAGTTGTACTCTAACTTAATAATAATAATTGTGAATGCACTTGAAGTTAAACACAGATATACTTATATAATAATAATACATATAATAATCATCATGCGTCCATTTTGTGTCATTAACAAATCATTAAAACTGACAAACAACATGACTCACATTCCCTACATTGTCAGTGATGCAAATAATCATTGATGCAACCACACACACACACACATCATTTATCAAGCTTAGTGCGCCTGATGACTGACTGCTGTAGCCAATGACAGCTCACTCTCTCTCCTTCTCTCGCTCTCTCTCAGTAATCTTTCAAGTCAAAATCCCTCTTATTGACCATGGAAATCATTACAGGCCCACGGGTGCATGAGTGTGAGTAGGTCTGTGCATGTGCCCACTATGTTAATAGGGTCTAACTTGTTTACCCACCAGAGCTATTACCCATGTGTATTTTTCTGCATAGGTGTTGCATAGGTTGGCATGTAAACATCAAAGTTCATGTCATAGTGTAACTCTGCTCAGCACGCTCACGTGGCATAAACACGTTTCCCCGATATCACGATGACCTTTAGTGAATATAGAAAATAAAATACATTTGCCAGATTTTATAATTTTGTTAGTATTAAAGTACTAGCTCAGTATTAGGAGATGCGAAGAAGTAGTTTATTTTTCATAACAACCGTCTTCTAAAATTGCCAGAAAAGGACAAAATTTGCTTTGGAAACATGCCGTGGTTGATATGTTTTATTATAGCAGAAAGACTCTTTCTCGCATCAAGCTGTTTAAGAGGATTGGTTAATTGTTGCAAAAATATTTAGCCTTCATCTCTGAAATTGTATCCTGTTACATTGACAGCAAATTTATTGCACCACTACAAGAGACTGGAGCTTTGGTAAGTGTGAATGTCAGATGTTTTTTTTCTCTATTTGAGTGTTTATGTTCCTCCTGTTAAGCTCTCCCATGTGCCTGTAAGTTTCAGGCAGGGGTTTAGTAATCCTATTCCCCCTCCATCCCCTTAACGTCTTATCTCTGTGCTCCCCTCTGCTCTCTAACCTCCATCCCTTCCTCTTCACAGCCCTCCAACCTTTCTTCTCTTTCTTCCTCAAGGCCTCCATCCTATTACATTCTGCTTTGGCCCTGCACACCTCACTTCCCCATCCCTTCTTCCTCTCAGCCAATCTTCTGTCTCCACTCAACCTTCTCTTACTTTTTTTATTCTCAGTTTTTCGCTCCAAGATGTCTTTTTCTAAATTAGTTACAGCTTTTATTTCACAGCCTGCTCAAATATAATATTGGTTATGATATATGACCCTTTAATTGGGGAAATGCATTTAAGTAAGCACGTTACAGTCAGAAAGCAGGTTTCCAAAAAAATGGGTAGAGGAGTAGCAGCCTAATGTGCCCAGCTTTGCTGGAGTCACCAGAAGAGCCTGTTAGCTTAGCCAAGAGGCTAAAAGTACTTTTTCTGTAGTGAACTGCTGAAATCTGTGTCCGACTGCCAAGCTATGAATGCTAAGTTATGGAATTTAGATCCAAAGCCATTTGTGTACCATACAAAAGTGTACCATGCATCACTGATGCTTTTTTGTTATTGTGCAGTGTGGTGTGGATTTTACTGAATTTTCCTTAAGCAGAGTGTTTTTATGTTGCATAAATTTCCCCACTGTACGCAGCTGAAAGAAAGTAGAAATCAGCAACGGGGTGATGCCTCCATATTTTGGTATAGGCATAGACCCAGACAACCCCCCCACCCACCTGGTTAGAGGCATGGCCTTGTCTGCTTCTTGCTCATTAAGCTGGACCTTAACAGCATCCACCTTCCCCCCTTGAGCCTCACTTTCACTGGGTGTTGGTACAGCACCAGAAGCAAGCACAGTGTGTGTTTTCATCACACATTTTCTTGGGTTTGTTTGGGTGTCATAGGAGCTACACAAGAGGAGGTTGAAATAGCGTGACTGCCAGAATTACACACAGCATTTGCTCATTTTGCCCACTCCTACGTTCTTCTAATCCTACAGTGATAGTCTACCGCTATGTTCAGCGACAAATATTCATTTTCAAGAGGCAACGGCAATGATTACTCACCTGCATTTCACTTTCTCTTCTTCTTCCTCCGATGATAATTGAATTGATTCTAAATAGTTTTTGAAATGGGTGGAAAGACTGCTGAATATTTAATGAGTCTGAAGACATGGATTCAGTGGATTATTTTAGGAGGTAATGCACAGTGGGATGAGCACAACATAGGGATCTAAATGGATTGTCCATGTTTATAAGATTTTGAAAATATCCATTTACCCTAAAAGCAGGTCTTAGTAGTCATAAAATGTTTGCACCAGTATTTTCATGTTGGGCTAATAGGAGCAAAGTCACACACTGTACAATTACTGACAATGACGCCAAGAATTACTGAATGTGTTTATTTGGTACGAATGAAAAAAGGGGAGAGTGACAAAAAGAACAAGTAGTTAGAAAATGGAGAAAAAAGTCAAAAAATAAAAAAAGTTTTATATTACACAATTACAGTAAAGAGACTAAATTATATTTGAAATTACAGAGATGCAAATTTAACCAGAGACAATCTCAGCTTCTTTATTTTCCCCCAAAATGTTGTGGTGTAAAGAATTGTGGCAGCACAGCTTTACAAAGTGAGAGGTAGCTACAGCTTAGTGACACTGAGAACGAATGAGAAAAGGTGTTTATAAATCTTCAGGTATCTGGGGGAAATCAATATTTAGCTGTTTATTGATGATTTGCTCAATAATGATCTGGGATCTAATTTCTCTCTGTACTTGCATCACACGTAATGAGACACACACACACACACACACACACACACACACACACACACACAAGATATAAACACGCACAGTGGAGTTAAAGTTAAGCAAGATTGAGCACGATTCATGAAACATGTGATGTGAAACATGTGACGTTATTTCAGAAATGTATATTTGAGCTCCTAAAGTACCAACAACACTGACATAAGATGCCAATTTGCGAACCTTCCTCCTAAAAATCCCTAAATGTTTCTATGTAAGAAGGTACAAGAAGGTACATACTGACATAAACACTGGACCAATTGTTCCCCTAAAGTATTAAGGAGGTGCCAGTGCTGGGGATCCAGCTGAGTGTTTTAAGTGTGTGTGTGTGTTAAGAGAGGACCCGTCCATAAAGGACAATCTGCTCGCATTTGAGTACTGCAGATTTTATTTCTGCTAGTTAAAGTGAAAGGGCCTCGATGTTTTTAGCAATGTTTTTCAAAAGCATTTTGGTTTGCCTGTTCCTTTAATGCGTCTTTCCCTTAAACTCTCATTTCTGTCTCCTCTAATGGAGGCACTTAGCATGTGTACCGTGTAAGCGGTGCAGAGTAGTGTTGATTCTGTATTCAATTAGTTATGTCTGCCTGGGAACGAGTGAACTACCCCAGCTTCTTTCTGTTTATTCACAGAGAGAGAGAGAGCGATGGGGGTTAATTACCAGATTCGTGCTGCAGAGATTTGTATGTCATCATTTTAAAACCTCTTTAAAATCTCTTAATTATTTCTTTATCAGCACCATCGGTTTGCTTCCATATATCCGCTGTGCATTCAGGGGTGTATTCTCAGGCGGTTTGTTGGCTGTGTTAGTGTCTAGGCGTGTGTGTGTGTGTGTGTAACCACTTTACCAAGAAAAGGAACAGATAAGTTGTCTAAATCATTAGTCTTTGTGATTAATGACACGGCAACGCTGCCGCCCGATTCCTATAGCAAACACAATACCACCCTTTATTTACCTCTGCCTCGCTTTTTGCCTCCTCCTCCATCTTCTCCTCTCAGTTTGCTTTTTGCTCTTTGCTCATCCCTATCCATCCTTCACTCTTTTCAATCTCTTTCCCACGTGTCCCTCTCCCTCACCTCTCTAGCTCAATCTGCCTCTTCCGGCGTCTTTCCCCCCCCCCCCCCCCCCCCCCCCCCCTAACGGTGGTGCACTTTCTCGCGGTTTTAAGCGCACCGATGATTCATTATGGATTTCCATGCACTTAGTGTTTCACACATTTTACCCTTCATCGTGCCGAATGTTAAATTACATTTTCAGGCGAGAATCTATTATTAATCCGTAGAGTGAGACGGCAAAGTTTAGAAACAAATATTGGTGCAAGGTTAGAACACAAAGCACTTTCCCTTGAAAATCAACACAGTTGCTCTTGAGTATGTGCGTGTTTAGACCTGATCATGCAAAGAATAAACCAATTCATTCTTTGTCTGGAATTTTATTTATAAAAATGATGCTGTCATCTCTGTGTTAATCAAGGCCGACCAAATAACGAGGTCATGTAGCTCCATTCCTGCATAGAAGTTGGTTGATCATCGTCGTATCTTTTGCAATTGCTTTGTTATGTGGACACAACTTGTTGAGTTAAAAAAGTTATCAAGTTGCATTGTGGGAAGTGCCTTTCATGAAACACAAAAGAAGCCTCCTCTGCTACTCAACATTTAACCATCTTCGTGTCCTGCTTAGAGAGTCCTTGAAATGTGTGAATGCTCCTAAAGCATTTGCTTTTCTGAGGACTGAAAAAAGTTTTACAAACTCTGACTAAACTCCACAGGCCTCCCTCTGTGCAAAAATGTAATGAAAAGTTAATGGAAGGCAACAAAAGGCTTGAACCTTCCAAATTAGTTAGGTTAAATAGAGATCCTGCAAAGTTGCGATGTTTGTAGTTGAAATTTCCTTCTTTTTGTGATTTTTTTTTCTCTTCCAATACAACTTAACAGGAAAAACAAAGAGGGAACTTTAACTAAAAAGATGAAAATTGGAAGAGATCCACTTGATTTAATAAGCACAGCAAAGCGTGTGTGACCCCCATCACTTCCCCTTAAAGGGCTTTAAAACAAGACCAGTTACGAATAATCAGGGCAAGTAAAACGTCTGGTGTCCACTAATTTCATAAGTTTGGCTCAACACTGGCTGGGTGCTATTTTCCAAAAAAACAAAACAAATCATGAGCATTATAACAATAATCAATTTTTAACAGAGATTCCAGTCGAATCATGTCTTTCTTACTCTTACTCAAAAGTCCGCGTCAGGTTTGTTATTTTAGAAAAAAAAAAAATCATGTAAAACTTAACATACCTCTAAATAATATGAACTTTTTAGCTTCACAAAAAGAGGAGCTTCTTGGAAAACATTTTTACACAGCTCTGCACTCTCCCTGCCTCCTACTTCTCTTTTAGCCTCTACATTTTAGAAGTCCAATAAATATTCAGTGCTGTCAGCCTCTTTACCAGGTGTTTTAGAAGATAGCTGGACCTTGTGGTGTATCTCCTACTTACACACCCGCCCAACCTTCTCTCTTCTATCCCTCCACGGGCCGCTCCATGGTCTCTTCTGTTAACCACCGCACTTCTGCCGGCTTTGCCTTCTCGTTCCATCTTTTCATCTTTATCTTTTTTTTAAATTAAGTCTGGTATTTTCAGTATTTTGCAAATTTTGCAGCGGCATCATTTTATGAAATCTTTAGGAAATGATAGGCACAGTCATTGCAAGGTTCATCTCATGTTAGTGCCATTTAAGATCCAGATGGTAATATGTATCTAAACTAGTCAACATTCTCATTTATCACATTAATCACATGACACTGATTCACCCACTGGTTATTGTGTAGTCTGATGTGATTACATCTGTGCATACACATATGCATTATTTCTTCAATAAAGTGAATGTGCTTTTTAAGACACTTCTACTTTATTCTACTATATTTCCCTCTTTCCTTATTTCTGTCTCTTTTCCCTCGTCTGTAAGCACCTCAGTCCTCAGCAGGTGCTTTGGGAGATAACTAAAATTGTATAGTCTGCTTTTATGTCATGGCCAAACTCATTTTTCCTTCTACCTTTTTTCAACTATCATCTATCATTCACTCGCGCTCCTCCCTACCTCCAGGCCTCTGTGGCTCATGGCAGCGGTGGTTTCCTTAGCTGCATCAAATGCTGTGATGGCCTTTGATAAGTGGGCTTCGATTAGGCAAGGAATGTTTCACAGTTTTAGATACACACTTTTGGACAGGACAAGGTTTATGGCCCCTGTCACTCCAGTTGAAAGGGCTTTTTTAAAATGAGATCTTTCTGCAGCCTGTATGAACAGAAGGCCTCTTTCACTGTTCATAGGGGAACCTGACTGTTGTTTTAAGACACACTTGTAAAAACAAATGTGACCCCGTCCTTTAGGAACAGTGTGTGCACAGCATTCACTAAATCAGATGTGAACAGTCTTTGAAACAGATCGTACGGCCTGGACTCATGACAGCTCCTTGTAACTGCACTAAGAAATGTCAGTGTTTTTTGTTTTTTACAGTTATTGCACATTAAAGCAGATAAAAGACTGTGATCAAGGACCTGTAATTAACATTGTTATGAGCAATGATTAAGTCCTGGGCAAAACACATTGCTCGCCCTTTGATTGTCTGTACTCAGTGTGCAGACATTTAATTACCAGCTCTATTTATTTATGTATTCCTTTATTTTTGGCATAAAACTCTTACTGATTGAAAAAGTGCTTCCCTCTGACCTTCAGTAGTTGTTTCCAAGTAGCATAATTACATATGCACAATGAGCTCCCTGTGTGTGTGTGTGTGTGTGTGTGTGTGTTGTGTATGAATGTTTGTTTAGTACTTGAGATAGACAGAAAGGAGAGCAACAAGGTGTGATCGGTACAGATCAATACAGTCCTGGCTGGGGATTCCTAATGGTTTTAGGCCAATGTCATGCATACCAACTCCAAAACATTTGCAAACACACACACACACACACTCTGTCTTTCTGAAGTCAGTCATTGACATAATGCTTTCAAGAGCCCATCGCTGAAAATGGCTGATTTGTCTCTAAACACTTCATGCCAGAAAATGATTTTTGCTATGTAGGTGCGAGTGTGAATGGTTGTCTGTCTGTGTGTCTCTTTGTGTTGCCTCTTGAATAGACTAAAAAGACAGCCAGGCCCCCTGAATAGGCCCCAGAGTTTTACATAATGGGAGCTGTGCTTTTTCACTTGTTTATTTCTGCTTTACACCGACTTTTAACCTTAGTTTAACTCAGACGCAATTTTATCACTCTAACACCAATGAATTTAATGTTTCGAAAAGAAGAGGAGACAAAGAAGAGGACAACCGTTTTTGGAAAAACATTTAGTTCCTGTGCGACGACAACAATCTCCTGTGGTTTAATAAATCTAAGCGGCTGTTAAACTGTGTTGTATGTCCATCTGATAACATGACTAAAACATCTATAAACAACTATATCAGTGAGTTTTTACAAATGTTCGTGATTTTCGAGCTAAAGCAGCGTATGAGAAAGCGTCCTCCTATCTCTCTTCATTTTAGTGTTATATAACCGTTTCAGTTAAGTTTCATATAGCAAAGTAGTGTGTACAAACAGCGTTGCACTGCACTGGGATTTATGAAAACTATAACACTTGCACCAGGACAGATTGTGCTGCGTTGGTGCAGCTGATTGCTGTTTTCATGTGCTGCACACTGCAGGGACGATTGTCAAAGAAACAGCGGCGCTTTGTGCAAAGCTCACTTGCACACATCCAGGTAAAGAGGCCAGTCGTCAGCGACTTCTCAGCACGACAGAGCTGCGTTCATACATGCAAAGTGCCGTTTGCCCCCTGCTGTTATAAAACCTAATTAAAACAGGTATTAAACGGCAAATGGGAAGGGAAAGGAGACAAAGCGTGATCCGTCTGGCTTTTGATAGAAATGACTGATCCTATGACACACGCTGACGTTGCGTTGGTTTTTTCTCAGTGAACAGTGCACATCACATCACGAAACCTCGCAAGAGGCTTAACATATTGACATTTTGCATTATCCTTTCGCACAAAAACATCAAATCATTACTGCACACACCTCTCTACAACACTTTCATGCTCTCAACATGATACTCCTTTTTGACTTCGGGCTATCAAAGATCTTCACGCTGAGACCACCATCTGGCCACTCCTATGTTTATTTCATTGCAGCTGTTGAGAAGCTCAACTTGTATTCATTTTTATAACACTTTTCTCCTGCAGCCTCACAGAGCTTAGTCGTGTTTTTATCAGTGTTTTAGGCCGGTACCTGTATTGAGTGCAAGACAGCAAAAGCAATAACCTCTCATCACCTAAAGTGTTTCCAAAGAGGAGAAAAAGAACACTCATGTGAATTAGCACTGCAGTGATGTGAGGGGAAAAAAAAAAAAAACATTTGCAGCAAATTTCTCTCCTTGTGAGGGCACACACACACACACACAGACAGAGAGAGAGATTGTATTTTACAATAAGAGAACATTGGACCCCAGTGCCAAGGCAATATGTTGTTTGCTGTGTAGATACAGTACGTTATCCTGTGTCTCTGTGTGTTTTACTACTTGTTCTCTTTCTGTGCCATGTCGCAGATGGGGAGCGGGACAGATACACAAATACTAATCCTTTTAGCGGCGTTGTTGAATGTCATGAGCCTGGAAAAGAGAGTGTGCGAGTGCCCAAAAGAGGGGGGGAAAAGAGGAGGAATTTCATCTAGTTGTCTCTGTTCATCTGAGACAACATTGATCGTGCATGAAGACAGAGCTGAAAATTGAAATGGTGGCATTGTCCTCTCATTTACCCTTCGTTTTTCACTTCGTGTTTATCTAACCACTTGTCACTTATGAGACGGAGCTGCAAAGATGTCCGATTTCTGCTTATTGCACCTAATTATGTTACACACACATTCCCACATTAATCTTTTATTCATGTCTGCATGGCCTGAAACTGAGTGATGTGCAGATATTTTCATGTCTGGTCAACTATATAACATTTAGACATGTTTCATATTCTCACTTTTAGACCTTGAACAAATACATTTATACAAGCAGCTATTCAAAATACTTTAAATCGATTCTCGTTTGTTTCTCAAAAAATGTTTTAACAACCCCTCTTTCTGTTTTGTTACATCTTCATATTTCTTTTTTCTTTTATTTGCCGCTTGTTTTCTTTTAAGTGCTGTCGTACATCGCTTTCAAGCCTGCTGAGATCATGGCAAGGACACACACTCACACGCACACTTTGAGTCATTCTTTGGTGCCACAAAACCAAACGTACTGTGTCATCCATCATTTTAGTCCTTTCAAACACATTGTATGTAAAACACAGACAAGATTTAAAGGTCAGACATAATTGAATACAAAGAAATGCCGACTTTTGTCTAAAATTGTGTGTGCGTGTGTGTGTGTTTCTGTTGGGCTACTTCTGCGTGAAAGTGATACATGTCTGCACGTATATGAAATCGTCTTCTATAAAGTCTAATTATGTCTGTGTGTTTCTGTGTGGTCCACTCAGGCTATCGCTTGCCGCACACACACTAAGTCCTCTGTGGGAAAGCAGAGTGAAACCGAGAGGAGACCTCGCTCAATAATCCACTGACACTAAGATCCTTTGCTTGTAACAGCAGCAATAATCAGTGCAATTACTGGAGTACTCAAGAGACAGCTCGAGTGGAGATGGGGAAAGTGGAATGAGTTATAGAAACAAAGAATCGGAGGGAGAGTTAGAGAGCACAGACCAGGGGTCAGCACAGTTCAGCTGTAGCCTGTCCTAGTACTGGACATTCACATCTCACCCGAATCAAACCTGTCAACAAACCCCATGAAAAGACCAAAACCAACAATGATGTTATGGCTGCAGGTATTGTCTGTTGGGTGGGGCTTACATGCTTTTTATTAATGTGTACAGGTAGAAAACAGCTGCTATTGGCTGTGTCATAAGGTACTTACCATATGCCCGGAAGGGTTAAAATGTTGTCCACTAGGGGGCAGAGTAGGGCCTAATCATCCCTGACTGAAAATTGAAATTTGCACAGTAGATCACAGTTTCTTGGGTGGAGAAGGTCGGGGATGGTGGTTGGTGGTCGAATGTGCAAAGCAGAGCACTATTACACAGATCAGATAAGTGTAAAATTTCTGTAGCTGTTATTTTGACCACAAGGACTTTGGTTACATCACTATGTATATCGCCACTGGATGTGCTCTACTTAAGCCTGTCTCTGTCTTTTTTCCTAAGTATAAGAATGTTTTTAGAGCCTAAACCTAACAACTGCTATGTTTTGCTGTATATTTGCAACCCCCTTCTTTTGCTTGGGTTTGTGTTTTCGGTAGAAATGGGTTTGGTGCCAAGTGCCACAGATGTTACTAAGCTAAAAAAAATGGAGAAAAAACAAGACAATTACATGGTATTGTCAGTCCTATGCTGTAATGCCCAAAACTCCAACCAAGCCACAACCTGTTTTGTGTTTTATAACTTAGCAACGGTGACAATATTTTCCTGACATTTCAGTCTGCATAGATGATAATAAACCGAACAACAACCGGTTCTCCGGTTCATGGTGCGGGGTTGCTGGAGCCTATCGAGTCGATCTCAGTGCCAACCCAGAGAGGGCACACGCAGACAGACAAGCATGCACTCACTTTCACACCTACGGGCAAATCTAGAGTCACCAATTAACCTATTATGCATGTCTTTGGACTGTGGGAGGAAACCGGGGTACCCCGAGGAAACCCATGCAATCACAGGGAAAACATGTGAACTCCCCAATAAAGGCTGCAGCCTGCAGGAACAGTTGACCCAGGGACCTTTAAGCTGTGCGGCGACAGCCATCGTGTTGCCCAGTTAGAAGTACAAATAAGAATATTCTTGCACCAAGGAATGACAGTGAATTTTAACTTTCAAACTCTTTGTCATCCATTACCCGCGCGTGACTATATTTCACTGCTGTCTGTAAACATGAAAAAGTTACAGATAAGCGCCATTTTTGCGACTGACATTTCTGCACAGGAAGAGTTGTTATTTCTCAAGTTTGACTGACAGGTGATCTGTGGAAAAACACCATAACGCGACAGAAGACCTAAAAGTGCTGCTGAAAGATAGAGTACTGCATACATTAGCATTTGAAATGAGCAGAAACAGTGAGAGAGATGATGGTAGGACAGCAGGAGAACAGCAGAGGGAGAAACGGCTTTTGAGTCATTAATGTTTCAGTATTTTAATTTTAGCGATGACAAAAATGTTGCAGAATAAAACACATTTAAAATGAATGTTAAACGGATATACTGTGTGTTTGCATGTGTGAGATGATGCAAGTGTGTTAGAACCTGACACATTGACTTCTAATTGCTTAATTTCAAGCTTTTTTGCCTTTGCCTTAATTGCCTTCTCGGAAAAACAGGAAACTGATAAGCTGCATAATCATTACCGCTATTGGTATGTGTACGTGTGTTTGTGTGCGAAGGCATGTGTGCACATCGTTATGTTTGATTTCGCTGTTTTGTCTCACAGCGATAAAAGCCCCAACATTTTCCCACACCGACATCTCCCAACCGTGCTCGCCTCAGTGCTTTTACTTTCTCCTCAATTGTTCCCAATTATCTTTCTTCTTCACTTGCGCAGATTAAAGAGACTTTAACACTATATAAAAGGCCGACTGGAGCCGTGCTGGCGGACAAGCGAGAGACTGGAGACCCGAGAGAGGCTTAGAGTAATAACGCTGACGTATACAGCTTTAACAATATGGTAACTCACCAAAAATAAAAAAAAAACCTTTAATGACCGAAACTTTAATTCTGGAGATGACAAGTTTTGGTGTAGTTCAGTGCTTGAAGTTAGGGTACTCGATGGTTTTAGTACAGATTGATCTTAAATGCAATTGCAAGCAACTCCACTGGCTGCAGACACCATTGTGACTTAAATTTAATTACATCATCTTTCATGGAGCAGCAGGAAACGCTATTATGGGCACAAAACCCAGTTTCCTAATGTAATTTCACCTGAAACGGCAGCCAAAAGACATCATTATAACTCAGAAGCATAGACAGTAAAGGAGCATCCTAATGCAATATTACAAAGTAGCATCTGAGCAGATGAAATTATGGTTCAAATAAAGCAAAAAGATAATAACGCTTATGGCGGTTAGTAAGATGTGGCATCTAAAATTCAGTATTAGCATTTCAGTAGTAAAGCATTAATTAAATGTTCTAATTTCAGCTTTCAGAGCTTTTATATTTATTTTAATAGAGAAGCAAAATAACTGTAATATCAAATCTAGAACACTTGCCATTATAAAGAAAATCCTTTGACTGGATGTCAAAACATTTTATGACAAAGCGAGTCTCTCCATACTTCACAGCAGGCTGTTGTCAAATCCTCCTGCATTTGTGTTTTTATTTGCAGCAATTACTTTTCCAGCTTTTTGTTGCTCCTCTCCCAACTTTTTTTTTTGGAGATGTGTTGCCGCGTATCAAATTCAAAATGAGCTAATATTTTCCACGAAAAGGTCAAATGTCTCAGTTTCACCATCTGATATGTTGTTTATGTTCTACTGGGAATAAAATGGGAGTTGATGAGATTTGGAAATCATCGCATTCTGTTTTTATTTACGTTTTACACATCATCGCAAATTTATTTTTTTTGACCTGGGGTTGTATACGAGGTTGCACATCGTCAACTTCCCACAGCTTGATGTGTCTTTAAAAATTACATCATACACACACACACATAAATAAATGTTAGATGACTCCGTGTTTTTGGTGATTTTCAGAGCGAGCAAATAAGAAACTTTAAATGTCAAAGGTCAGGATTCCACGCTGATGCTCTGACTTACACTTTGCACCGAAGTCACACTCAAAATCAGTTGCACTACAATTTGAAGAAAGATGAGTCATTTTTTGCACCTATTCTAGCTGTGCAGAAAAATTTTACACCACTAAATAAATAACTTTTACTTGCACTGCATCGAGTTGTGC
Source organism: Channa argus (assembly GCF_033026475.1). Classification (NCBI taxonomy): domain Eukaryota; kingdom Metazoa; phylum Chordata; class Actinopteri; order Anabantiformes; family Channidae; genus Channa; species Channa argus. Next base: position 18,073,442 of record NC_090211.1, on the reverse strand, counting down.
TGTTGTAAAGAACGAGAAAACATTATTTTGTTTTTCACAAACTGTAGCTGGATTAAAATTTGTGCATGTTTTGAGTATCTGATGGATGTATATGAAGATGCAGTAATACCCTAGATGCTCTTACATATTTCAGTAGCTAAATATGTATATCTTTAAAAATTCTCCCACAGTATTAATGAGAATGAAAGTTAATTAAATACTTGAATAGATTACTGTCGATGCGTCAACGCCACGTTTAAGGAGTAGGCTCCGCTTTTGCTTTCAGTATTGGAGAGAAGAAAAAACTCATTTCTAATTTGTATTTGAGTATAACTGTTGAGCTCGCTCTCCTGCTCTCTCTCTCACTTTTATGGCCTAGGTCATTTACCAGATTTGCAGAGCAGCACTGGTCATTTTGCAGCTCACTACATCCATCCATATTGTGTGATATGACCTACATGGGCAGTACGTGTTTGCATAATACCCAGTCAGGCTATATCTCTGAGCAAGGACGAGTAGCAATGGATTCCCTTTGCTAAGTTCTAAAATAGCAGCAACTAAGTCTCTCTCACTCTTTCTTACGTCAGCTATGAAATGTACTAAACAGTACAATACTTTCCTGTACCAACATAGGACTGTCACACATAGGTAAAAGAGGTTGAATGCATTCATAAGATATTAGATCATTTGGAAGAGAGGACAGGAATGTTAAGAAGGAGATGACAGAGTTTGGTGTGGATAGAAATGAGGGAAAGGAAAACTGGTCAGAACAGCTTGTGTGAAATATTAAATTGTGTGTATGTATAAGGTGCAACTGAAAAAATGTTAATGTTGTGAATAAAAATGTTTATTGGTAATTTTTAAGTAAAAAAAGGTCATTCGGATTCATTGGAGTCAAATTATTTCAAACTTTTTTTTTTGTCTTCATTTTGATCATAACAGCTTATGAAAGTATCCAGTATCCAAAAACATTAGAATATTTCAATAAACACTAAGGGTCGAAAGTTTTAGAACACACCAATTTCTTTTTTTTTTTCGGACTTTTAACTGGGTCATTATCTTGCTGTAGGACGAACCCCTGATTAACTAGGTGCAAACCAGAGGGCACCGCATGGCTCTGCAGGGTGCTGTGGTAGCTGTTTAGGTTCAGGGTGCAAAACAGCCCCAGACCATCCTGCTTCCTCCTCCATGTTTGACGGTTCATGTCACACACTGAGGAATCATCCTTTCGCATACTTGACAGCGTACATCAATCCTGTGTGATGAACCGAAGACTTCAAACTTAGATTTATTAGTCCATAACATGTTCTTCCAGTTATCAGTAGTCCATTGGCAGCGTTTCATGGCTCACGCAAGCCTCTTTGTCTTATTCCTACGTAGCAATTGGTTTCTTGCTGCAACTCAACTTGACAAACCCGCAACTCGAAAGTCTTCTCTTCACAGTTAAAACTGAGACCTGTTAGGCTGTGCTTGAAGCTGAGCCATCTATCACAAAAGCTGTTGACTACTTTTAGACAATAATCAAGAAAAGATGCCTGTAGACGCTGGTAGCGCCAACGTTTAAGGTTTGATCAACCTCAATTGCTGCAGAACAGCTTTAAGTTGTCAACCCTTTCTTAACCTCTGCTTCTTCCTCTGAAAATGGCATTTTTGTATAATTCCTCTATATAATAAATGTACATTATGTTTCCGTTTGGGGAACATTAACTTTTTTTTACCTTTGTACCACTTCAAGCTATTCATTGGACTTGAAATGCTTGGATTTAAATAAAAAACTGAAAAAACTGGGGTTTTCTCAAACTGTTGACCGGTAGTGTCATTTTTCAATATTTCCACATCACTCAAAAAAAGAAAACTTCTTTACTACTTTGTTTTTGGTTACTTTGTTGTGGCTTCTTTAGCACGAATTACTGCATCAATGCCGTGACTTGATAAAACACAGTGGTCCAATACAAGCAAATAACAAGGCCCCATATCATCACAGACTGTGGAAACCTTACACCAGACTTCAAGCGTCTTGGATTCTCTGCCTGTTCACTCTTCCTCCAGACTATGGGACCTTCATTTCTTAATTAAATGGAACATTTACTTTTATTTAAATAGAGGAATTTGGACCACTGAACAATAGTCGGGTTCTGATTCTCCTCAGCCCAGGTAAGACTCATCTCATGTTGTGGATGAGGAGCAGCTTGGAACTTTCCTTAGGACATCTGTGTATGGTGACTCTTGATCTACCGACTCCAACATCACTCTACTTCTTGTTAAGCTCTCCCATGTTCTTGAATCAGCTTTGTTTAAATTCTTCTTCAGCCTGCAGTCATGACCTTCTGTGGCCTACTCTCCTTGTACAGTAAATCATGTCGATGATCATCTTCTACACACCCGTCATGTCCCCAACCTTCCATGTGATTCTGGTTATGTGTACTAAACTTGAAAGAGATATACATGGTATTTATACTGCATGAATAATTTGTTTACTGTAAACTCAAAATTCTAGTATTTTAAGGCTACAATCTCAGAATCTTTGAATTTCAGGAGTTGTGAGCTGAGTTTCACTCTATCGATTAGGAGAGGGCAAAAACAAAAACCTTTTCATGTTTTAATTTTTTACTTTGTTTTATTGTTTGTTTCATGTGCAGCAAACTATACAGCACAGACATAAGCTCAGTGCTGACACAGCAGTGAGTACTTTTACTTTTGTGCTTTAAGTAAACTGAAGAAAATCTACTTAGTTTACCTAATTGAAAGATACTTGTAGTACTTAATTGTTTAGTAATTCTGTAGTTTCAGCCATATTTATATTATATAATAAATCGTATTCGTGTTAAATAACAGACTTATGCAGTATTTAGAAAATGTACTTTTCCTGCTTGATGGACATAACGGGTTTTTTAATAGTAGAATTTGTCTGGACCACATACATGCTTTGTGTGCAATTCTAAGAAATAAAATAATGTAAAATAAGCCTACGGTTGCTTTTTACCAAACTTCACAAAGGCATTTGACTTTGTAGCATTTCGACAGCTAGTATCTGGTGGTAATGGGAAGCTCTCTAAGAGTTTCCTTTCGTAATGGGACTGAGGGATGTGTTAAAATAAATGAGTTTTATACTGGGTGGTTTCAAACTCCTCTGGGGGCAACACAGGAAGATTCTTTGTCTCCCACACTATTTGCTCTTTAAATAAATGGCTTGGCACGAACAGTAAACCACTTAAAGTTGTGGTGGTGTTAAATGTGGGGGAAACAATGTTGAGTGTTTTGTTGCATGCCAGTGGTGTTGCGGTACTGGCTGAGAATAAACCTGATATGCAGAAAATGTTGACCTGTTTTTCTGAAGAAGAGTTTTTTGATTTGCAAAATATAGCTATTATATTCACACACTCAGGCACAATAATACTCACTAAGCACGCACATATTTACATATACTTAGATGGCACACACGTCATGTGCATATGTGTGTGTGTGTGTGTGTGTGTGTGTGTGTGTGTGAAAGAGAGAGAGACAGTATATATGTATGTGCAAATCAAGTATTCATTTTTTGGCCGGGCAGCTTCTCATACCTCAGCTTCTTTCTTATTAGGAATATGAAATATGTCACCTGACTTTTTCCTTTCTTGCACTCACAATTACTGTAGCCGCAAGAGGTCGCATAACAATGAAACTTAGCAATAGGTCATGAAAAAGTCATAGACGAGCCGAGGTGTTGTTTTGTTTTTTTAATAGAAGGCAGTCTCATTCTCTTTCTCACACTCTCACTCACACACACACACACACACACACACACACACACTATTTCTATCCAATTCATGCATAGTGCAGGTAACACATCAGAATCTATGAGCGTAAACCGATCTCGTTGTTCTCATTAGGGCAGTAGTCTCCTCTGTCTCAGTCAGGTATTAGATCCATAAAAAGACAATTTAGAAGAGAGACACTGTATAATGTGCTTCATCTACATTTGAAGCAGCAATTTAGAGAAGGTTTATGACTGTCTCTTGCTGTTTCTCAAGGTAGTTTAGAAATGTTACGTGTGTGTGTGTGTGAGAGAGAGAGAGAGATATTTATCTGTGCAAGCCGGGTTGTATGTATAGCATGTTTTTGTCTTCTTATCTTCAGAAAGGTTTGTGTCATATCGGAGAAGGAGAGAAAAACAGGCAAAAAGCAATAAAGAGATAGGTGACCCCTGCTGACACATGAAATGATTGCGGTCGAGCTGCATTTACAAGCAAAGAACTAAGAAATTGTAGTAGCCACTAAGCTCCAAACTACATTTTGATGTTCAGATGATGCGTGGGACTACTTTCACAGTTGATTGAACACAGGTGGTGGTGGAAGCCGGCAAAAGAGTACTGCACAGCAAATGGATATTTGATTTTTCAGTGGAATAAAAAATCAGCTCGTCACATGAGCAGGAGATCAAGTCCGACACCAGAATTTACGGCAATCAACTTAGTTTAGGGAAACAGAAGGATCTACACTTATCGGACAAGTATAGAATTTAACTCTTTTTCTATTGGCTCTCAAAAATTCTAAATATAGTGAAAAGAACAAATGAAATACATATATTCGGAACTTGGATCCGTATGATTATTGTATGGTGGTGGCTGCCTGTACAATATTGTTAGGTTTAGTCAAATAATGAGCAACCAAAGAGTCACTGATGTGAACTAGATGATATGCACTGCCCAGGTCCAACTTAGTGCAGATAGTAGACCCCTGGAGCAGTTCAAAAGCCGATGATATCAAAGGTAACGGACAGTGATCCAATTTAACCCTCAATAATCCATGAAGGGGTGAAGGCCACCATCCTTCTTGCCAACTAAGAAGAAACCGGCTCCAGCAGGAGATGATGACGGGCAGATGATGCTGGCTGTTAGGGCTTCAGATAAGTAAGTGTCCATGGCTCGTTCTGTGGCAGACAATGAGTACGGGGGGCATAGAGCCCAGTAGCAAAATAATGGAGCAATTATATGGTTTGTGCGGGGGGTGGAGAAGTGGCCTTGGCTTTGTTAAAGACTTCTCTCAGATCATAACATGCTGCAGAGACTTGCAGGGAGATGTCAGGATAGTAAGGGTCGGGACTAGAGCACTCTTTCAGAGGGGCCTGGGCAGAGCGGAGACAGGAGGCTAAGCATGAGGTGTTCCAACCGAGGATTTTGACAGAGCACCAATTTAAATGGGAATTGTGATGCTCTAGCCAAGAAACGCCCAGCAACAAAAGGTTGAATAGGGGTGTCAATGAAGTGAAAACAAATATCCTGTGGTTGTCTATGATCAGATGGATGGGCTCGGTTTTAAACTGAACTCTGTAGAGAAAGTGATTATTGAGTGACCTGACTTGAAGGGGCTTCGCCAAAGGAACAGGTTTGAGCTTGAGCTCTTTGGCAAAGAATGTATCAATCAAGTTAGAGTCTGCTCCGGAATTAATGAGAGCTGACAATTGCTTTTGGAAAGCCAATCTGGATCGATGTGAAACAAGCAGACAAAGACTCTCCTTAAACCGATGTTCTTGTTCTTCGGGCAAAAGCGCTTTCAGCCCAATTGCATGAGTTCGGGGGAACTAGGACAATTGGTAGGAGACAGCCGAATTTCACTGACTGGGTGGTACCGGTAAAAAAGTCCAGATGGATGAGATACTTGAGACAAGGAGTGGCGAGTGCATGTCTTATATTTTGTCTCTCTATAGCAGCTATCTAACCTGGTGACTGCTTCAAAGAGCTCCGTTAGAGACCTGGCACTGTCATTCCAGGCACTGTCGGTTGCAACTGTATGGAATTCTATGATGTAGTCAAGAACTGGCCTTGGGATAGACTTAGTAGGTTGAAGGAGGCCTCCACCTCCAGCGTCTCTGTAAGCTCCTGACCAAAAGCGAAGCAACAAATCTCTGGCTTAGCCCAAGTCGCCATTCCCCAGAGACAGACCTGGCCTGTAAGTAAGGCTAGCGCATAGGCCATGGTGGAGGAATCAGGTTCCCTATCGGAAATGGGTGGGGCAGATACTTTTGATTCCTTAGAAAGGGCTCCCTCTGTCTTAGTTTGCCAACCCTGAGCGGAAGTGTGGGCTGTGGGGTTTATTCAAATAATGAGGACCCAAACATGGTCAGACACATATTGCTCAGTGTATAAAAGATTTTACGGGGAAAGAGTTGAAAAACAGGCAATTGGATGAAAGTGGTGAGAGAGCTGGCAGCGAATCCTTCGTCTCACTACATGGCAAAGAAGCCCAGACAGGTTATCACAGGGCTGGGCCTGGAAGGTGGGTGTATTTCTCAGGTAGGAGGTGAGGAGAATGGTGGAATGACCTGGATGTAGCGGTGTGGCCGTTCTCCATGTGGCTTGTCAAAAAGGGAAGAGTGACAGGGAGAAAGACACCAGGACAGCCAATAACAGTGGGTGGAGCAGAGCTGGGATGAGTCTGTGGGAACAAGCTCAGTCTCACGGAATCCAAATCTAATCACAGTGTCCAAAATCCTAAACACACAGAATCAGTCCAAAACATCCTGAGTGATTCAGAACACCACTACAATAATCATAAAGACATTAACAAGGTCCAAATCCAAGTATACTTGTCTGTCTCAGTCTCTTGTCAGAAAGGTTTCCAATGAAGAGGCCAGAGGCAGAGTTCTGAATCCAAGTATACAGAATTAGACTCAAAACTCATGGAACCAGGGGCTTAGGCAGAGCAGGCAGGTCAGCAGGCAGAATCAAGTCGATATCTTCAGGCAACACGGTTGCTGAAGAAGCTGAAGAGTCACTTTAGAGGAGCAGATAATCTGGCAAATTAACGCACAAACCATTCTCATTACGTGTTATGTTGGGGTTACGTTTGCATCCCCGTCCATCGAGAGGATCGCAAAGTCGACATCTCTGCATTAGAACACGCCAACCCAGTTCGCCAATTCCATTCCTTATACCATCCTCTACTCATTGACTCACGCTGCTCCCTCTATTCACCCTCCCACCCCGGGGTATTTAATTAAGCTATCAATTCTGCTATTCTGACAGAATTTAAAAGCGTGTTAAGTGAAATGAGCCTGTAATAGCCCTCTTAAAATTTGAGTCAAAGTATGTTAATCTGTGTTAATGTTATTACTTCTTTCTTCTCATTTTCCCTTGCTCAGTTTCTTTTGTTGTTGTATTTTTTTTTTTTTTGCCACCTTCTCCCCGGTCCTGCCCTCATCTAATCATAGTTGTGGCATTTTGAGAAAGGAAACACTTATCACAATACTATTACCTGAGCAAAGGGACACTCATGTCACAATGTTTTGGTATAGGAGGAGCACTTATCTCTCAAACTTGTGTTTTCAAGAAAAAGGCAGTGGTGACAAGGAAAATAAGGCTTAAAAGTACCACTTGTGCCTGCTGAATGTTCACACATACCATCTGCGCTAATTTATTTTTATGGAAAAAGTCTTGACCCTGAGCTATTGTATTGCACACAGGTTAGGATAAATAATTAAAGAAACAATATCTGTAAACCAGATGACAACAATCTACGTTATACCCGCTCAAGTGACTCACGCTCGGAGCAGAAATGGTTAATGCTTCTATCCAAAGTGCTTGACATTCACATTAACATCGTTGCTTCTCGTTCAGCTGTTCACACACCGGGAGCAACTTGCCCGAGACCACTCCAACACATAGGCAATAGAGGGACCTGGATTCGAACCACTGACTATGTGGTCCATGGGTGACTGGCTTAGTAATATGTGCAATTGATTATTCAACATTTTAATCATCCTAATTTATTATCATATTGTACTTTTATTGATTCTAACACACTTCACATTTCTACAACATGTGCGGGACAACGGAGAAGACAATCTCACTTTGACTGAGCAGGTTTTGTTACATTTTTGAAATGAAGTGAGATCAAGGCCAGCAGAGCTTCAACAGCTAGTGTGGATGCCAGAGCACAAACCCTTGTAACTCATAATTGCTTCTCAGGAACAAACAGTACTGCAGTAGACATTACTGAAGCAAATCCTCCGTCTTTCTCTACTTCAAGACCAGGCTTCTTGTCTTTCTTTGTTTTTCCTTTTTATTCCTCTCCATTTACTATCTAGTGTTTTGTTTCATGGGATCATCTCTCAAAATTTCAGTGTACTCCAGATTAAGTATATATGCACTACACGTACACGTATTCAACTTTTACCCCCGGCAAAATTCACTCATTGCATGAAAGCAACCTATATGTCCAACCTCTCATATATATGTCGAACTCCTAGAATCACTAGCGGACTCACAACTATGTGTCCTCTTGGTGAATAAAAATGTCATTCAGGCACAACAGTCATACTGTTGGTGTCCGTGTCGGATGCGTGTTCGGGTGTGTTTACAACTTGTTTAAATCACATCTTTCTAGTAGAGTTAAAAGTTTTGTCCCCAGTGATTTCAGTTGAAGTTCCCAGTAGTTTGACAGAGGCACTCAACAAGGGTTAAAATGTATTTCCCATTTTAGCTCTGTAAAATGTTGCTTATTTATTTAGCTAATGACTTAGAAGTTAAAGGAAAACTTTGATTATTTCATAAATTATGTGTATTGTCCAAAATAACCATACATACATTACTAACAATTACTTTTCTCTTTTAAAAACAGATCAGCGAAACACGCCACTATACTGGTCGACATCTTACGTCGTTTTAATCACGATCATTATAAATTATTTAATTAATTTAATCATTATTAAAAAATATGATTACACTAGACACTTATCTTGTAGTGACCTTTGACATGCGTATGGCATCACTTCATCACTTCTGGGCGGAGAGTGTGTTGTCAGTGTGATTCACTATTATTCTCTGTACTTTTTAGTGGAATCTATTCACTCTTCCCTTCTTGTATCCTCCCTCTGTAAACAAGAGAAAACACTTTACCAGGCCTTACTGCATCTGCGTCTTCCTGTCAGTATAAATGCCTGAGTGTTGGGAAGTGTGCATGTGTTCGCATTTTGCACATGTGGACGTGTGGGTGTACTAGTTAAGGATTATGTGTATGTGTGTGTGTGTGTGTGTGTGTGTGTGTGCATGTTGCTGTGACACACAGTGGCTGCTGTCTAATGCATCTTCACCCTGGCTCCAAATCAAAAACACTTGTAGTGTATCCCCTCAGGGACCGAGACAGACAACGGCAGACTGGCAGCAGCAGAGACACAGTGAGAGGAGAGGAAAAGAATGGAAGGGATGTAAAAATAAAGAATGGATGTAAAAGTGAAGGCATAAGAGAACATGATGTGCTTGTTAAGGGAGGGGATGAGGTACTGAGGCTGACTCATGTTGGTGTTGATGTATAACACCCCCACTGTGCTGGTTCCTTTCTTGTCCACACATGCGCCACAGGTCAAATTGATGCATGTATCTGAAAATGTCAGCCTTGTGTTTCAGTATGAATAAGGAAAATTTAGCTTTTGGAAACACGTGATGTAATGCTGGGCTGTGGCAGAAAGAGAAATGAAGACAACACTTTTAATAATTTAAAGTCATTTTTGGGGGGACTTTTTAAACTTGGTTAGAACTTTTACTCAATGGAAGTAAGTGTGTATTTCCTTTTGTAGTAGATCTTAATAGTCTAATTTATCATTTTTGACAAAAATAATTTGTGAACAACCGAGCGCAGCTCTATCAGTCTGAATATGTAGGACGACATAACCTAAAGAACATTTTTTTCAAGCACAACCAACTCTGAGCTTTTGGTTTAGTTGTCACATACTCTGCACATGTGTCATTCGTTCATGAGTCATTATTTGTTACTTGTTTTTAATTTGGTAGTTGGTGTTGTATAATAATAGTCATATAATAACATGTTAAATATACAGGAAAATACAGGAACAAAATGTATATAAAAAAAACCTGGACCTTAAAACTTTGCTCCATAATGCTTTTTTCCACTGATCTTCAGTCTTCTTGAGCTTTTTGCATGTTGCAGGCTTTCCCCCTCTCGAAAACATGGTTACTTGCTATGTTTTCGGGTTAGGGCCATTTCTGATCAAGCTACTTTGAACTGTGGAAAGATGAACTTAGCAAATAATTTCATTCCTGATCCAAAACCAAAACCAAGTAAAAGTCGGGCTGGTGTTGGCAATACTGATAGTTTGTAGGGAAAACAAGGAGGGAAAACAACATGACTCTAGACAACAGAGACCGATGGAGAAGAGATAAAAGGCAAATCTGGTAGTCTGTTAATAAGTAATAGTAAAAAATCTCAAAGTTGCAGCCCTGACCTTTATATACTATGGTGGCATAACCCTAATAATTTATTTATAATAACTTGAATAAGGCCCTTTCGTTTTAACAATGCGGTGAACTCCAGATGTTCGAATGTGAAAACACAAAGTGAAGTCATAACAGACATGAATCATTTTCACAGTCAGTCTGTTAATGTCTCCACACTGTAGCTACACGCTGGATACCTGGATTATCAAGTGCAGCTCCGTAACATCATCACACTCTGTATTGTTGCTTCTGCGTTAAAGGAGAATTTTAAAACTGTTCTCATTGGCTCACATGTTTGTTTTTGAACCCTCTCCAATGCAAATTCTTCTATCTACAGAGCTATGACTTACAGAGTCGTAGTTTGCATGTGACGGAGATAAAGTTCCTATCGGTTTTGACTATACAGCTTAGTTATGGTTACTTTTTACTGTTTCCCCTGTTAGTGTTATTATATTATTATTATTATTATTATTATGAGGTATCAATTATATTATATGTCAATAATATTATATATTATTAGGTATCAATCTATTAATATGAAAATTGGTCCTTGAAGAGGAAATGTTGGGATTGGAAGTACATTATCGATATTTCAGAATCGATCTGCACATCGCTACTTGGCATCCAAGTAAGGAGCTGCAGATGCTGAGCCATGTCCTTGCTGGACTCCCAGAAAGAAACTTCCCATCAGAATTTGACAGTTTTTTATGGTCTTTCACATCCACTTATATATTTAACCCAAGAGAGTTCAAGACATGTTAAGTGCAAAGATAGGTAAACCCTAAATACTGATCACTTTAGCCAGTTAAGCTTATATGTTTTCTATATATTCTAGCTCTAATTAAGAGCCTGTGAAATTGATATATATGGTCATTGTGGCATTGCTATAACAGCCTATGTAATGCTGGTCTAAGACCCTTGCACAGTACTGTATGCACATATTCAGCCATTACACAAACAATAATAGTAGAGCAACATCCGTTGCCGATAGGCAGATTTTCTACATGTTTAAATAGGTAATTTTATGCCCAGAAGAACAAAAAGGAACTTATTTGTTTCATTCCCTGCCCTGTCCTCCTCGCTATCTCTTCATCTATTCCTCCAGTCAACTAATTTTATATTTTTGTAATTAATTCTCTTGATTCATTAGGGATGGAGTAGATCACAGGGGGAAAATGAACTGGGAAGTGAGGGATGAGAGAGGAGTGGAGCATCTTGCCATCTGCATTTCTTCCCTGCAGGGCAAAATGATGAGCCTGTTTCTCCAAACTGCAGTGAAAGTACTTGGTGCACTGAAATAATAAAGAGGGGGCACTAAAACAAGGCAAATCAAAGTAGGAAAATAACTAGAGTGAACTCTGCTTAAGGCAGCCTGACCCTCCCCTGCTTCTCCTCCAACCTCTGCTGTTTTCTCCTAACTCTTAGTGTTTGGTTTCCCCCCTTCCTCCCCTTCTTCCTTCCACAACATTTTGCATTTGTGTCGTGTTTTACTTTGAGATTGTTTCTGACAGCAATGGAAACACAACAGTACCGAGACATAGGCTGAAATTGTAAAAGAAGTGCATGGAGACGTGGTGGGATGGACAGAGATGCAGAGCAGAAGAGGGGAGATATATACAACGAGAAGAGAGGCATTGAAGGTTCGCACTGTGAGATGGAGACAGACAAAAACTGTGGTGGAAAAAAAAAACACTTCATATAGCAATATTTTTTTTGATGAAAGTCTGCCAATAGACTACATGAGCACTGCTTTATGATTTTATCATTTGAGACAGCGATGTGGACACCTATCTCTGTTTACTGCTCTGTTGCTTCTCTTTTGTGTCATTTGTGTTTCCATTTACACGGTGATGCACGAAACCCTGCAGTTGTTAGGATATTTAGATGGATTTATAGATATTATTATGAATATCTTACCCAGAATATGACCATATGCAGCATGAATGTGCGTAAAATTGAGCTGATAATGACTGTAAGAAATGTTAGCTCTACGCACGCATTAATATTTACATTAATTTAATTATGGTTTAATTTCCAATCACATTGTAACAATAATTTTATGAGAACAGGTAAAAAATATTTTATTGCAACTTTATGGGCATCAATGTATTTTTAAACATAGTTTTTCAAAGAATGTTTTTCCACATTTTAATTTTTTGGAAAGTGTTCACACCTGTCCACAAAGGTCATTTAACAAGTTTTGACTCGGGGAAGACCCTTCGAGTAGGAAACTTGCAATTTCAGACCCTCATGCAACAAGGCAAACTCACCAAATTACCATGAATTTGAACTTTTTTTGCAGATTTGACCTACATTCTGTTCAAACAGTATCAAATAAATGATTGAAATTCTGTAGTAATACAGTTATTAGAGGCAATTGTAGGATGAAGGCTGCAACAGCACCAGTATAAGTGAAGTCACTTGTATTCTGCATATGATGCCATCTAATAAAGCCCCTATTTTGCTTAGTGCCCCATAGACCCCAAGGGGGGAGGGAGACACCCAGGCGCCACCTGTGGCTGCTCAATGTTCCTCCCCTAGGGGAATGGTTTAAATGCAGAGCACTAATTCATTGCAACATGTCTATGAAAAATGTCTTTGTACTCAGTGAGGATCAGTAAAACATCTTGTAATTAAAAGTATCTACAGGCTCGCTGTGCTGTAAGTCTCTTTAAAAAATGAATTTGGTCGGTTTTAAAAAAGGACTGGATAATCAGCTAGGGACATCGGGAGAAAGGCCGTGTGAGACGCATTCTCACTTGCAATGAAAATACTGTGTTTAATCTGGGCATGCGATGGTGCCGGGGTTGAGCGTCTAGACATGACACAAAAAGTGCGCTGCAGAAATCAGTGTTTTGTTTACAGCAACATCAAAGATAATATGTGACTCATGCTGTGTGGACCTTGTACTAGTGAGCTGGCGTTGATAAAATCCACATAACGTCAGGCCGACCTGACGTTTGCATTCACATACAGCCTCTCTGGATATTATCTTGATAAACTCAGGATTCCAGGGCATGTCTTAAAGGGGCTTTAGATAACAGCTGCTGCTCCTAAAAATGTTGTGTTGTGACCAGAACCGACTGAGAATTCAAAGATTGGTATTCATTGTCCAGTTGTTGAATGGGAAGTGGGGCTTGGTGGCATTTGTATTTGTTGCTTAGAAGACATTCAAAACATGAACCAGAAAACTGCTTTCTTGTTGGTCTCAGTGGTTAAGGCCTTATTATAGAAAAGCTGAGGCCACAGTCCAGAAGTCCCAGCTGACTGACAAACAGCTGACGAGCAACTTGATGCACAGGAAAGCGGATCATCTCTTATCATCTGTCAACCTCGGATTAGCTTTTTAGACTTTCTTGTCGGTTTGTGATCAGTTTATTTTCATAAATTTGTCATTTGTAATAAATGTTACGTTTAATCAGTGGAGGGATGTTATATTGGTAGAGGGATGCTGAGGTTGGCGCTGCCAGGCAGGTGGTCTGGAAGAAGACCAAAGAGGAGATTTATGGATGTAGTGAGACAGGACATGAAGTTAGTTGGCGTGAGAGAAGAGGATGCAGAGGACAGGGTTAGATGGAGGCACATGATTCGCTGTGGGGACCCCTGAAATGGAGCAGCCGTATTTTGGAAAACAGCTACACTCATAGTGAAGATGTACCATGTTGTATTTGATTGACTCTGCTCTCCTCTCTGCGATAAGTAGAATTAAATAGAATTGATTCCCAGCCCATGTCTGCAGCAGAAAAGCAGCTAACATTGGTTTAACCATTTGCAGAGACTGTTGAGGATTTTATTAAAGAGCTGTAGGGGCAAGATGACGCCCACTGGCCACTGACTGACCTTTACTGTCCTGGATGTTGCTGAGACATGGCACGGCTTATGGTATTACTCACACTGTAGTCACAGAGCGGCAGAGAGGTGGCTTGACAAGCCACAAAAGGGACAAGTGAAGAATCTTGGAAGGACAGTGAGTGCTTGTTCACGGTCAGAAGCTCCAGCTTCTGTGAAAATGTTTTTTTTGTCATTACCAGTTTGAATTTCAAGCATTTGTGAAGGTGCATGCAAGTGTGTGCAGAGAAACAACCAACTCTCACCTTCAACAGTTGGGAGGAACTTGGGGTGTGAGGAATGAATGAGAGCGATATGGATGGAAGAAGGCAAGGGCGAAAATACATAAATAAATTAATTAAGGGCTCAAATGTTAGGAGGGAGGGAGAGTAGGTGAATGACACCATAGAGGGAGAACAGAGCTCTTTCTCCCGGGATGCCCACAAATAAGTGCTTCATATCCACATGTGACTATTTGACGTCATGGAGGCAAGTGAGCATGTTTACTGCTCATGTCCCGTCAGCAGCCGCTAGTGGAGACACTGACCTGGAAAGAGATGATCTGACCAGGTGCTAACTCCCAGCTGAGTGTGTGTTTGTGTCTTTTTTCCCCCATGGTTTTTTCTTCTGGCTTTATGTTTTGCACATTATAATACAGAAGTGCAGCGTGAATGTGATTCTATGTGGCCCAGTCAGAGAACTGGTTCTTGTCCCAGTACACATTTCTCAGTCTTAATAAAGAACAATTCTTCTTTCCTATATTTTACCTCAGCTCATCTTCTTGTTGCTTGTTCTGGTTTTGCAAGTTTTATGTGGATGGATGAGCACCGAGAGAATTAGTAAGAACTGCAAAGAATGGGGGGAAAAGATGAGAAATGGAGTTAGAATTTAGCATGAAAGAAAAAAGTTGTCGATTTCCTCGGGCGATTGCCTGCATTCCTGTAGCTGTTCTCTTGGCATTATTTATTTATTTATTTATTTGTCTGTTCTTTGTTTGAGAAAGCTAATTTATCTTCTCTGACATACGGAATTTATACTCAATACAAATACACATCCCTATACATTTGACATCTTTAGACCAAAGTCTTAACCTCGGTTTGCTGAATGATAAATTCCTCTGCTGGGAAAGCTGATGGGTCATAATTATGTAGTAACATATACAATTCTGAAGGGTTCACAAACTTCAAGCACCTAAATGCCAGTAAACGTCCAATTGTTTTGTCTATATCAAACTATCTCTACTTTTAGCTGAAAAACGCCTCCAGATGACATCACCTTGAGGAACTTTCAGTTCAGATTATGTCGTCTTGTTGCTTTCACTACAGAGTTTGTAATCATGGTCAAACTGCTTTGTCAGAGCTCCTCCAGATGACATAATCCATCTTCCGGGTGAAATATGTTAATAGGGAAGTCGGAGGGAAGTTTATAAGCATTTGCATCCTAAACTAAAGCCAAAGAAAGCAAGTTGAATTGTGGATTGATCCTTGCATTTCTTGTTATATTAAACCTAAATCCCTCAGCGCTTTAGCATTTTCTGGACTTGGGGTCGAGGGAGGTGGGTGCAACAAGCCTAATTAATTACATTAGTTGTTCTGGAGTCATGATTGAATCACAGTTGCATTGAGGAAAATATGTGCTCCCCAACAGATGTTTGGTGCCTGGCCTGTAGAGAGGTACATCACATGCTTCGACCCTCTCCATCTGCTACTCGTGCTCCTGTCCATTTCATTTACACATGCACTATATACCCGTCAGCCACAACATTAAAACCACCAGGTGCATTAATTCTTGTGTTGTTGTTTTTTGGTGAAAGCTTTGTTTGCCCACTATCCTTTATGATTTGTTAATGCTGTGAGATAAACACTCTATCCCTCGTCCCTTACTGTAGTGAGGATGCCAGTGCGCATCTATTTGTTTATGTGCGCATATTTGTGTGGGTCTGTGTGGTGGGGTTTGCTCCTCGTTAGCTCTTGAGAACTAAAAGAAGATGCTGATTGGCGATAACCAGTGTGAATGACTAATTAGAGCTGGTGGCAGGCAGAGAGTCTGCCTCTGCCACTTCACTGTGAATGGGTCTTTGATGCTGAATCCAAGCCCCGTGTGTTCAATTAACACACACACACACACACAAAGACGAAGATGAAGAGGACGCACATGCAGTCACACATATTGACCATTATTCTATTTTACACTCTAATCCAGATTCTTCGGGTTTTCTCAGGTGAATGAAAAACGTCCACATCAGCACGGCACTTTTTAGTATTAATCATTTTTATTTGCTTGTGTTTTGTCTCGGTGGATGTGTCTTCTTCAATGTGCAGTGCTCTGAGCTTTCCCCATCCACCACAACATTAAACCCACCAGGTGGATTCATTGTTCTAGCTGATCTGTGTGAGGCTTGGCCTCAGTGTGTAGCTCAAAGGTAGGATGGTGCTACCTTTGCCAAGATAAGGGATTCCACTAACAATGAGGCCAGCTTCACAATAAAAGTATACAGGCACGGTAGGCATCAGAGCAAAGGCTTAAGCACTGCTCCGAAACTCAACTCACAAGTGTGGCACTTTTAACATGAGAAAATCAGCACTATGCAAAATCACTGTAAGACTCATGTTGCCGAATGGTGAGTAACTATCAGTTACTGAAGGTAAAGGCACCTTTTTACTTACTTGGAAACTGTTATCTCTCTGCCACCTTCCTCCGTTTCCTTTCCTTTGTGGTGCCCTGTTTAACACACAGCCAAAAACAGAAGTACACACGAAGCACTGCAAATACCAGCTGTTAAACTGCTGCTGCTGCTGCTGCTGCTGCTGCTGCACTTTGGTAGCAGCATGTAATATATGGCTGATATTGCCCCCAGTAGGTGACAGTGAGTAGTGCATCTCAACCTGACAAGGCCAGCTGCCGCAACATCAGCAACACTCGTGACTTTCCTGCTGTGAGATGACGCAATGTGCAGCTAGACAATAGATATCCGAACAATATCCGAACAACTTGCTTGACAAATAGATATGAAATGAAAGAGACGTGTACATTCCTACAGAAGGGTTCGCACTCTATTTTATTTGCAAATCTACTGCTTGCAACACAAGCAACATATTTCATAAAGGACTGAAATGACAGAGAGAGAGAGAGATTGGATGTTGGAGGACTGAGAAAGAGATGTGAGAGAAAAGGCCTTAGGTTTTCTTAAATTTTTCTCAAGAGAGAAGCAGGTGTTGTGGGGTTTGCATGCTGTGGAAAAAGTTACAGTGGTGCAGCATCTTGTTCAGACCATGTATGTTTTCTCTACCTGCCCCCAGAATCACTGGGTTCTATGATGGAAACTATACAAAGTTGAAATTCTACCTAAATGCGCTTTAGTAAACCAGGCTGCAGGCTGCAGGCTGTCAGACACTAAACATGAGTGAGCCATAAACGAAAGACCCCAGCGGGGCCTTTGTATGCCTTCATATCTCACTCTGTGTTCACACACGCTATGGAGGTTCCTACTTTTAAAGTAGACATTGGTCACGGTTGTAACTTTCCTCCAATAAGTATGTAAAACTATCACAAAATTTGTGTTTTGGATAAAGCAAGAAAATAAATAAAAATCTTGTAATTTCAATGTTTAATTTATCATGACAAGAAATACAGTCAAGAATTGTGTCGTGTGTGTGTGTGTGTTTGTTAGTGTGATAATGTGGGCTTGTCACGACAATGCAACCCAACAGCCATGATCCATGGCATCCATCAAAGCACACACACACACACACACACACACGCTCCCTCACTTAGTGCTTGCAATCTTGATCTGGGTGCAGTCCAGGAGAGGTTGCCAGAAGGGAAGGTCGAACTGCAATTAAAGCAACTAACCCTAACACACAGACACACACTCAACCCAACAATAATAAATCACATTGGCATCATTCTCAAACCCCACAAAAATGTGACCACCCATATACACTCACGCTCCCTTGAGTGAATCACGTCCTGTATCCCATCCAAAAGAAACACTATGATTAGAACACATGTAGCTTAAATCTTCATGACCTGATGAAACTTTAACTATGTGCTCTAGTGTTGACATTAATAAAACCCTGATACAGAGAGAGTGGAGGCCCTGTGCATATGTGGGCATAAACACCAACTTTACTAAACAGTCACTTCCATAGATAAGTTGAAATGAAATGTAAGGTAAAAAAAAAACCATTGGTTTAAATTGCTGTGAACTCACAGAACAGTTTATTCGAGTTCAGTGCAGCGCTTTTCTATTGTATCGTTTTCATTTCAATAGTGTCTCAGAAGACATACTTCGACATTTTGGAAAATGCACATATTCAACTTGCTGCAGAGAGTTACTTTAGAAGACCAACACCAATCCGAAGTCTCGTGGTTGACATGAAGTTACAGCCAAGAAACAAATGAGAGTAAAAAATTCAAATTCTTTGTCAATTTTCAGTCGTAAGAAATGTTCAGATTTGAATTCTAATTATGGAAAAGTAACCATCTGTGGTCGATTCGACGCCTCACCTCTGCTAAAGTGTCCTTATGCAAAGCAGTGCATGTGTTTCTGCGACTGCACCTGCCCTGTGACCTCCCCTCCCTTGCAGTCAGACATGCAAAAAGGAAAGATGTAGGTGTTGAGAGACGGATGGCAAACAGTCACAGGAGACAGGGGAAAAATAAAGATGAATGGAAAGAACAACAGAAACAGTGATAGAGGAGGAGAGGGGTGGGTGTGGACAGAGGGGAAAAAAATGTTTGAGCTGTTGCATGGATCTGTGCGTGTGTGTGTTCATGTAAGGGTGTGTGTGTGACTGTTCGCTGAGTCCTCTTATTTGAGAGTGATTAGTCAAAGCCCCGAGTTTGACACAATGAGATCAACCCAGCTGAAGAGAAGGCATACATTACTGTTCTAGGCCATCACACACACACACACACACACACACACACACACACACACACACACACACACACACACGGCAAACATGAAGGCACACAGAAAGGGATGAGTGATGCCCAAGCACACGAGGGTGTCCAGGTGTTTTGTGTCATCATACATGTGCATGCAGAAAAAGAAAAAGAGCTTCTCTGATGCCTGGATTCTCTGTTTTCCCCACAGCTCTCCTTCTGTCTACATTCACCTTTCCCCCCTTTTTCTCTGCTTTTTAGGGCCCCCACCCCCACCACTGAATCACTCCTGCACACCCGCTCTGTTTCCCCCTTGTCGTTTTCCCGCGTAAGCTGCCTCCTTCGATCTCGTGTCATCCTTTTGTTTTCCTCTGGGAGCAACATTTATCCTTTTCACCCTCCCTCTTCCTTTCAGCAGTTCTCTCCTCCTCCCCGTTTCCAAACACCTTATCAAACCTCCAATCGCACACAAACCCGCATCTTCATCTTCCCCCTCCTCTTCCGTCTCCTCCTCCTCCTCCTCCTCCTCCTCCTCTTGCTGCCCAGCGGTTATCCAAGTCAGTTTACCTAACAGCCTGCCGTTTTGTATTACTCTGAGGAATGAAAAAAAAAAAAAAAAACCTAAAAAAACAATGAAATTTCCATCCATTTCTGTGTTTCCCTGCTTCTTTTGTTTCTGTTGTGTTTGTCTGATTCAATGTCTCCTCTCCCTGCATGTCTCGCCCACTCTTCTGTCTTATGTAAAGGTCAACCTAGTGTGTTAAGTTCAAAGTAAGTTCATATCCTGGAGCAGTAGGTGTATGTGTGGCGTGTGGAACTGTTCAAAGCGGCGTGTTCCTGCATTTTAAAGATGGTGCAGAAGATCTTATTAACTGCATAATGATTTTCATTAGTCCATTTAGGAGCCTTAATTGTATGTCAATAGTCATGTCCTCAGCCTCTTAATTTAACGATGCCCTTTAGTAGTTAGTTTTTGTGTTTTAATTTGTCCTGTGATCTTGAAAATCGGCTCAGTATGACATTTCCTAACAATCCTTCTTGGTGACTGAAATAACAGCATTGTGCGTTGAAAAAAAACAATGCTCTTATTCACCAGACGAGCAGGAAGGGGTTTTTTTCAGGGTCAACCACATCAATCATCGTGTCATTTGTTATTGTAGAAATGAATTTATTGACAAGCAGAAAAAAAAAACTGAAATGGATAAAAATGCCGGCAATTTACTGTAATATGTGTGTGAGCTATACAGCATGTGATAAGCCTGTGAACTTCGCGCATGAAGGATGTATGGATTTTAGCTGCCTCACTGCCTAAGTGGGACACTCAAAATAGCTCCTAGGGCCTCGCATCAAGGACACAGCCTACTGTAAATTACCATGCGAGCGGGAGTCTGGGTCTGAGTTTGTACGTGCATAAATGTGTGAGCGAGCCTGTTTATGGTGCACACATATGGTTGTGCATGGGAGCATGTGTGCACCTGATATCGCATGTTACTACTGGCTGAAGTAATACCTGCGTGAGACATAAATCGCTTGGACTGTTGGAATCGACCCTTGTGGTATGAAGTTAGAACGAACACACAACTGCAGCAGCAGTGCAGCACGCGTGTGAAACAAAGGGAAATGAGAACAACCTTCATTATTTCTATCTGTGGCCTGTGATGTAGTCGCACAGGAAGTGAGGGTTACATCCTGAATATTTGCACACAGCCACAGCCAGGAGAGACCTGTAGTTTACAGAGGGAAGCCAAAAAGATGATGTTTTCATTTGGTCTTTTGTTGAGGATTTATACTTAGTTTGTTCCTCTAAACATCAGACTATTTTTGCAATGTTCCGCACAGACTGTCTAGACTAATTTGTATAATGAACCAATCATCGCTTAGGGGCCTACTGCAGTTTTAATAGTGTCTTTAACTGGTAGCCACAATAAAATGTTGGTGGGGAATTTAGTTCTGACATTTGCCTTTAGGTGCAACAGTGGATGTCATTCATTCAGTGTTTGGAAACCTTAGAATTTGATTAACAATTTTGTTATTACTATATCTGTTAAGATTCTGTTTTTGCTTTCTGGGATGTATCCCAAGACACATTGACATTGACATTTTATTGACATATGTTTATTTTGTCTGCATACCCAGTGTAAGCGCATAAAGAAGTTGGCTTTCAATGTTGTAAAAAGGAAAGAGGTTGGACAATTTTGTGAAAAGTCTATTAAAGGCCTAAAAAGGGATTTAACAACCCAAGTAACAGAAAGAATCTTAAATTCCATCTGTGTCAAATTTTAGTGAGAAAGACATAAAGACAGGAAACAGCGGATAAAGAGGCAATAAAAACAAATTACATATGGCACAACTCGCACTCTGACTCTACAGCTGTGTTGATATCAGTTCCGTGAGCTGTGTGATATCCAGACTTGCCCACAAGGTCCCCGCACATCCTGAGACATATGCAGAGGCAGTGACATGAGACGGGGCACTTCTGGTTTGACCAGGGCTCTGCTGCCTTTTACTCAAGTATGAAATAGAATCACTACAGTTGTGTGAAAGCCTCATTGAGCCTCATTCAGTCGAACATTTCATTTGCATGTATGACCAGATTTCATTAGAAAATGGCTTGTGAACAATTGTACAAGACATATATCATCCATCCATCCATCCATTCATTATCTACATCGCTTATCCTGTGTAGGGTCGTGTCAGGTCGGGGGGTGCTGGAGCCTATTCGAGTTGCCATTGAATAAGAAATTTCTAATAGTAAATACATTTTTTGCATGTTTCACTTTATGCTTGATTTGACAAATTGGAACATTTTCCAATTTCCAAGTAATGTAAATAAAATTTTCCGGAATTAATCCCCAATTCCCCTCGAGGTTGCCTTTTAATCAAAGTCAGGAATGCTCATAGAAGATTCTTATAAAAGCTGCTATTCAAATGATGGCCAACTTTCACAATAAAGCTGAAAGGACACTAAGGACACCGTCATTCTGCTCAAAAGTCTAGTGAGGTCATGTCTCCGTCACTAGACATAAAATCTGTCTGTTTTTCATAAACTACAATTGATCACTGTTCCTGTACATTGATGTAAAAGACACAAGAGTTTGTGAGCATATCTTAGGTCATATTTATAATTGGGTGAGATGTGAATAGAGGACTGCAAACCTTATTGATGCAATAGCAGCCAAATAAGCTACAATATACTAAGAGTAGAGATACAGGCTTTAATAAACATGTATTTGTACTGTAGCAATTCAGCCTTTATTTGTGAAGCCTGTACCTCCTGCTAAGGACATAAAGCTTGAACTCACTGTGTAGGAGATGAGTCAGGTTGGAATAAACTTTTTGTTCTTGCCTGGTCAACGTCGCTATATATGTGAGCGGAAGACAAAGAGTTTTTGTAAAGATTTGCACAAAAAAGGCAGATAATCGCGTGACTCTGTACAAAGTATTACTCTTTATGAAGTGTCACTTTAATTGAAGGTACACAAGTAAGTAATGAAGGTAAAGGTAAGTGAAGCTGATGAGGAATGACTGCTTTTCAGAGATCAATAAGAAATCATTCCCTTTCTGTTCTCTGGTAACTTATCATTATCAAATGCACAGTAACTGATATTTTAATTTAACTAAGTCAGAGTAGTGTTACTGAGAGGTCATCTACTAGTATAATTCCCTACTTTCAGGATGCCCCAGTAACTCCCTAAAAAGCCTTCAATTAATTAAAAATGCTGCAGCAAGAGTGCTGACTGGAATTAGCGTGAGAAATAATATTTCCCCTTCATTAGCTTCCTATAAAATCTTGAATAGAATTCAAAACCCTCCTCCTTACAAAAGCACACAAAGCTCTGTATGGTCAAGCTCCATCATATCTAAAAGACGTCATTGTACTATGTTATTTAATTAGACCACTTCGATCCCGGAATACAGGCCTACTTGTGGTTCCCAGAGTTTCCAAAAGTAGAATGGGAGGCAGAGCCTTTAGCTATCAAGCTTTTCTTCTGTGGAACTGGCTCCCAATCCAGATTTGGGGGGCAAACACCCTTTCGACTTTTAAGACAGATGGCCGCCCACCCTGAGCCTGGTTCTGCTGGAGGTTTCGTCCGTTAAAGAGAGTTTTTCCCCTCCGCTGTTACCTAGGGCTTGCTCACGGGGGATTTGTTGCGTTTCTTCTACATACTTGTATAGTATTGAGTTTATTATGTAAAGCGCCTTGACAGGATTTTGTTGTGAATTGGCGCTATATAAATAAAGTTGAATCGAATGGTATTCTGAGTGTGCGTCGGTATCAGTAAGACTTTAAGTCACACAGCGATTGCGTGTTGTTTGAACATCCAGGTGCCAACTCTATTCACGCTGACAGGAATCGAGTTCAAGATCAAACATGAAACGGGAGACAAAGAGCTAAAAGCACCCGGAGAGTGATGATTGTAGAGAGAAAAAAAACAGCACATAATGCGATTCAGTTATTTATTTAAGCAATTCAGTGTGTTGTCACCGTGGTAGAAAATAATGCCCCCTGTGAGAGAATTTATTTCTCTGTAGGGAAGGTAAATGGATGATTTTAACGTTGATGATAATAACGTAGATCAGTGTTTTGAACAGTGTGCAGAGGCCATGTGTGTGATTACAGTTCAGATTTTTCTTCGTATTTAAAATTCTAGAGGTGAAATCCTACTGATGATGATGCTTACTTGATTCTACCGTGTAATTTTCTTGTCTAGTTGTGAACCACTTCTTTGAATTTCTGGAAAAGCAGATAATCTAATTTTTGTCTGGTGATTTGAAAAGTGGGTTTAGTTATTAAATAACATTGCAAACATATGTTACTAATATCCCTCTCTTGGATAATGCTGTGTACTGTGCAGCTGAATATTTCCAAAGATGTGGGTGAAATATGGGAAAATAAGCGTTCAATGAAGCACAGGGCTTCTATAAACTAAAACACGGGGTCTTTGCACACGAACATTTTACTCAGTCAGTCCAAGATCAAATCAATGAAGCACTGAAACGAGCTGATAGAAAATATGATTTCACAGAATGAACTAATTTTCCCAACTTTAAGGAAGTTAAAAAGCGGTTTAAAGAGGACAATATGCAGTGTGTTAATAGGAATTGTAAAGTCCGTGTTTCACACCCACACGAGGGACAGTCAAGTGAGAAGAAAGGAGGAGGGAAAGGAGGTGCATTTTAGGATTCAAGGGGTTTGAAAACGGGACGGCTTATATGAATGGAAGTGTGGTGGCTAATCGCTTGAGTTGAGATGTTCTGCTGCTGCTTATTTTGTCCAACCAGCACAACTAAAAACCAATGATTTGCATTTCAATGGAGACATAATGGGACATTAAGAAGATGGAAACTAATTATATTTATTTGTATTTTCTTTGCCAGGATGCCATTTACATAGACTTGAGAAGAAATCTAATTTGAACATTATCATTAGATTGAAAGACAGTTCATTATCGGCCTATATTTATGTTTTTGAAGATCACCTACTACCCACTTGCATTCGTTTTTGCAAACGAGACTAGTGGGAAATTGCCGACAACCTGCCAGAGTTGCCTTCAGTGTCGTAATTCATAGTGCACAAAGTGTTACCCCTGGGCTAATTCTGTTCGTAGGTCGGTGTTGTTTCTGCTTTAAGCCACCTTTGTCCTTCCGTGACACTAACTTTCTCAAGTCTAACCAGTATGTGTCCCATTTCACATTGTTACTAAATGCATATCACATTTTTTTTTTCCCAAATGTAGCCAAAAGCTACATTTTTATGCCAAAACAAAACATTGCATTGCATATTATCACATGATATTTACTAGTATTGGGAGCAGGTACTGGCCTGTAGATACAGTGCTGATAAAAACTGATAATGGCCAGGAAATGGCATTATAACATCCAAAGGGGCTGGTAAAGATAGGACACCATCTTTAAAAGGAAAACCAATGTTACCTGTAGTTGAGACAAATGATAATCTCATTTCAAAATTGGGCGGAAAGGAAACTGTTCAATTTTAAGTGAGTTGTAGAGCTGATTTGCAAGATGTCCCTCCCTCAGTCTGAGAGTTTGCTCTTCTTCCATCCATCTCCATCCACTAATACCCATACAGATGCCCATTTTGCCTGCAGACATTCAAACTTTTAATAATGTGAAGAAGTGGATTTACTGTCTGTCACTGCAAGCAGTACATTTTTTAATCTGAGCACCGGTAAAGCAGAGGCGCACGTTTGAGCACAGAGACACAGGCAAAACACACACCCAGACTGTACTGACACACTAATGCACTGGCTTAAAGAACAAGGATGCACTGTCCAGAGACACACACAAACGATGATTAAAGCCGTAATGCTCCAGACACACGAGAGGGTGATTCAGGAAGCTAAACACCACACATGCACACGCAGAGACACGCATTACAAATGGAGACATAACCCAGGGTTTTTGTTGAGGTAAAGAAGAAGAATTAAAGACATCAGAAGTATGGAAGATTAGCTGCTTCTATGGCATTTGTGTGTGTGTGTGTGTGTGTGTGTGTGTGTGTGTGTGTATGCTTGGAGCATGTCTATGTACTGTATCCAATTTTACTTCAGATAACAACATTTAAAGAAAGAGTTCCAACTGACCCGTTGTCAGGTGGAACTCGGATTAACTTTCCTACTGTATTAAACTGTAAGTTTAAGTATAGTGTACTGTCAATTCGTAACTCATGTGTGGAGCGGTGTTAACCTATATAAAGCTTTATATGTCACTGTGTCCCATAATTGTGCCCTGTGCATTCGTACCATATCAGACCTCTGAGTGCCCCTTGTTGGCATTTTGCTGGTATTTGGAGAGGTCATGCATAATCAAGTCAGCCTACTAACCAAAAGTACTCTGTGTACTGTATGTATGGTTGTGTTTACACAAAAAAAGGAGACTGAGGAGAATTAAGAGCAAATCCCAAATGGACATATGTGTATTGTTATTGTTAAGATTCCTATAAATGCATCTTTTAAACGTATTTCCTGTTCATGTTAAGTAGCACACAACTCTGTGCACGTGTCTGCACCAACATTTGGAACTTGTGAGTCTAAACATGACATTGTTGCCTTCACACATAGAAACAGTAGAGACATTACCGACCGGCTGGCAGCAGTTGCTGCATCCATTGTGGCTTTGCAGTCTTCACACCTGTGCCGTCCTTATTAGAAGACATCTAATTAGCTCACCTAACTAGCGTGGGTGTACTCTACAGGCCCAATGCAAGCAATAGAACGTTAAGACATTTCCAGCTCAGCTATGAAGAATTTGATAGGAGGAACAGTTATCAGCTGTTGAAAATACCCATAATTATCGGGGAAGGAATCCATCACACAACAGTGAGAGACTTCTTCACCTGACAGGGATGCTGAAAGAAAGAGTGTTGAAGACATCCACCAGACATGTCGAGTTTTGAGAACAGGCTGAGTTTCTAGCCAGACTGTGATCAGATATGTATTAGAGGTGTGTGTTCCACTAGAGCCGAGCTGCTAATCCTCAGGTCTAAATCTGGTGCTGCTGAAGCTCAGCTCCATGCAGCTCCTGGCTGTAGGTTACAAGCTTCTCCAGACCCCATTACAAGTGATGTTTGTCCTGTTCCAAGTTAGAGACGGAGATAAAATTCCAAATTCATTTACATTTTCAGTTACAGTTTCTTTACTGGACATTCTCTTTATTGGAAGACAGGGACTGGCCTTCTTCAAGCAGTAGAAAAATATTTTCTTGAATCCATTACACGTCTTGCAACTACAGTGCGAACAAGCTGTCAAATGGCTCAGTTAAAACATAAACAGAGGAGTCAAGTTAAAGGGCAATTGCTGTGATGTGAACATTTTATCCCTTCTATATAAAATATAATTCGTGAAGTATCAGAGAGGGAATTTCTCGACAGAGAGAATGACACAGCTGTGTTTAGGATGTCTCAGATGACTGCTGACTCGACTAATGACATATCATTTGTGATCCTAGACAGCTCTTGACTAATCAGCGGGAGAAAATACAATATGTGCTACATAAAGGAACAATATTAAAAAAAAATTAATTCATATAATCTAAAGCTCTGAGCCATCAGGCTCTCGCTGCTTTCTCTTCTCCCATCGCAAACATCAAATGGCTGATAAATAAACATGTAAAGAGCAACGGAAAAACAACTGCAAGTATTTGCTGCAGGATATTTTTAACTATTGAAGTATTGCTGTGAGGAACCTCATGGAACTGGCCTTTTAACTCCCAACTTGTCTTTTGGCAGCCTATAGATTGTCAACGGGGGGGGGCGTTGGGGGGGGGGGGGGGGGGGGGGGGGGGTTTAAAGCACAGTTTGCACGATCAGAGACTGCAGATTTACCAGCATCTGTCCTGCTGCCATCAGATGGCTGATTTTGATATAGCATAAGACAGCTGTGGACAATTCCTTTATAGATCAGTGGACACTGGATCATCAGCATTTCTACTTTAAATGAATAAAACTTTTTTTTTTCACCCTGACTTTGATACATCAGAATCAGCTTCATTGGCCATTCAAAAAGTAAATGGTAACGGCTACAGACATGAACTAAAGAAGATAAACCATGTACACAATTCCTTGTGTCATGCTTGTCACTGTGTGTAGATGTACTGTAAAGGTTAAATATTACAGCACAGTACAGTATGAACAGCAAAAATGTAGCGGTAAGTATCAGGTCAGCTGCTAATAAATGTTGTGGCCTGAGGAAAGAAATTGTTCTGGTGTCGGGTGGTTTGGGCAGGCAGAGCTCTGCTGAAAGAATTTGTGTCCAGGGTGAGAGGGGTCAGTGCAGATTTTCTTCACCTGCTTCCTGGCTCTATATATGTACAAGTCCTGGAGCGTGGACGGAGCAGCAAAAGTGATTGTTTCCACTTCTCTCACTGTCTGCTGCAGTTTGTTTTGGTCCTGTTTGGTGGCTGTGATAAAGGAGCACAGGACAGACTCGGTGAGAGCAGAGTGGATGTGGATTAGCAGCTACTGTAGTAGGTTGAACATGACAGGACAAGATGACGCCCATCAATGGGAAATAGTTGTTGTTGGGGTTTTTTTTTTACAATTGAGAAGCATGTTAAGAATATTTCCGTTTGAGAACTCGATTTGCACTTGTTGGCAAAATTGTCAAAGAGCCAGGGGAGTGACGTTGTTCCACACAGACCTGGTTCTGAAAAGCCTCTTCTCAGCACAGCAACACCAAGTCGCTTTGCATCGCTTCACCTGTGTAAACCTTCCCCTGCTTGTTCCTCTCCTTCCATTTGAGCACAGTTGGCAAACAGGTGACAGGTGAGCAAAGCAAGCATCACGGCCCGGCAACAGAGGAGCACTGCTTGTTCTTGTTATACTCAGTAACTGCGGGCTCCTTGTGTCTCTCAGCTGCCTTCCTCACTACAATAACATTACAGTATGTTAGCTAATTCAGAGAAATACCAGTCATGAAATTTAAACACAATATGTCCATTTGCCTGAACATTGTGAAGAAGCTGAGACTCCACTAGCCTTTTATTAGTGCCACATACACTATGAGCCAACATTCACTCAAATTTGGTTCAACATCCAAGGTGGCAGCATACACAGCCAAAATGATGTAAAGTACAAAAAGACCTGTCAGTATAAAGCTGTGGCCCAGTGTAGTGCTACAGAAGTTAAGTTTTGGTGAAGCTACATCTTTGGTATGTACTGTAAAATGTTACAGTGAAGCAGGTTGCATTACTTTGATCGAGCATGTGCATTTGTGTTCGAGTTCATGTTGCTAAAGAGCTCTCGCTTGTGTTTGTGTGCATACGTGTGAGTTGCAGATGGCCAGAGGAACTGGCAGCCCGTGGCAGTGTCAGGAAGCATCTCGTCAGTGATGGGGTGGAAGAAGAGAGAGAAGAAAGGAAGAAAAAAAGCATGTGGAAGCATTCTTATCATCTGCTTCCCACATTCCTTTACTTCACATTCTTACCTGCTGCTATTATTTCAATACAGGAAATGAAGATGGGAAAAAAGAATCCTATCCCTATTAGTTAACCTGACTTTAAAAACACTCATGCAAACTGATACCTACTGATACTGATACTGATACTACCTACAAGGGCTTATTGGATGTAGTGCATATATATATATATATATATATATATATATATATATATATATTAGTTCAACTAAAACTTACATTTAACTAACTAAAGAAAAATACATAAATTAAAATTTACCGTACTTGACATTTTAGTTTAGGTCTATTTGTACTGTAACGCAGTACATGTTGTACTCAAAATTACCATTTCAAACAACAACCTAATTTTAAATTGAAGGCACACATTAAATTGAACACATTTATTTACGTTGGACTAACTATTGTGGCATTTCCTAAAAATGTCTGAGTTTGACATGATAAAGCCAAGTAGTAGTTTAGTAGTTTAAATCCTGTCATACATGACCTTCTACTTTGGTCACATTGTCTTTAGTCATGGTTTGTTGGCCATGCATCTGAATTGTTGCTTCCCGCTGGTTAAGTAGTGTCAGTGCCTCATTTGTGGCCACTGTACTTGATTGTTTTAAGATAGCTTCACTTGAAAACAAGAAGTAAACGAGTTTGGTTGCCCTCAAATAACTCTAACTTGATAAAAACTAGTAAGACGTGCATATTGCCGATGACTGCGTACAGTTAACTAAGTAATGTAAGTTGGAGAGCCACTTCTTTATTACAAAGATAATTATGACTATGTTGGACCAGTGCTCAGCTATTCTGCAGTTTGAGGGGATCTGGACAGCAACTGTTCACAATGGTAAATGTCTTCTGTTTGTTTTCCATTGGAGTATATTAACATCAGGCTCAGCTTCTTGCCCCTGGCTACAGTTTTTGTTTTTGTAGCCAACTGAAGCAAAACGCCGCGGTCTGTGTGTCTGGACATAATTTGTGTGCACCCCCAACTCCACGATGGCCTGACCAATCACTTCAACTTCCAATATCAACTTTGTTTTAACAGCAGTCGGCCACAAAGGCAGAGGATGGAGGACGAGGTGGGAGAACAACAGAAATGAACGGATGAGACAGGGGACGGGGGGAAAGAGGCAAGAGAGTGCGACGTTGGAAACATTGTTTGGAGGAGTGGAGGCAGAGGCAGACAGCAAACAGAGATGATAAAGGAGAGACAACGGGAGGTTAGGTGATGGTAACAATCTGAGAATAACGTCGACTGAAGCAGTGGGCCAAAACAAAAAACAAAGGAATAAAAGGAAAGAAAAAGTAGGAATTAACAGTCTGTGATCTCCTTGTTTGTCTACTTTTGTCGCTCTAATATTCCCCTTTTATTCCTTATTCCAGCCCATTGTTGGTGATGGTGTAATGATGCCATTGACTGTTGGTTGTTTGTGGCCATCTTACTGGCAATTTAAAGAGCTGGGCACTAATACTGTGTAAATGGTGAATTTACATTATTTTGCAAGTCATTACATAAGGTATTTAGCTGTTATTAACCAGATTAAGGCACGGGTTGGATGCCACCGCAAGGGGGCACAAGCCAGTGGCTTCTTGTGCCAGTCCCAAGTCTGGATAAATGCAGAGGGTTGTGTCAGGAAGGGGATCCGACGTAAAACACATGGCAAATTAAACATGCGAATCATGACCTCTACACCGAATTTGACTTTCATGCCCGGGTTAACACTAACCTCCACCAGAGTTGTTGCCCTACAGGGTGCTGGGGGAGATTGGACTACTGTTGGTCCAAAAAGGAGAGGAGGAAGGCGTGTGTGGGACTGACAGTAGGGACTGAATGTTGGGACTGTGAGAGGGAAGGCTAGAGAGTGGGTCGACATGATACAGAGAAGGAAGCTGGATATACTGTGTGTCCAGGAGAAATTGAAGGTGTGATGTTCAGTCTTGTAAGTGGTTATGCCCCACAGGTATGATATGAATTAGAAGAGAAGGCGGAATTCAGGAAAAAGCATTTGTGAGTCGTAAAAATGGTTTCATTCCTAGAAAGAGAACAACAGATGTAGTATTTGCTCTGAGGATGCTGATGGCGACGTACAGAGAAGGTCATAGGGTGAGGTGTGCTCCAAGTGTGACAGAGTTCAAGGTGGAGGCGGGTCTGCGTCAATGATCGGCTCTGAGCCCCTTCTTGTTTGCTCTGGTGATGGACAGGCTGACAGATGAGGTTAGACAGGAATCTCCGTGGACTATGATGTTTGCAGATGACATTGTGATTTGTAGTGAGAGCAGGGAGCAGGTGGAGGAAAATCTAAAAAAATAAAAAGTGTCAGTGCGATAAAAGAGTATCAGCGAGAACAAAAGGAAAGGTGTTCAGGACGGTGGTGGTGAGACCAGCGATAATATAGGACAGTATATAATCCCACCATATGTAGGTAGTAAAATAATCCTCCACCATGACAAAAATGTGACACTGGGTCAAAAAAGGTTTGGGGTTAGTTTTAAAGTGTTTTTTCCTTGTAATATCACTTATATTATACTGTAATTAGTGAGACAGAATCAGAAATTAAACTATGTTTAATTATTTTGTATAGTACGGTTTTGTTTTCTCTTTATCAGCTAGATCACTCTGTTATGTTTTTTTTTCCCCCTTTTCTTTCTCTGTTCTTTCTGTCTCCTTCTCTTTCTCTGTGTCATCCTCGTTTTCCTCCTCTGTCAGTACTCCTGTCAGTTTGGTGAACTTTCTGACATGCTACGCGTGTCCATGTAAGTGTGTAGACGTCAATACGGGCTTCGTTTCAAAGAGCTATATTTTGCACTTGAGCCTTTTGGGGATGAATGTCCCGCTACCAAAGGAGAAACATGCAAACTCGTGATCAGGCACAAGTTAAAGCACAAGATAAAAAAATAAATAAAAAATCACGTAGGCAAATCCAATACACCTGTGCACTAACACAAACTTTCAGTTAAACTCCCAAGAGATAAATACGCTAAGCTGTCGACATGCAGTGTCACACAAGGACAGACAAAGTTGATAAAGTGGCTGACATTAACACCTGTCAGTTTCTGTCTCCTTCATTCACTCTCTCACACACACACACACACACACAGGTGATTGGAACACACACACACACACACAGGTGTCCTCACAAAAAATTCTCACATACTGAGCAGGGAGTGACCTCCCTCCGCTGATCACACTTCCAAAACATGGCAGACACTGGCTGGTGACAAGTGCCTTTGGGAACGCAGCCATAAAACTGACGAAAACAGGAGCTGATATTTTTGTACACCAGCTGCTAATTTACATAAAGTTGGAAAATTTAACACACATGCAGTGAAGTATAATGGTCAAATCAAGGTCTAAACTAACAAATCGCTTCATCCAACTCTTTCTCTGCTGGCCACTCAAAACATGCAACTTTTTCTTATGGCTGTCACACTTCTTTTCCATTAAGCTGTCAAATTCATGGCGTCAAATGCTGCAATAAAAACACAAAGCGCTGCTCATATTGGTTCACAGTTTTGAGACTTATTCCTGTGGTTTACCTAAAATGTTGTGTGACGTCTCTCTGTTTTGCACCACTAAATGTTCCAAACAGCAAAAAAAAGCTTATTTTAAGGAAGTGGCAGGATTCATACCAAAGCATCATAGAACTTTACCACCTCATGGTTGTATGACTGTGCATGTTTGTTCAAACTACTGAGTTCTGATAATCGAAATAATTCATTTAGCAGATGCTTTCATCCAAAGTGATTTAAAATTAAGTAGCAGACACTAGAGACAACTTTGGGGTTTCAGTGTCTTGCAGGGACACTTTGACATGTAGCCAGGAGGATGACTCTTCTACCATCAGAGCTACAGCTGCACATTCTTGAGTCCAAGTGAACACTTGTGGATCCTGTGATATCACACTCACAAGAATGGAACATGAGTGTAACTATTTTAAATTAAATGCAACTTGTTGCAGTTGATGTAAGAGCTGTCTTCTGATTTGATATGGAAAGTATTGTAAACTTTCCAGCACTAAAAAGCTTTCTCCTGTTTCGACTTGGCACATCCTGCAGCGCAATTTGATTGGCAGACTGGAGACATCTGAAAGTCAAACAAGAACCAATCGAAAAGTCAAAAGAAGACAATCCTGCACAGATTTAAAACAAAAAAATTGATATTTTACTTCTATTGATACTTCTTTTAACTAACATATGTACAAATTTGCTCTCAGTAATTGTAACTAACCGCAAACAAATTTTTTTAGTATCCTAAATACAGCACCTAGTTACATGTAACTAGTTACTCCCAAACACTGACGTTTATTTGAGTTTATGAATCCTGATAAACAATCACATCTCAGGAAACTGCAAGTCAGGTTACAGAAGAAGTCAGAGTACAAAAGTTCTTCCAAGCATAAATCATGTCTTTAAACTGTAATGACAGCTCACTCGGTACCTTTTCCTAACGTTCGTGCTTGAATTGTCTAGACCTCTCTAAACTTTGTTATGCAACATTAATTTAGGCCAAACCACATACATGTTTTATTCAGTGCTGCATTTCTTTTTCCACACAATAGTTTAAGTGTGATAAATGCTCTTTCGGATTGCGAGGAAACAAAAAAGAAAATCCTTAAAGAGAATTGACAACCAGTCAGCATCTTAAACCTAATAATGGGGAGATGCGGCTTTGTTGGGGCTCCAACATCACAAAGTACGCGCGGAAAACCTGCATTACGAGAAATAGTGAAAGGGAGAGAAAGCTATAAAGTTAGAAGACAAGTGAAAGGTAAGAAGCGAAATTGTGGGTCAGTCTGTCATGGCTTGTGACCCAAAGAGTCCCGAATGGACTGAGGTTTACACGTTCATCCTTCCCGTAAATGAAATCTTTAAACCGCTGTGTGTCTCATCATAAGTATGATACATGAAATATGAAACACCATAACAAAACAAAATGCAAAATTACACTCGAACAAAATTGCACACTAGTTTCAGCAATTCGGCCACAGAAAATAAGCGAGCTTAAAGCCAACTAGAGTCCACAGATTCACAGAAAATAAATATTGCTGAAATGGCATTGAAGTACGGCGTTGTACATTTGATAATTAATTAATTAAATTAATTGTAATGTATAACTAGATTATAATGCAACATAAACATGATGGTGCTGAGACCTCTTTAAATCAGAATTGACTACACCTCGTATATGCATTCCCTGCTCACTATCACTAGACTGTGAAGGCCTACAGTACATGTCCTTTTTGTTGTGGTTTTTAAAAAACTAAGACTTTTGTATTTGGTCTGTGCCTTGGTATTTAAGCAGGTTATGCTGAATCATCGACACACAAATCCAGCTGCTGGTCCTGCGTCGTTACTGTGTCAAGAAGTGGGTCAGTAGGGGGATACTTCACTCAGACTTTTAACTGTACCTGCCGAATGTGTGAGAGAGTGGACTGCTGTGAGCCTGCTGCACACACGGTACAGTTGTAGGTATTGCATTTGTCTGTGAGTGCATGAACTTTTGTAATTTTTGGTGCCAAGTTTTAGTTTGCACCTTTAATTAAAGTCCCATTTAAATAATGTATTGTTGTTTTATCATTGTTTTTTATTAAACGCACTAAATCATAACAGCAGAGTTTGCTGCTGAATAATTTTCTAATGAACATGTCCTAATGTTCACTTTATATTCACTTTTATGTTAGAACTGCCCTTTAGAGCATTAGCAGTATAAAGTTTTCAATCGTGACCTAAATGCAGTTTGCTTATCACAAGTTGCCCTTTTGTCTGCATTTAATCTGGGTTTTCTCTACTAGAGGAGCCTCTTCACCTTTTACTACTGCTGTGTAGGTTTCACACGTATGGGGTATCACTGAGAAAAACTGAGGCCCTCATTATTATAATTTCCTTTTTGGCTTCTGAATGTCTTGACACGTTGTCAGTAACTTGCAAATGAAAAGCCTGAGTGCTGAAAATGGACGTAGGACAATTCACGAATGACACTAGCTTCAGAAAGTATGCACACACACCCCTCCCCCCCCATCACTCTTTGCTCACTTTATTGTGTTGAATATTTCATTGGATAAAATTGACATTTTCACCCATCAATCTATTAATAAATGATAATGATAAAGGGAAAAATACAATGTCAGTGCCAGAGACCAGACTGGGCAGAGAATTATTATGTGTCTTCCTGTACAAGTGTTTTCTAGCGTAATGCTAATGGCTGTACTCACTGGGCCATGTGTACTTATTTTATACTCTCTTGTCTTATGAGCATGTATTAATAAGACAGTGGTGGGCAAACCTTTTATCAGTTTCACAGTACGGGGTTCAATCACATCGCCATAAGTCTTTCGCCTCCTAAGGTGTGTTGTAGGCAGTTAAGGGCTCTGTGCCTCTATTGATTGTCACCCGAGACTTTGTGAACGTTGAATAGAAATCCTGACATGCAAGTGTTTCACTCCGAAGAGGCACATATACGAGATGAAATGATCAGCTGGCACATTCTGTGCCTATTTTCGGTCTCAACTCCACGTCTGCCAAGTCTGTTTTGCCCTAATTGTGTAGTCTGCACCCAGCATAAACTTTTTTTGTGCGCTGAAATCTAGAAATAGCAGGTTACACGTTGGATGCTGTACAAATTAAAGTTCAGTACAACAGTTTTATTTGTGTTAATTGGGTTATAAAAATATTCAGAGTTCCAGAGAAACATGTCTTACAACATAACCAACTGCTGTGATGCTGCACATCTCCACAATATGAGTGAGACCTTCGAAGATAAAGCATGAGGCTGCTTCATCTTAGCCTCACACGAAAGCCAGGAGCACCATTTCCAGCAAAATACTGGGAGCCGAGAGTTGAAGGTGCTGACTTTCAGAACTGCTTCAGAACGAGCTGCACATCAAGCTGGAGGTCACACAAAAATCAGAAAAACAAAACGTCCCCTGCTCTGCCAGGCCTTTAGGTTTGACTGTGAAAACCTGTGTATTGTCGTCTTGATGGTGGACAACAGTCCTGGCACTCGCCACGGAACATAAAGCCCACGCACTGTACACTAAAGAGAAGACAGACTATTTTAAAGAATGTCCTTGTCTAATTGACAAGGCCCTCCAACATTAACCACCGTTATGAGTGATTATTAAAAAGTTGTGCCTGTTTATAAAATATACTGTGTCATTAATTCATCATAGATACCTCGAAACCATTATCAGCATTTCTAGCCTCCCAGAATGGCAGAAAACTAAATAAATGGCACATGGTTGCAGTAAACAGGTCAAAATCAAAGGAACAAGAAAGTGGAAACAGAATGACTAGATTTACCAAACCATAGTTTTATGCTTGGAACTATTTAAGTCAGTTTGTTTGTACATTTTTCCAGACTCGTGGTTGCGCATGAGTAGATGTTTTAACAAGAGGTAATGAGTGTTTCTGAAAGACAGCGTTGACGAAAAAAGGGATGGACATGGGGTCACAATGACACCGACCGTTGACCACTATAATCAGTTCATCCTTTAGCTCTTGTTAGTGGTGTCTTCTGCTTAGAGTTTTGAGTGGGACACTGTTTTGAGATGGCAAACTAACTGAAACAATACTGCTTAGCTTTCACAATTAAGCAACAATATTAAAACTGAGGAAACAATCAAACATATTCAGCTATTTGAAAGTCCTAGCAACATATAAAATAGTGAAAAATCAAAACATTTGAAAGGCTTACATTTTTGCTGATATCAAATTTAATGTGTGTGGTAAACCTGTACATAAAAAACCAAGCAAATAAATAAAACCTAATGTAAAACACGTGCACCCAAACATGTAAACAAACAAACATCCTGCTGTTGTTTTATTTGTGTTATTTTGTTCTTATTTCAGATCATCACTTGTGACCTAGTTGGAGTAAAACTCCAGTCCCTGCTGTGATGTGAGGTTATAAATAACTCTGAGGAAAACATAATTCATACAGTGCATTCACTCCTACCTTACTGTACACACAAAGAAAACACATGTGCTAAAACTAAAGTCAGCAAATCCTTACGTGTACAACCACATACACACTGACCCCACTCTCATGTACACCTACATACTGTACATAGAAAAACGGAAGCTACATTCACAAACAGCTTGTACATTCAGTCCTACTGCAGACACACACACACACACACACACACACACAGGCAGACCAAAGTATGCAAGCATGAAGAAGGCCATGCCCTCGGTACTGACGCATGCATACACCATCAAGGGAAAGGCAATGTCACTCATTCATTATCGTGTCAACTTTTGTCTCTTCTCTTCTGTAGCACCTTCAGCCGTGCATTCTTTCATCCCTGACCCTGTGATCTTCACAAGGAAATGAGAAGAAAAAATATAAAAAAGAGTAATTTTTAGACCTATTCACATTGGCAAATACACAACCCACACAGGGAGTCAGTGTGAAAAAAAAAACATGTGAGTGCAGAGCTTTGAGTTGGATGATCTCCTATAGCTGGTTAGTAAGCTGTTTGAAGAGGCAAATCAGAAAATCGATGTACAATGAGAGATAAACACAAGAGAGGGACGGAGAGACATACACCAGAGAGGAAAGTCAGATCTCTCTCTCTCCTTTGTTCGCTATCATTTTACTGCAATGTCATTAACTTACGCTTGGGGTTGGCAGAGAAGATGAAGACAGGAAAAAGAAAAATAGCAGCATTTGACTTGGAGAGAAGCAGTGGAGGGAAGTACAAAAAAAAAAAAACAGCATGGCAGTGAATAAGGAGCATTTAGTAGCATCCTCTCCCATATAAAAAATGAGCTTTTTGTCTAATAGACCCCTCGGTGAATTTGTGTACAGTATGTAAGTGACAAACTGAAATGGGTTCGCACATTAGTTTAAAGCCACTGTGCAGAATTATGAAACCGTAGCATCATAAAATGTCCAATAAAGTAACACTTAATACAAACTAGACATCTTTTCAGTTGCGTCCTAAACAATGGTCAGTTGTCCATGTCAGTCCCTCCAGGTCACATCAAAATAATTCAAACTATCCTCCGTGAATTGTGGCAATTTTATGCCACACTTAAATATTCACCTAAATGTTGTTTTAAAGATGGACTGAACCCAATTTTCAAAGGCTCTGCACTGCAGCTGTTCATGAGGTGGCTTTGATTGTGCAAATCAGAAGAAATGCAATGTTGTCTCAAATATCTGGGTCAGAAAATCACTTTTAAATATTGCAGGCAGCAAAGGAAGATGGAGCAGCCACTGTCTGATGTTACTGGGCCACAGGCTACGTGTCTCCAGCTTCTCATTTAGGCGGC
This sequence comes from Channa argus, assembly GCF_033026475.1. NCBI lineage: Eukaryota > Metazoa > Chordata > Actinopteri > Anabantiformes > Channidae > Channa > Channa argus. The sequence goes on along the minus strand of NC_090211.1, from coordinate 18,035,335 downwards.
TGCTTTTACTGCTGCTGCGTTTGAAACTCACTGCTTAGCGCTAAATTGGTATTGGCTCCACATGCATCCGGCCTAGGAGCTACAGTCGTTGTTTGTAATACGAGTTCGTACTGAAAAGCTGGTCACGTGTACAACCCCAATTCAAAAAATCTCATCAACCCATATTTATGCTCAGTAGAACATAAACGACGTATCAGATGTTGAAACTGAGACATTTCACCATTTCATTCCAAATATTACCTCATTTGAATTTGATGGCAGCAACACAGCTCCAAAAAAGTTGGAACAGGGCAACAAAAGGCTGGAAAAGTAATTGCTAAAAAAAAAACTAATAGTAATAGTATAGTGACAAGTAATTTAGTTGATTGGTTGATTTAGTTGATTTTATCACACAACACCGCTGACACTTTTCTCCACCCGTTCCAACCTGCCTGCACTTGCCTCTTCACCTCTTTTCCACACTCTCCGTTGCTCTGAACCGTTGACCCTAAGTAATTAAAGTCCTGCACCTTCTTCACCTCTGCTCCCTGTAACCTCACCGTTCCCCCTGTGTCCCTCTCATTGACACACATGTATTCTGTCTTGCGGCGGCTAAGCTTCATTCCTCTGTTTTCCAGAGCAGACCTCCACCTCTCTAGACTTTCCTCCACCTGCTCCCTGCTCTCACTACAAATAACAATGTCATCTGCAAACATCATAGTCCAGGGAGATTCTTGTCTAACCTCATCTGTCAGCCTGTTCATCACCAGAGCAAACAAGAAGGGGCTCAGAGCAGATCCTTGATGCAGACCCACCTCCACCTTGAACTCCTCTGTCACACCTACAGCACCTCACCACGGTCTTACAGCTCTCATACATGTCCTGCACCACTCTAACATACTTCTCTGCCACTCCAGACGTCCTCATACAATACCACAGCTCCTCTCTCTGCACCCTGTCATACGCTTTCTCTAAACCTACGAAGACACAATGCAACTCACTATGACCCTCTCTGTACTTCTCCATCAGCATCCTCAAAGCAAATACTGCATCTGTTGTTCTCTTTCTAGGCATGAAACCATATTGCTGCTCACAAATGTTCACCTCTGCCCTCAGCCGAGCTTCCACTACTCTTTCCCACAACTTCATTATATGGCTCATCAGCTTTATTCCTCTGTAGTTGCCACAGCTCTGCACATCTCCCTTGTTCTTAAAAATGGGCACCAGTACACTTCTCCTCCAGTCCTCAGCATCCTCTCACTCTCCAAGATCTTGTTAAACAAACTAGTCAGAAACTCTACTGCCACCTCTCCTAGACACTTCCATACCTCCACAGGTTTGTCATCAGGACCAACTGCCTTTCCACTCTTCATCCTCTTCAACGTCCTCCTCACTTCACTCCTACTAATCTTTGCTACTTCCTGCTCCACACCAGTCACCTCTTCTACTCTTCATTCTTTCATTTTCCTCATTCATCAACTCTTCAAAGTTCTCCTTCCATCTTCCCATCACACTCCTGGCACCTCTCAATACATTTCCATCCTTATCTTTAATCACACTAACCTGCTGCACATACTTCCCATCTCTATCTCTTGGCCAACCTGTACAAATCCACCTCTCCCTCCTTAGTGTCCAACTTAGCATACAAGTCATCTTATGCTCTTTGTTTGGCCTTTGCCAACTCTACCTTCACCTTATGCTGTATCTCCCTGTACTCCTGTCTACTCTCTTCAGTCCTCTCAGTGTCCCACTTTTTCTTAGCTAACCTCTTTCTCTGTATACACTCCTGAACTTCCTCGTTCCACCACCAAGTCTCCTTGTCCACTTTCCTCTTTACAGATAACACCCTGAGTGCCTTCCTACCTGTCTCCCTGGTCACATTAGCTGTAGTGGACCAGTCATCTGGAAGCACCTCCAGGTAAAACAACTTGAACCCTGCTCCTAAGCTTCTAGCCTTGCTGCCTTTCCACCTGGTCTCCTGGACACACAGTATGTCCACCTCGCTTCTCTGCGTCATGTCAATCAACTCTCTTGCCTTCCCTGTCATAGTCCCAACATTCCCTACCGTCAGTCCTACATTCTTAGCTTTCCTCTTCGCTCTCTGCTTACGAAAACGCCTTCCTCCTCTCCTTCTTCGACCAACAGTAGCCCAATTTCCACCGGTACCCTGTAGGTCAACAGAACCATTGGTGGTCGTTGTTAACCTGGGCCCCGACCGATCCGGTATGGAATTTTCAGCAAGACCATGCTAAACCACATACTGCATCCATCACAACAGCATGGTTTCACAGACTTTTCACCAATAGAAAACATTTGGTGCAACAAAGGCCCAGGACTGTTCAGCAGGTAGAATCCTGCATCAGACAAGTAATGGGACAACATTCCTCTCCTAAACTCCAGCACCTGGTCTCCTCACTTCCCAGACATTTACAGACAGCTGTTAAAAGAAGAGGGGATGCTGCACCTTGGTGAACATCACCCTTTTCCAACTCTTTTGAGATGTGTTGCTGCCATCAAATTCAAAATGAGATATGTTTTTTATGTTCTATTGTATAAAATATGGGGGGGATGTGCAAATCATTGCATTCTGTTTTTATTTACATTTTACACATCATCCCAATTTTTTTTTAATTGGGGTTTTATCTGATACCACAACATTTTTCGTGACAGGTGTTTTGACACACCGTAAGAAGCTGCAAGTGTGTAATCGAACCAAGCTGACAATTGAAAACAATGGCTAATTATCTATGACATGCGTTTAATTCAATCACAGTGCTATTCAGCCTTTACTTCCCTGATTATTAGCCTCATGCTCAATGTTGTAAATGTTGGAACAGGCAGAATTTTAAATCACAGTAAAATGAACCACATCAGTATTTCCCACAGGTTTAAGATTTATTCGCAGTGGCACAATTGAACATTGAGTCAGCATCAAAGCGGCAGTAGATTCACAAGCCACAGTAACACACTATTTTACCCCCATGTATCATTTAATCAGACCCCTGTCGATGAAGCTGAAATATTTTCTAATGAACCCATTAAAGATTATAGGTAATGGCTCACTCAGTCAGCAACTGCAGTAGGAAACTGGTTCAAATCTCTTGTAAGCAGATATTTCACCTTGTCTTAAGAATTTTCACACATTAAACTGCTGTGATCATAGACTAATGCTTCGATTTATTGGGTAAAGTTTTAGTAAGTAAAAACTGTAAATATGTTATCAACAGCTAAGCGTGAACTGCAAAGGCAATTTGAAGTTTTTATTCCCATTTCGCTTCTTATCAAATAACATCCCTGTATTCACACACACTCACACACCCACAGTTACATTGGATTCCCATTCAGAATGATTGCCTCTTATGCTGTAATAGCAGACTGAAGGGATAAAAGTGTCAGCATCAATCGTTTACACACAAACAGAGTCTAACAGTCAATTCACATACAGGTTAAAACAGTCTGATCTTTGCACACACCGAATACACACATGCTATCGGACACACTATGCTGTGCACGTACATAGGAAGATATTGTGTATTGGATTCACCAAGCACACACACACACACACACACACAAACACACACATATACATGAAGAACAACAGCAGATGGCTGAGTGACCCTGGGGTTTTGTTCCTGTGTCAGTTTGCTTGACATTCCAGACACAGTTGTCACTTAGATTTAGAAGCACTTCTGCTCCCTGTCTTGCAAAACACACACACACACACCCACACACACCCACAGCCATACTGTACAGACTTGCACGCACATTTAATGAGTCCCTGCCTCGCGAGGGCCTCAAATTAATTTTTTTGGTTGGGCTGTTGTCAGCCCTGTAGCGGCAGCATATCAGGGCAAAAATGTGGAAGACAAGTTTGTTTTCCTGCTAAATGTAGATTTAAGCTCTACTTTGCAATCAGCTTCACCTCTGAGAACTCTGAGAACTGTTCTTCATTTACCTTTACCAGGTAACAGTAAGTCAAACACAGGAGACTGCAAATCAATCTGTTAGTCAGTCAACAGGGTGCAGTAGTGTGAGGCACTGCCAGGCCATTTTAAATGGAACAATGTTCAGAAGGAATGTTCGACCGATCTTCTTTACAGTGCTGCAGTCATATTCTTAGGACGTCTGAGGCAAACAACTCACTTGATGTCATTCCACAACATCTCTACAGGGTTATGGTCTGGGCTCTGACCGGGTTAAAAAAGGCTGATTGTGTGTCTCTGAAGCCCTTCTGTTGTGGATTTATTTCATTGTCCTGTTACATCACCCGGCTTGTTCTGAGCTGCATGTTGTGGACAGCCTGCCCTGAAACTATTCCTCCACCATACCTCGATGCTGACATGTTTTTATGGTGGTATGCCCTGTGTAGTTCTTTCTTGTTCTAAACAATTCCACCTTTGTTCCATTTATCCACAAGGCATTTTCCCAAGGTGTTGTGGCGTGTCAAAGGGGTTTTTGGCAAACTTCAGATGTTGTTTTTGGAGAGCCATGATGTTCTGCGTATGGTTGACTCATGAATAGAGATGTTACCAACTCCACGTCTCCAAACCACAGAAGTGGTAATCATCTTCATTCATAGACAATATGTCTAACTGTGGACTGCTGAATATCTAAAGTCTTTAAGTTTACTCTGCAACCCTTTTGAACTGCATTTACAAAGGACAGTACACAAATGTTACAATAGTTACTTAGACTAGGCTCTTTCAAAGTTGAATAACTCTCTATAGCAGGAACTGACAGGATTGAATTCCTGATTGTCCTCCATGAAAGAGAAAGAAAAGAAAGCTTTGATAATGAGATGTCTTTACATTACATAAATGCCATGCTGACTTTTGTTGCAGATCACACGTCTCAAAAATTGCAGCTTTGATGGCTTCAGGCCCAACTGGAAATTGCTTCTTTTGTTGGAGGGTATGTGTCAAATGCTAAAACAAAGTGGGGAGGAAGTGAGGGGTAGAGGACAGAGAGAAATGCAGAAAAATCAACCAAAAACATGGGAGGAAGAGACAAATACGCGTGAGAGTTACACCAGCTTTATGGCAGATCCGGTCATTAAAAAGACATAGTCAAACACTTCCAGCTGTGGGAGTGGAATAAATGTCCGCTAAGAGAAGATGTGATCCTTTATTAAAAATTAAATACCACATATTTAGTTAAAAACCCTCATTGGGACTTACAGTTACCTCAATGTTAATGTAAAGCATGTAGTCAGCTAACATACATGTACTGTCTATATGCAAGTGTCTGGCTTTTTAGGCAAGTGCCATTGTTTTTCATGCACGCATGCATCTGGCAGGGGCGACACTGTGGGCAATTATAAAGCGGAAATGTGTAAGGGTCACAGAGAATAATATCACATTCCCTCATTAACATTTCATACTGTTCCAAGCATTAGCAGTTTGGATGGATGACAGCGCAAAACTGTCTAGCTGCATAATGTCACAGGGTTAACCCGGAATTTCAAGATGAATAATGAACTCTCTTTGAAAGCAAGTTTACAACAGCCCTAATGGGTTTGTTTGCATTTGAAAACACAGTTTGACAATAGGACTGCTCTGTTTTAATAATTATTAATGATTTATTTTATTAATGTTATGTATTATAGTGTAGGTGGGAGTTTGTTTATTGGACCGTGCGCATATTAAAAGGTTTTTATATAAGCTCATGATATAAAATACATTTGCATACTAATGCATCCCATTCAAATCTTCAGCAAAAGCAGAAAAATTACATATTTCTGTTTAAATGACAATGCCACAGGCGGAATTCTGATTGTTGTTTGTGGGGAAATGGAGAAAATATTCTGACCTTGTTGCAAAGACTTGCATGTCTTTGCAACATTGCATGGAATGTGAAAAGTTGGCTCAGTGGTTCCATAACATTTTAGATGTTGATGGCTACTTTGCATTTCCTACAGAAAGTCAGTGCTTTTTTTTTTTTTGTAAACCAGGATAAATGTCCAGTAACATTATCAAAACCTTAATTATCTTAAAACAAAGTAATTACCCAGTTACCAAAGTTACATCTATAAAAACGATTAAAAGTTAAAATTTGTGTGACATAATCCTGCTATATATACATATATATATATATATATATATATATATATATATATATATATATATATATATATATATATATATATATATATATATATATGTGTGTATGTTTGGTGTATATCTGTCATCATCTCATCTGTATAGTGGTGTTTCCTATTATATAGTTTGGAAGAGAAGGTCCGAAAAAAACGGAAAAAAAGGATGACGATATATCGATGCAGCTTTCCAATATGCGCCATTTGTGCTGGACCCGTAGATGTAATGCACATTTTCCAGTTAAGCTCCTGTTTTCCTGCAAGTGTAAAGTAAAAGTAAAGTACATTTCTTATTTCTCTGTTTTGTCCCATGACAACTTGCTTGCACAATGAAAGCGTTAGCCTCAGTGAACAGCATGCATCTAATTGCCTCCCAGCTACAGAAGATAAATGTAGTCAGCTCCCAGTAGCAAAGCAGGTTGACTCGCGAATTGAATGTTTTGTCCAAATCACTGACCTTACGGTATATTCAATTATCACCCTTCAGATCACGCTGAATAACTGCATTACAAAACACACTGGCCCATCTCACTTGTCTTGCTGTGTATGAGAGAGATTGAGCGAGACAGAGAGAGTGAGGAGGAAGAAAGTGAATTAACTAGTGCTGACATGTCCAAGCTTTTTCCTATTTGTATCTGATTAGAGGAGAAAGTAGGAATTACAGACAGAGTAACGGGGGGGGGAAGGGGGGAGTAGAAAAGAACAAGGGACCAAGGAGTTGGTAGAAAATGGGGAGAGAATGTAAAGGAGATGAAAGGAACAATCTCTACTCTGTTTCCAGTTTTAGAACAGGAATATTTCCCATGAGGCCGAGCCACGCTGGGCTTTTGCCCTTCAGCACACGGTGAAGGTAACTGTCAAAGTGGACCTTATTTAACCCCCCCTCCCCACACTAGACCCACGCAGACACACACGCATACACACGCTGACGCAGTCAAGGGACTGGTAATATTTCAGTATTTCCTCCACAAGTATAATAATCATACAATTAAATATTACAGGGAAAAAAAAAACGTGAATTCACTTTAATTAATAATAAAGATTTTAACAGCTTTAAATATGCATTCTGTTATGAAACTGCAATGTAAAAAATAATCACAATTCTATTGTAAAACTTAAATATTGTTATTTTTGTGAAGATGGACTCACACAAGACGGCATAGAAAGCCTTCCTCAAAAACATGTTTCCTGAAGTGATTTGTTGTTGTTTTATGGAAGCATAGCAGCAGATTGCTCTGATGTAGGGCTCATTCATCACTGTCAGCACTCAGACGTGCACACAGCATGCATTCATCGGGAAACCTAGACTTCTGTGTGCACCGCATCTGTATTAAACAGAACTTAGCCAGTTTTACCCATCTTCCTCATCACTGTTTTTCCCATCTGTGGGTTGACATTGGAGACATACAGGGGTTCACAGATGTTACTGCATTTCCCAGAATGCTGTTAGCAGTAACAATTCGGCAGTGACCCCATTTCATCAGAATAGGCAGAGCAAATTATTCCAACGTGTTTGCTCCTATTGTAGCCCCACTTTTAGTCATTATTGCTGTCACATATTGAAAGTGGTTCATTAACAAGTGGGAAGTACAGGCTTTATTAAATTAGCCAAAATCAACGGCTTGTACTGTGTTACAGAAATATTGGGTTTTATATATTGGTTAAACATATTACATTGTTAAATATTGGAAATATTGGATTTTAGTTACGTGAAACTGGAAGCAATAATGACATTTGTCGATGTTTTCCACCTGTTTGCTGACACTTCCTGTAGATTTTCTAACCAAGTGGGAAATATCGCTGTTAGAAAATGATGGTTTAATCATACAACCAGGAGGCTGATGTAAACAACACAGCTGCTTTTCATCTCAGGTCGAATGACACATGTTCATAGAATAAGGGACAACATGAATTCATATTGTGTGTTTTCTTTCTGTGAAGCAGATTTGTCCGTTTACTGACCTATAGCAGGTACAGCATCAACATTTTCTCACATGTTTCAGAGTCAAGGAGGAAATTGCTTCACAGCAACATATGATTTTGCATCCATTTGGTTTGAAAATTAGCAGACTGATGATAATGATGATGACAAGAAGAAAACAGGTTTAATGCTTCCCAGTTAGCATGATGGTGTTAACGGTGATGAGAGAGCCATTCTTTGATGCTAACTAGCAAAGCAACCACCTGCTCCAGCATATGGTAGCACTATAGCCATGTTAACTAACTGTGTGTGTGTGTGTGTGTGTGTGTGTGTGTAATATTCAGAGGTCTAGCCTTGTCCTGCATTTATTTCAAAGTTTATTAAATTGGATTCCACTTTGACTGTAAAAACACTAGAGGAAGCTGATTTATGAGCAAATAAAGAGATATTTTAACGTGTGCACTCAGACACACTCGGACATCACATCATCGTTATTGACTCTGGAACATCATTATGTGTGTGTACAGTATTCATGTGTGTATATATACTTGTTTTGTTTACTTTCCCCCAATGACGTTAGGCAGAGCCAAACACAGAGCAACACATTCGTTCGTGCGTGTATACACACAAACACACACACACACACACGGTCATCGCACTGATTTGGTGTGACAAGGCTGTAATTTTAGCTGTGCTGACTCTCTGGGCTTCTCTCTGTCCCTCTTTCTCCCTCCTACCCCCTTGGCTTACGATCACAGAGTGGTGTACATCAACAGCAGCCTCCAGCAACGTCTGTTTGTTTATGTGTGTGCGTGCGTGTGTTTGCCATTTCACCATGTGATTTCTCCCAGGGTTAGGTCATGGAGTCGTACTAAGTATAAGACTCCTTCACTAATTCATTGTGAAATCTCCTCGCAACACACACAGATGGGAGCCCGGGAGTCTACTGTACAACACATCCATTCACCCTCTTTACATATTGATGCACAATGCATATTATTAAACTCTTTGTCTTATGGATACTACTGATAGATGTCGTGTGACGTCACACCCCTCGAACCGCCCACCATTTTCTTACTTTGTTCCAGATAAAGGCTTCTAAACGTCCGCCTAGCTACACTAGTTTTCCTCCTGGCAGCAGGTAGTAGGTAGTAGTATTTAAGTACTTAGTATTTAAGTGCATTATACTGTGGTCCTAATGTTTTGGCCACCCCATTTAAAATGAATGAGAGGTGCCCTATGAGATTGTACAAGTGTACCTAATAAAGTGGCCCCTGAGTGTAAGTGCCCCAAATATTGTTTATTTGTTTTTCCTCTTCATGTTATGTGATCTGAATACTTGCTGCTTGAGCACGTTGGCACCGCGGTTCGATGGAGTCGCCGGTGAATTTCTGCGAGATTTTAAGAGAACGTTTGCCTCAGCGTGTGTGTGCGTCTGCTACAGCAAATTCCCCAACGATCCCATAACAATATCTCGAAGGTGGCAAAGGAATTTTCAATTTGATTTTGTGAAAAGGTGTTTGCCATGTGAAGGACCTTTTAATGACGCTGAAATAAAGCAGAATCCTGCTTTCAGACTGAAGGTTTCTCTTTGAGAGGGAGGTGCCGGGTTCTGATGTTCTCTCGTTATTGGGCGTGACTTTCCGCCAGACGTGCTTCTGTAAACCTGCACTAGTTCTTTTTACATTATCAATAACTACGTTGTGCGACTCAACCTTGGCATCTTTTGTTATGGTCGAAGGCCAGATTCCTTGAGTAGCACATCACCTTAAATTCTGACTAAATACACTATGTGACTTTGAGGGTTAGTTTAAGAGAATTTCTTCTTTATATCAGCAAAGACCATGAGAGAGAGAGAGAGAGAGAGAGAAGCAACAGGTAATGTTACTAATGTTACTTATTAAAATGCTGACACCTTAGGCTCCGTGCAGTAGATGTAAGGTTTGCATAAGAGCGTGTGTGAGTGTGTGTGTGGGTGTGAGTCTGTACATTTGTAGCCCCGTATAGGCCACGCTGCCGTCTGTGTATCACTAAATAATGACTCTGTCTGAGCTGTGTGCCCTCTGGGCTCTCCTGTCTGCCCACAAATGCACACACACACACACACACACACACACACACACACACACACGCGCGCGCACACACACCGCTCTGGCTGGCCATGGATGGCTGATTCTTAAATGTCAGATGACTTCACTCCTGGAACAATATTTATTGAGCCAAGTTTCTTTCTTTCTCTCCGGACTAAAGCCGATCTCCACTAGGTAAATGCATGTTTCTGTGTGTATGTAACGTCACATGCAGTAAGCCAACACAAACCAGCTGCTGTCTGCAGCTGTATATTTGATTTCGGAGCTTGCAACCTCACCCGCGTGCATTCTTTACTTCTGCAGCGGGGCCCTTCAGTCACCTGGGAGACGATGGCGGACTGCTCAGCAGCTCGCTCCTTGCTCATTCACCTTCCACACCCACAGTCTCCCAGCAGCTGCGAGATAACATGGTCACTAGATTGCTTTCTTTATAGAGCCTCTCAGCCACTGCTGTACCCTGTGCTTTGCAGAGTCAGATAATAACTGCTGATAAATTTCATATTAAAGCTGCGCTGGGACACTTCGCATCTTGATGCAGTCATCATATTTGTACTCACCACCTCAGCTTGTCACTGATGATTTATACACAAGGACATTGAAGAGATGAGAAGGATAAAAGCTCTGATGCCCTTAAACACTAAAACTTAATTGCTTGGATGTAATTTTGTATCTTTAAAGCTACTTTAAGTCATGGCTTAGTGCTCACTTTTTCAGTGTTCTTTGAATAAAATAAAATATCAGTAAAGGAAGAATTTGGAGCCTAATTTTGTGTAAATGGTGCACATGTGGACACACACAAAAGAAAAACCCTCTATCCTAAAATTTCACCATATTTAAATTATTTAGCATATACTGTATAATTTCAGAGTTCAAGTTAAATTGTGATTTGCTAGAAATGACCTTACATTTTAGGGAAGTTCCTGTGTGTGAGTGTGCGTGTGTGTGTGTGTGTGTGTGTGTGTGTGTGTGTGTTTGTCATTGCGTGTCTTTTGTCTTACACCAACACACATACACACGTTCCTGCACACACACAAGTCATTAATAACAACAATCATTCTTGTTCTGCTTGCGGGTAAACTCATTTCCATCTAAAACAGGATGGATGAAAGAAGTGGAGGAAAGATGAAGGAAGAGAAACAAAGCAGGGGAGGTAGAGTAAGCAGAGGGCAGTTGATAATAAGATTGCTGTAGTTTTCCACCTAAATCCAGGAGCTAAATGAACTTTAATGAAACCAGATATGAAGCGTCTCATGAGCGGCAACACTCAAAAACAGATGCGGCCAAAATGACACGAAGCCCGAAACTTTGCGATTGTTGTTTTTAACTTGTATGAAGCAAAAGTTCAAGCTAAAGATATACAAAGATATTTATTTTATTAATCGTACGTCTGTTTTTAAGCAGGTTGTAGTTAATCCATGTCATCCATATTCATATCTATTGATTTGCTGAAAAGATAATTTTTTTTTTTATGAAATACTGTAAAAAATGTTCCACACTCATTTTATTTTACATAGTGTGTGGAAAAAAGCTAAGGAACATTATTGTTTCTATTCGTCTAATATACTATTTATAATAATTATACAAAAACAATAGTAATTCATCCAATATCATTTTAAAGAAAGCTATTACACCTTTTACTTTTAGATATGTTGTGTGCAGTGTAAAAAAGTTTAGTGTTTTTAAATTTTCCCTCGGTCTGAACAGTGGTGGTATGAACCACTGGTTTTCAAAGCTGGGGTTGTAGCCCGCTGGGAGCCTCCGGGTGCTGCCAGGGGGGGCCTCAGCAAATTGGAGGGAAGAGGGAAATCACTACATTATCTCAAGGCACTTGACATTTTAAGGTCAAGACCTTCTGGAATTCTGGAGAAAACCCAACAACCCCCACTTGTGCAAGTAGGTGCCAGTCAGAAGCTAATGCCTTGGCAGGAAAAGTTATAGAAAACTCTACGGATGGAAGTCCGACCTCATAGCACAGCAGCGAGAACACGGGGCTCTCCAACGTCATTGACACATTTATGAGATGGAGGTGGTGGTGTGTGTGTGTATGTGTGTGTGCGTTAGGTGGTGCAGCAGTGTTAAATGTCATTCTTCTGTCTGTCTGGGCTGCTCTGGGTCATTACAACATCACACCGGAGGACGAGAGTGGAGTAAGGCTGACAAATGAACCTGTCTATCTGCACACACACACACACAAATGGCGGGACAGCCCTATATGTCAGCGACCTGAAGGAAATCTGGCATGGGCTAACCAGCTGGAAAAGTGACCCTCTGGTTAATGGAGTGGCCAAGGGAATGAGAGGATGAGAAAGAGAGAAGCAGAAGATGACTGAATGAAAGTTGCAGAAGCAGAGAAAATAAAGGAGGGTGTGTGTGTGTGTGTGTGTGTGTGTGTGTTTGTAGGAGAACGGTTCTGTAAAAACATTTTGCAATGCTGAGCAAGCAGAGGGAAGCAGTGTAATAAGAATGACGAAAGAGTCCCAACCTGAGTTTCCCTTCATTATTTTCTTTCCAAGAGTTTCCAAACAGAAAATAGCCCAGATTTAGTATTTAAACTCATTCAAACTGGATTTTTAACAGTTTATAGATTAAATCGTTTTACCAAAAAAGTCATGCCAGTATAATTTATTTTGCACGTGACGAAACACAGTGGGGCAGGAGAGACGGAAAAAATATGAATTTCAGTAATTATAACAATGTCTTGCAACAGCCGAGCATGAAACCATATCACGTGAATTTAGCAGACAGGAACAGTGGTGACAAAAAGAGAGGGAGGGATGTAGATTGATGATCGATTATGCGACTGCCTTCAGACTCAGAAAAACAATAAACTCATGTATTTCCTGGACCTATAAAATTCACTAAACATTGTTGCTTCATGAGAATGATGATTCTCCATTATATTTACAAACTGTGGCTCCTGGAAGACCTGTCCAGGGTGGACCCCGCCTCTCGCCCAATGACAGCTGGGATAGGTTCCACCCCCCCCACGACCCCGAATAGGATAAGCAGTTACAGATAATGGATGGATGGGTCGTGGTGTAATGATGCCGATGGTGCATTTTTCTCACTTGTGTGATTAATAACTTGTATTGCTGTATGGCTGTGTATTGGCAAGGATGACGCAATATGATACATATCATGATACAGTGGTTATGATTTAATATGTTGATATATATGATATATTGAGAAACACATCCCCCAGTGCAGTGGTGTGTCTGGCTAATGAGGGTTTTTTTTGGGGGGGGGGGGTTTGGACAACAACGGAGGTCTGTGGTATCAATAAACAAGTAAATTATTCTGTGTAGCTGTACTGAATAAAGAGCATTGATGCAACAAGGTTAAAAAAGTACTTGAACAGACACGACAAACAAAGGAAACACTGTAAACTATAATAAAAAAAAATTGACCGTTCGTTTTCTGTCTTTCTTTTAAAGCGACCCCCGAAATTCCTATCCCTCAAACCGAATATGTGCACAGCTGCCCTAGGTGTTCACCTCCGTACCCAAGGTCAGACATTTTCATGAGCTATTGTGCCATGTGGTAGATGGTATCAACAACAGCTGGGAAAAATAGTCCGAGTCAATATTGCCAGTCGAGGTTGGAGGAAAACTGGATCTTTTCTCCAGTGGAGCAACATGTGCTTTTCAGAAAAAGGAAAATTAGCATCAGCACCAACCACCACCATCTAGACATAAATCAGGAAAACTACTGCTGTTCTAAATAAGAGCAGATGGACTGAACATATCAGGCATCTACTTCACAGTCCTCTCCACATTAACTTGCATTTCACTGCAATGCTGCGCTTTCATTACATGCTGCACATTTCTACGTTAAAAACAATAGTTTGAACTTTTGTAAAATGACCTCATTCATTCTCTGGAGAAGAGTTACAGTAGATGATAGCACATTCCTTTCTGGTTGTTAAGGCCAAAGATGACAGCTGGCTGGCTATGCTTGGCACAAAAGCTGGAAGCAGGAAGAAACAGGTGGCCTGACTCTGTCTAAATGTAACCACCTCCTTAAACAATTATTAACTGAAATGTTATATCCAAATCCTTCAATGTGTACAAAATAACGTTTAAAAACATTTCAATATGATGGGGTTTGGTATGTGCACTATACAAGCGATACCCCAACAAGCACCAAAAGATGTTTCGTTGAATTTTGTTCATTTTTAAATGGGTGTTCAAAAACAGTCATTTTTTAAATACTGCAAAAATGATATAAGAAAACCTAAAAGTTAATTACAGTGTATTTTATATGCAATTAAAGAAATGTGCAGGTGCATCCATTCTGCATCCGGTCAATTTTTATTTATTAATTTTTATTCAAGCACTGAGAAGTCTGGTGCACTGCCACACAAAGAGCAAACAATGTGCCAGGATCGACATCCATTTGTTTAAATTCTCCTTTTGCGACGCTATTGTGTGTAAGTCCATATGCTTGCAAATAAAAAACAGATTGCTGCTTTGGTTACACCTTTTTGCCAGTAAGTGTCAGGGAGAAACAAGGGCATGCAGGTGCAGTTAGGTGCAAAAGATCAAATCCCCTGGAAAATCAATTATGAATGAATTTGAATTAATTTTATGATAAAGGAACATTTCCACTGGGTTATGTTGATGAAAAATAATTTAATAAGTCTTTATGCTAATTCAAATTAAGGGGATGCACACATTTGCACCCAGCTGTACACTCACAAATCTTTTTACCACACAATCTAACTTAGTACATTCAATCACATGCATAATCAATAAGCACCAGCAAAAGCAGATCACACCCGAGCCCTGCAGGAGCAGGGATTTGTGCATTTAGTGCATAAACCACGGGGCTTCAACATGCCTCACCACATCTGAAATCAAAGAAGTGCTAGGAAGTAATCATAGGCGGCCGAGAGAAACAGAGTAAACATGCAGATACAGAGATGATGTGAAAAGATATAGAGGCAGCACTGACAGTATTGGCAGGTAAAGAGGAGAAAGAATAAGAGCTACAGCTACAGAGAAACTGAGATGTTAATGGATAGTGACTCTAACAAAAAGACAATGAGCTCCCAGCAGAATAAACATTCATACACAGAGAGATTTTTCTCCATGGGAAACTAGACAGGTCACATTTAATTTCATGTTCAGTGCATCTGGAAATTTTTCTCCATCACCCACAATTTACTGCTTTTTCTTTTTCTGTGTCCTTCCTTGTCTTTATGCTTTTCTACACTCTCCATCGAGCACATAGCTCTAAGACAGGAAAGAAAAGTCAGGGCAGATGGGAACAAGGTAACAAGGAAGCCAGTGTCATGGCTTTTTTTTGGGGGGGGACAGGACACTGAGTATATATAGAGGTGGTCACTCAACGCAGCTTGTTCTTTGCACACACCTAAATACTATTCTTACACACAAACTGTACTGCAGCAGACGGAGGTTATGGCTGAGCCACTGTACGTGATGTGACCTAGTTGGTGTAAACTAGGCTATAAAGAATGGGGAGAAGATGCACACACTGTGACTCAGTGTGGCCGAGGCAGGTTTTGTCTCTGTCGTGATATCTGCAGCAATACTTCAGTTCACTACATCACATTTAAGGTTTACGTGGATTTTAAGTGGTGTCACTTTATCCTTTTACGTATTAGAGCACTCAACTGACGTTACGCAGTAAATGAAGCACGATCCAGCTTTTTAAGACCTATTATGAGGTAAGGCAACATAAACAGATAAAGTCAGCTAAAGTCAGGGGCCTAGTAGAAATTGGGGAGGGTTGCGTCAGGAAGGGACGTGCCGTAAAGCAATAGTTCCAGCTCTCTATCGTGTGCAACAAGTGCCCGTTTATATGGGTGTTGACCAACTGGTCACTTTTCGTTTAGCTCTGTTTTGGTCTCCACCAACTCAGGGAATATCTGGAACTTCTCTGTTCACCGTCGACCAAGCCAAAACAAAGCTCTTAAAAGAGGCTGAACAGCTCCAAAAAGCTGAGGGCAACTGCGGAGTCTGCTGATACTCCACTATTGTTTGGTAACAAGTAGCAGATTTTTGGATTTATCATACAGAATATTAAACAGTGCAGCTTTATTCTATGCAGTTCTGTTCTGAGTGGAGCATCTGTGACATATCGCAATGAGGCACGTAGCTTGATATTCCACAGCATCCCTGAAGGTGTGGAAAGGCTAAATGCCTGCAGACTGTCCTGTAGTCTTTATCTTTCTCTCTTCCTTGTCCCTGTCTACCTGGCTGTCAGGTTGACTCGTCCCCCTGTCCCTCCGGATGGCCGGCTGTTGATTTGTCAGTCTAGCTGTGTGTTTGACTGGTGAGCCATTTACCTTTTCCTCCAGCCAGTTTGTCTGTCCAGATCACAATCTTTGCCGTTCACTGATTCACCCTTTCAGGAAAAAGTCACAAACTTAATCGCTCACTGTACACACACATATTTTTCTGATGTTTTTTTCTTCTTTTTTTTTTTTTTGTAGCAATCAGTCTTGTTGGACATCTAACCTTGAAGAGGCCCTTTGATTTTGAACATGCCAGTATTTCTGCTCCACTGGGGATTCAGGGAGCTTTTTGTCCCCCCCCCCTTCTGATGCACTTTCCTCACTCACTGCAGTATTCCTCCTCTCCGGTGAAACAGTGACACCAAGTGCCGTCTACTGCTTGATATGCAGTACTGCACCTTTGTCTTCTCTACCCTCCTCACTTCTCCAACTTGACTAGTAAACACTTTGTTTTTGAAAAACGTCTGCGTCTGATTTAAAATGCTTAATGGCTGTTGGTTTTCATTCTGCTTCGAGCAGCTGTATTGATAATTAAGTCTAGAGGAAAACCTGCTCTACCCTTTTTTTTAATCCTCCATCGTTTTCTAACAGGGCCATAGCTCACAGCAGATATATGAACCTTTATGGACCCTCATGAATAGCAATGAATATATTGATCTTCCTGGCTCAGCTGACCAACATCCACCCATAAAGCTGGTGGGCCTGCAGAGTCTTGCTCAGTGACACTCTAGCAGAGCAGATGTTAGTTGCCATTGGACTGACTTGAACCAAAAAGCCACTGGGTGAAAACATTCCCGCCTGCTGCCTGATAAAAACGTGGATTTAGTGCCTGCAGCCAAAGTAGAAAGTTACAGCTGTTCAGTTTGGGATTCAGTTTGCTTCCAGGGTTCAAGAGTGCAATATTCTGCTAAATTCCATCTTCTTTCAAACATGACTGTCCTTTTCTAATTCATGAGCCCGCTGGTGGATTAGTGCAATTGAAAGTGTAGCCATTAGCACTGTCAGAAAAGGATTTGATTTTATTTTTTTGCTGGAAGAGGTCAGATAATATAATTTTCATGAATATAATTCACTGACTTCTTTTTTCCAACTGGAACAGAACATAGACTGCATAAAGAGACGGACGATGTGACAGCTCTCTAAAGTAAATCGTGCGTCCCCTGCTGGCTGGTTGCACTAAAAGTCATAAACCCCGCCTACTTAGTGAATGGGACAACTTTCGAATTAAAAGTCCTAAGGTGGTTTTACCATCAAAGTGCACGGTGTACACGTGGTCATTTTTTCTGACAAGCTACTATTTAAGAAGTTATTGGATGATAGAAAACATGGTTGTCTCTCCTGAGTGTCCCCTGTCACTCAGGCTGAGGGGGCGCTTGCAGCAAGCCGGTTTCACGTCCCCTCGACACTACTGTGCAGAATCCGTTTGCATAAAGACCAACGCGGCAGTTCAGTGGCTTCCAATTTGACAGGAGGTGGAGACGCGTCGTTCATCTTTATATACAGTCTTTGGAAATGATTACAGGCTTTGCATCCAAGTAGTGATATTGGGGGCACATAACCATAAGTTAGGCTTGAAGGACAACTACAGTGAATTGCTCATCCCACATTTTTTGCTCAGTATGCGCAAAGCAATAGGTTTTTCATTTAGATTTAGTCATTTGGCAGATATTTTGATCCAAAGCCACTTACGAATGTGGTGGTACATAAGAGGAAAAAAAATCCCTCCCTGACTTTTTGCAAAGAGGGACCAAGTCAGGGAGAAGACATTAAAGCAGAGTGCTATGAGAAGAAATGCTTCATGTGAAGGTGACTGTATCTGTACATATTGAGTATCAGTGATTGGCTTTGGGAACAGAAACTGCTGTTGAGCCTAACGGGGTTTTTTTAATTTTTATTTGTATTCTTTTGGGGGGGGGTGGCTTGATGAGATTAATTACATTAAATTTCTGTGATGGACGGTTACCTGCTGTGTCACGTTTCACAAACTCCAGCATGCAACATTTAGATTAACTAGTGGATAAATATGGTGCCGGCTGTCAGATCAATTTGACGTGCTCTACAGCAGCTACCTGTGGGCTGGAGCCTTACTTTTGTGCCTCTGAAGGCTCACTTTTTATGGAGATATTTACCTTTTGTCAGCTGTATTTAAACAGCTATAAAGACAATAAAACCAACAATGAACTGCCTCTGCTCCCCGAGTGTCCATCTGTCTGCATCCTGGATTATCTTATAGAGAGAGAGAAGGCTCCTACATGATGTTGCACACGTTGCAGTCACCTCATCCTTACTTTAAACTGCTATTTGGAGCATTTAGAGAAATACTTTTTAAAAATGTCTTGAGCAAGAATTTTGGTTTTCGTGTCTCTCTGGAGATGAAATATGATTTCGGTGATGTTATCCTTTAATAAGAAAAGACCCCCAGAGAGATAATTATAGTGGTTCCAATAGTACACAACATAAATAAGTAAATGTTTACAAATTGGAAAAAAGCCTCACAACAGAATATGGGAACACATGCAGTGCATAACATCCAAAGCTAGATGTGCTCCACACTTGGATGACTATGGTTATTACATCGCTACATCATAACTAGACCACAATCTACAGCCAACACATCTATGCACCCAGTGAAACCGTGACAAGTACATGTGCGATTTCACATCTGTTCTTCTAAACTAAACTTGGTTTTGCTAAAAGGAACAGTGGAGAAAATGCACTGTAGCTTCCTTTGGTGATGTAATAGTAGGTTTATTCAACACAACAGAGATAAAAAAAAAAAATTCAGATTTATATTTCAGATATTTTACAGAAGCTCATTTTGAGCGAGTAACCAAAAAACCTTAAACTTGACATTGCAGGAGTGTGAAAGAAGTGCAAGGCAAAGCCGTTTTTTTTTTTCGAATGTGTTTGCGAGCCTCGAGTCACAATGCTATTGTGTAATATATAGCAGCAGTACCATAAGCAATGAAGAAAGGACAATGGGAGCTGTGTTGTGACATGAAGGCAAAGAGCAAAATAACCAGACAAATAAAGGAGGAAAGGGGAGTGGGAGAGTAGACGCTACAGTAGAAAGTTCTGGGCAGCAGAGGCAGAAAAATAAGCAGGTGTTAAAATTTCAACATGATGCGGAAAGACCTCACTCTCGTTCTGTCAAACTCTGACTCTCTTGCTCTCTGTGATAAACACACATACACTATAAAAGACATTCGCACAAACACACACACACACACACAAACACACACAGTCTCCCGAAGTTATTTCTGCTTTAAAGAACAAACACGTTACACATACATCATGCCTTTGCTCACTGAAGCTACTCACTGGTGCAGAAACCCTTACCCCATGTGTGTGTGTATGTGTGTGTGTGTGTGTGTGTGTGTGTGTGTATTCCACCAGGCAGAACTAGACAACATGACTTTGTTCTCTTCTCTTGCTGCAGTGAAACACCTCGAAAAAGCTGAGGAAGCACATAAGAAAATAAGGAGCCATAATGGCCTCGTGAAAAATCATCACCGCAAAGATAGTGAGGCTATTTCTAACTTGAACTGATGTTGATGCCAAATTTAACAAACCACACAGCACTTCTTGTAACAAAACGTACGATGGGGCAGCTGTGAAGTTAAACCTGTAGCAGGTGACTAATGTCATTGTTTTCTAATCATTGGTAATTAGCAATTATTACTTGTATCCATCCATGTGGTGGTCGAAATATAAGTAGCTCAAAACAGTTAGCTCGGTGTTATATTCATATATTTAAAGGGGACATTCCATATTTAGTACTTCTCTTAATAATTGTAATAAGCAACCAAATCCGTTTAACTTAACGTTTAGAGTAATATCATCACATATTTAGAGCCATAAAGTCTATAAATTGGACACACAGGTCCAGTGTAAAACTATCATGAATGAATTAAGAGATATTAATATGGCCTGTTGCAGTAGTGCAATATAAAATCCCCCTGGGCCCCCAAAGCATTTTCTCCATTGACTACAATGATAGATGAGACGCGTGTATATCTCCAACTACAAGCAAGGTTGTTATTTAGTTTATTTTCTTGTAATTTTTTGAATCCAAGGAAGTTTTATATCTGTTTTATATAGAAACACTAGTGTGCATGCACAATAGGCCTGAGGGGAACAAGAACAGAAGCCAGAGACCTTATTTAGGATTAAGTGGCAGGCGAGCAATTTTCAGTCAAGTGTCTTGGTGCCATGTTTGAGTCTGGCATGCAGCTCTAATACATCCATGGAAGCTACTTTTATCGCTGTTACTGTGACCAGTCATGAGACGCACATGAAGCCAAGGTGGCTACCATTTTCCTGCCTGGTGGCAAACAGTGCAATTTCCACAGATGCCTGTCTCCCTGTGTTCCCTGCTCTTTCAACAAACAGTCCTGTTTATCTTACGAGAGGGTAGGGACAGACGGCATCAAGGTTTAAGGACTTGTTGCAACATCCCATGGCCCATATTATAAGTAGTAATAATAGATTAGCATCGGAAATTGTTGAGACTAATGCATCAGCAGGTCTTGTGAGTCGTGCACGATTACTGCAAAAGCTAAAATAGTGAGTTAAAATTAATGGATAAACAGTTGAAATATGTAAAAGAGTCTTCTTATTGTCCAAAACAATATGCTGGTTTGAGCATTTTGTAACACATCGCAGTCCATGTATTGATAAGAGAAGGTTCTGCCCAGACGTCCAGGGACTGGTCTGTAAAGGAGTTTGCTGTTGGCTCGATCAGCTTTTATCACATCTGACTTTCAACTCATCACTTGACTGTCCGCCTTATCCCGTCCGGTGTCAACAATGTGTCACACTCTTGGGCTGACAGACGGAGACAAGGAAACCAGGGAGTCAGACAAATGGAGAGCGACAAGTAGGCCAGTCTGGAAGAGTAGGGAATTACAAATGAATTCTTAAATGACTAAGGCAGGCACAAGAAATTAAAAGACAGAGAGTCTGAATGAATAAGTGATTGTTTGACAGTGTACATGACTTTCAACTTTGTTCTTAGATGCGTCAAGTTGTCTAAAAATTGGCTTTTTAAAATATTACTTGTCTTTTTTTTCTTTACATGCTGGTAGCAGAAGAGGTTTGTAGTGGGTTTCCCTATAATGACTTACAGCCCGTGTGCGTGTGTGTGTGTGTGCGTGTGTGTGTGCGTGTATCTGCATGCATACAGCTAGGGGCAGTTCTAAGGGGTTGCTAGTGGGGCTCGCACCCCCCACACTGCACAATATTTGTGTTGGTCCTTTTGCTGCAGCAGTTTCTGACATTAACCCTATGATTTCCACACTAAGAAATACATTTGCAAAAAAAGATATTTATTAGTAAAAATGTGTTGGTGCCACTTCATTTAGTAACATTTCTGGTTTCATTTGTCGAATTACCCAATCAGGAGCAGATATGTAAGTCAACCAGTTGGTTAACATGCCAGTTTAAGGTGAATTTGGACATTATGTGCAAGTCAACCTGCCAGATACTATTACATTATTGCATCTATTACAGTAATACAACACATCTCTTTACAGATGCTCATATGAGTTAACTAAATTTACCTTTGAGTAGTTGTGAGTAGTTGATTTGTCATCAAAATGTTCACACAATTGTTCAGATTTATACAATAAAAATATTGCAGCCGATATTATTTATATTTTTTTGAGCTATGACCAGTGCTCACCTTGCATGGGTGGCTTGACACAGCTCTACCCAAAAATAAAAGCCAGAGCCAGGATATTTACACATATGTGTAAATAAAGTGTTATCAACTAGGCAAACATTTCTATACAATTATGTCTGTGTAGCGTCCAAATTTGATGGCTAGCAATGGTTATAAAATTGGTACAAAATGAAAAATTAACCTTGAGCTTAGCTGTTTACGCTGACTGCTTAAACTGGCCACTCAAACGAGCGGTCGACCCAGTTTTCTGATGAATCATAAATATACATTTTATTGTCTGATTTACGTCCTTTAACTAAAATATGGTTGTTAGGATGTCTAGACCATGATATCTGAAAAGATTTTTTTCACTCCAACTTTCACACGTACTCCATTTCTGAGGAGCTGCGCACCACCGAGTCACTTCCGTTTTTTTCAGCAGCTTTCAGTCAATAACATTTCTGTACAGCATCGCCACACAGTGGATATAACCGGTGTCTACTCATTGGGGGGAATGAGGATAAACAGCCAAAGATGGGTTTTAAGAGTTTTTACTACACCAATATGGCAGCAAAATAGGTCAACAGCACAATACCAGTTAAAGGACATGATTATTATTCAAATTATTTTTTTTTTTTATAATGCAGTTTGTGTTATTAAATAATTTACCTTTATTCTGCCTAAATTTGTTATAAAACAGGTAAATGTTCTTAAATGGCTAATGGAAGCTGCTGGAGATTCACTGGGAACAGGAAAAATCCAAGCTTTTCCAGGCTGAGTGGGCGGTTGTGGGGTAGCCTCTCTCTAATTCACTTTTACCTTTAAAGCCTAATTAGACCTGACGTGTGCGGATCATTTTTCATATCCATTTGTTACATTTCAGAGCCTGTAGTTTTTTATTTGTACTTGAATAAAGAAGTTCAATTAGTACTTATCTATACTCCACTTCTACTTGATCAAGGTGTGTGTACTTTTGCCACCTCTGATTGGCAGGGATTTTATTTGTATGACCAGTGCAGCACACCAAAGAGAATGATAACTTTTTTTAAAAAAAAGCAGCATTTACATCTATTTAAAACCTTTGTTTATGCAATTCTGGAACTGCGCGGGAATTCACCAAGGAAGGACTTGACTCACGTTTTGTTCGACTTGTCCCAAGAGGTCAAACTTAGCAGGGAAAGACAGCAATAGATAGAGAGAGTGCTTGTTTTTAAGATAAACCTTTGCCCTCCTTTCAGAGTCACAGTCTCAAAGTGCTGGCTTGGCTGTTCCTGAAGCAGGAAGAACGAGCGAAGAGGTGCAAGAGGAGCAAAAGGACAGAGACCAACTTCAGCCAAACCACCCACAGACAAAGGAAGGTTGGTCGATTATGACCACCTCCTCCTTTCTACCCTTCTTATTACTTTCAGTCACGGTTTGACTTACTGTCTGCATCTGTCAGACACTTCTAACCCTGATGGACTAATAAGTAAGTGTGGGAGATGAGTCAGCCTGAGGATTAAGTACAGCTGACAATGTTCAACCTAATCAGATTGGAAACTATCTCCAACAAGGCCACCACGACAGCAGAAATAAGTAATTAGAGATGGGAATAATAAATGTTCACATGTACGCAATATGTACTGTATTTAATGAGACAAAACACACACACATGCATCCGGCTGAACACAAATGGCCACTCTCTGAGGACAAAAAAAGCCTATTTAGACAGGCAGAAATGCTTATTTATATAAGGAGGGCGGAAATGATGGGAAGATGAGAGGACATAGGGAGAGAGGTTCGGTGAAAGCAATAACACTCTTAATGGCGAAGAGAATATTAACAAGGTCTTAACGAAGTCTCAAGGGCATATGCAAATTCAATCCAAAATGGAACTGTAGGTGGCGAGATGCGTTTTGTGTGCCCGTGCTTATGGGTTAGGGCTGCATTTGTGTATTCACAGTCAAGCTCCCTCAGCGACCGAGTTTAAGCATGATGCACATTACTGTGCATGCTTGGTCAGAGGGTAATGAATCACCTTGACAACACTTTGCAGGCTACTTCATTTTGCAGTTTGTTGACTTTTCATAACAGGGCAATTGACATATAAAGCAAACTAAAACATAGAGTGCACTATTAATGAGCAGCTCTAGTGGAAAACATGTCATTTTTAACGATATGGTATTTTAGTTAGCAGTAATTTAGCTCAAGGTAACACAGGTACAGGCTACATACTGTGTTTATGGGTGATTTCCCTAAACAGCCAAATTGGAAGGTACATAGATTCTCAATGTGCCCCAAAGCCCACTTCAGCACAAAGCTTCCCCTCCTAATTTCCTAATTTGCAAAATGTTTTCATGGCTTAGATCCCAGAACGAGAGGCTGAATTTCTCATTTAGATTCTTGTCTGAGAAATGATTAAGACCCCTGGTGTAACAAATCTGAGGAACACTTCGAATAATACGTTACCCCCTCAACTCTGGATTCAAAGAGACAATGTTCACTCTTATTTTTAAAGTACTTACCAGATTTTTATCACTCCCTCAACCAAAAATATATAATATTTATAAAATGTTCCAACAAACATGCGTGAATAATTCAGTATGATGCTAAGAAAAAAATATGGTATTTTACAAATATGCCTTTTTGCAGCTGCAGTTTTGTGCAAGAGCACCTGCCAGTGTGCAGGGAGAGTTTGTACTTTAGTGTCAGATAAGGGGGCTGGTCCCTACTGTTTTTTTTTTTTTTAAAGGGAGGATATGAGTGAAAACAGTTTTTGATTGAAAGATTAAACTTTTATTAGTCCGTGCATGAAAAACTCATTGCAACCTCTAGATGATCAATAAATATTGATGGAGCGACCATGAATCATTCATTAAAGCCTTGAGAAGAGACAGACAACAAATCGCACAAAGGATAGAACTGCTTCATTTGCTGCTTCCTTTCTTTGAATGATGACATTTTAGCTAAATGTTGAGATCGATCATCAAAGGAAAACGAGAACGAAGGTACATTTCAATCCTAATTTTGAGTGCAAACTGAATGTCTTACTCATCGCTTGGTGGCTCTAAAATTCATCCTGTGATGATGTGAGTGGAACAACTATATTAAAAGTTTTTTTTTTTAAACTAAAAATACTAAAGAAAAATCCGACTCTCCCATGACCAGACTGACAGATGTAGTAAAGTTAAGGTTGTAGTTGGTTTGATACCTACAGTGACAGACAACACATGGTAACGTACATACTCTGTCATCCTTGTTGTAGTTTGAGGGCAACATATGAAAAGTTAAAGCACAGACAACATCAGTTTGTCCAGGTTGTCATTCTTGTGGCTCGGGCATTAAAGGTGAGTTATGAAGGCCCCTGTACAGAATTCATAAACTCCAGAGCTGTGTTTCACGGTGTAGACTGGTGGTAGACAGTGCGGGGTATTAGTTTACGTCTGACGTGACAAATTTATCATCCTGTTGCTGTCAACAATATGTCACTGTCTTTACACACCAAAGCCCACAGCCACCATGGGATTTGACAGGTGTGTGTGTGTGTGTGAAGGAGAGACTCAGGGAGAAAGATTGGTTTCCTAACACACCCTCACCTTAACTGACCTCATATCTAAGTGATTTAATGACACAGAGCTCGATGCTACATAGACCGCCGTGAACTCTCACCATCTGCTTCTTTGTGCTCACACCATTGTCTATAATTACGTGTATCCATTAAATGGAGATATAGGGGAACTGTCAATTGTGCCAGGTCACCACCCAGAAGACAGACGCCATTTTCCTCGTCAAAGACAACACAGACTACGTCAGCAACGCGTAGCAAGACCCAAACATTTCTCATTTTGATCTGCATCCCGTTAAGCTTTGTAAAATGCCATTTATCAGACCAACGACCAATTATGAAATGTGAGATGTGCCAGACTGAAGCTCTGTGGGTTTACTGGGAAGATCAACAATATTAAAATCCCTGCCTATCAGAATGAGCTCCTGTAATCATCCAAATCAGGGTATTCACCATTCACCACTGGAACCTTTCCAGGGGTAAAAGTCCAACGAGTGCATGGCAATTTGCATTTTCCCAACAAGTCCCGGGAGGACCAAGCAAATTAGCCCAGCTGAACTATAAAAAAACTCATATCTCATAGATCAGATTGCTGGACCTATGGCCACAAAACTACATTTGGACCCTTGTTTTCCGGTGGAAACAGAGGTGAAGTTCTTGGTCAAATGGTTCTTGGTCCCTGGGAAATAGAAAATTAAATAAAAGAAAGTAAAACTGAAACTTCCCCGTGCACAATTCCCTACTCCCTCTACAATACACTTTAGAGTTTAATTAGTAGTGAGCAGTAAACATATCACATTTACTGAAGCTCTTTGCCTGAAAGAATCATAGGTTTACAGTTTAAGACAACAAGATCAGGAATAACTGGTGGAAATTACTATGCACATCATTTCCTAGTGAGTGGGTTTGCCTGCCTGTACACACCATTGACCATTTCAGTTTTTTGTATTTCCATACAAAAAGGGTTTCACATTATATTGGATGTTATCGACTAAAAAAAAAAAAAACTCTCATCTCCTGTGAAGTGGAGTTGAAAAATGAAGGTCGGTCATGATGCAGAGTCTGGGCGCAGCAGTAAACCAATGCCAACTGTTTTTAACCAGTTGTAGCATTTGCGAGTTATGAATCATCTCGTGCTTGTGTACTGCGCGCGTCCCCTACTTTGAGATCGAAAAGAGAAATGACAGCATGGTTTGAAAATGAAATCAGTTTAGTGTAGCTGTCGACGGTTGAGCTCATTCTGCATAATGGTGTAGAAACTGTTCACAATGAGTAATTTCAGCAGAGACTCAGCGCCTGGCAGGTCTACTCAATAAGCACTCAGTCTACAGTATAGTGACACATCTCGCACGGAGAAAATAGGGAACTAATGAAGCCACTCACATGCACCCAGACACAGTGATCCTCACATTACTGATGTAATTGGAGGAAAAAGTTCAATTGCTGCCTCTAAAATATGAGATTTTGTCAAAGGCCTTTCTACACTAGTGGGTGTATTACACTTGACATGTTATTAACACCCACCCTCTGCTCTGACTGTCTTGCTTTTAGCTGCCACTCTGTCTGTATATCTGTGCCGTCTCTCTTCCTCTGTTTTGTCTGTCCTGCTCTTTCTCACTTACGTTTCCCAGCGTAGCCATTAGTCCATTAGATTGAACGTAAATGACGCCAAAAAAAAAAGCCATTTATAAGGTTACATCTCATATATATATATATATATATATATATATATATTCTGTAGAACACAATATAATTCACAGATTTGCCTCAAGCAGCTCAAAGGACTGACAGGGATACAATAGATCTTGTGTGTATAGAAATGTATAGAAAGGTGTGCACAGTAAATTTACAATCATGGACGAGAATGAAGTGAGAATCATTGACAGAATGAAGAATACGCTCTGAGGATAACCAAGCAACTTCCATAACTCAAGGTGTATTTCATTTAGACACAAAGGGACAGACAGATAAAAAACAAAAAGCCCCAGCGCCTCTGCCTGTCTCTCCAACCCACCACGTTCAACCGTGTCCCTATTCGTTGTCATGGTGATTAATGGAGACCTTAAGCCCACAGTGGGGTCTAGAAGTTGTGATTAGAGGAGATTGCCCCTGTCTCACACACACACACACACACACACAAAGCAAAAGGGCAGACGGAGGTGGCCTCAGCATCTCTTCTCAGATAAACACGGAGGCTCAGGTCATCAATTGAGCATTGACAGCAGCTACACAGAGGTCAGTGTCACACTTACAGATTAATCGGGGACTTTGGAGTGTTGGGTCTGTAAATCCTGACACTGACACCAACAAAGTTGGAGGTTCCATTTTCAAACCATCAACTTGCACTTTTGAGGTCTTTAAAATAAATGGATTTATGCTGCAAGAATTTGCAAATCTTTATTAAGTTCACCAGTAACTCACATGATCAAATCCGGTTTATAAAATGTTGCTTAAAACTCTTTTTATTCAAGGATATTATACGCTTCTGTAAAATGCATAATACAGACACCAGTCTCATGCCTGTACCATAAATATGTAGCTACAGGCTTTGCTTCATATTAGAATAAAAACTGAAAAGAGGGAGAAAGTAGAAGAGTACAACCACACCTGCAGCACGATCCACCTCTGAACATTCACTACACACATAAAAGACCCGATGCTGTATCCTACTCTAAAAGAAAGAGGTAGGAGGAAGGAAGCATTGTATTTAGCTGTGGTAAATACTGGAAAAGTACAACGTACCACGGGGGTGCATTGAGTAGGCTGGAAGCAGGACTGGCCAATATTTTTTTCAGTGTTCCAAACGATTCACAACTTTAATGAGTATTCTTCTGCCTATATGAACACCAGGCAAATTAAAATTAAAAATAGATTTAATAAAACTATGGCTTCTGCTTCTTGGCAACTACGTCGAATGTAGACAAACAAAAACTTATTGCAAACGAGGAATAACAGTATAGGAGCCGCTGTGCAATGACAAGAAGTAACGTCTATTCAAAGCAATTGCATTCTGGCCTCTGAATGCTTCCAAAACACAGCTGACCGACACTTTGCGCTAACTTTCCAC
Source organism: Channa argus (assembly GCF_033026475.1). Taxonomy (NCBI): domain Eukaryota; kingdom Metazoa; phylum Chordata; class Actinopteri; order Anabantiformes; family Channidae; genus Channa; species Channa argus. The sequence goes on along the minus strand of NC_090211.1, from coordinate 18,006,719 downwards.
CACTTCTCTGTAGACACGGTGTTACTTTCTTCTAATGGGACAATCGCTCACAAAGGCCAGGGCAAGAACAAGTAGGGGGGGGGGGGGGGGGGGCTGTCTGGCATTTTCATATCACTGAGGTAACATGACTATGTTTCTTTGGTATTATTTTTTGTGGTCTTTACCTCAGCAGCTGTTTCTCCGGCTTGTTGACTGGCAAAGTTCACGCACCTGCAATTGCCTCCTAGGAAACGGCGACGGCTTCCATTACAGTCGTATCTCCAGAGTACTGCTGTCGCTGCCATTTGAGTGACAGCAGAGAACGCATTTTTTTCAATTTCTCCATTTAGGCCCTTTTCAGCTCATTCAGAAAAAAAAAAAAAAAACAACTTTAGTCCAATAAATCACTCAGCCCCAGTTGTCACGACTGCTGTGAAAATCTGAATCTATTGAAATTGAAGGAGCAGTTAGAAATTTTTTCCGAGTCATCGTTCAACCCCTACTGGGGGTGAATGATCACTTGTTAAAGTGTAGATCTTTAGTTACGTATTAATTTAAGGAGCTTGTGCATTTCTCATAATCGCTTGGTGTGAAATTGTTCACTTTGCAAGGCCACAAAGCCCAAGTGGAACCGGTGAACTCAGGCTGACCTTTCATCAATGGACTATTAACATTCGACTAAGAGTATTTACAATGGGTCAACTGTCAAACAAATGCCTTTAAAATCTCTTTCCCTGTGTCTGTTTCTCTCTTTTTGTGTGTGTGTGTGTGTGTGTGTGTATGGCAGGTGCAGCACCATGTAGAGAATTTCAGTGGACGACGCGATGAATCTTGACGTCTTCAAGGTTAATCTCTGAGGCGTAGGATCCTATATATCTTCACCACAATGAGCCAATCAGCTGCCACGCTTCACAGACAAGAGCCGGGGCATCAATTCACTGTCACAGTCCATGTGTGCGCGTTCTTTTATTTCTACACTTGGGAGGACTGAGCGGCCTCAAAAGGATGCAATAAGGGCCATGCAGATATCTGTCAGGATTACATTTGGAAAGTGCCACGTCAGTTAAGTTAGTTTAGACACAAACGCAGAAGAAACAGACTGGGGGTGGGGGGGGGGAAGGCAGTTCGAGAGCTGCTGTGCTCCTCATTTCTTTTGAGAGACAAATTGGATGACAGAGGGAACAGAAAAGATGACAAAACAGAAAAGAAGGTCCACGTGTAATTGGAGGATAAAACGTTCTGATGGGAACAAAAAGGCAGAACAGGAGAAAAAAAAAAAAGTGGGTTCACGCTTTGGTTCTCTAAAATAAAGAGAGAGGCAGGAACTCTAATTAAGGATGAGAGACTCTTTCTGTCTCTCCTTTCTTTTGTGTGCCTCAGCAACTTTTGCAGCACTTCTTTTTTCCCTCCTCTTCTCTTTTTTTTTTTTTTTTTTTCTCATTTACTGCAGTAGTAAGCACATTCTCCCACTCTGTTCAGTGCCTGCAGCATGGGAGAGTGCTGTACAGCCTCCTCTCAGGGCACACAAACACACACACACACACACAAGCACATATAGCAGTGCATATAGACCACGCACTTCCATTTGCAGATTCTGCATTTTGGGGCCACAAATAAACATCCACATGCTCATTCACGTGTTAACACGTACAGCAAACAAACAAACGCTGCACTGTGAGGCAGGCTGCTTGGCAACTGCAGGGGGCGAAGGACTTAAAGATGATGCTAGTCCCTCTCTAATCTCTACTAATATGTTTGTTTTGTAAAGAGAGATAAAGAAAAATAGAAAAAAAAAGTGGTGGGACCTTGGGGCAAATGATGTAGATTAGGGTGCAAGAGATCCATTTCAGGGAGAGAGGAAAGGGAACGGCTGAGCTAGGAAAGGAGGGGTGAGGTTGAGAAGTTAGTGGCCACAAGAAGAGAAGAGAGACAAAAGAAAAGCAGGGAGGAAGAGGAAAGAAAGAGGGTCAAGCAGGGATAAGAGATGAGATGAAGATATGCGGTGAATGTCTTCCCTAGGAGACTATTAGCATTCACCCCCTGATCCCTCCCCCTCATTCCCCCATTGCTACCTCTATCTTGTCAATCAGCTTCCTCCTAAGCCTTTAGGGTGAAAGATTCGCTCACGTGCACGAGCGTGCACGCAGAGCAGCTGGACACCTAAACACAGACAGTGCACACTTGTTTTATTAAACATGAGGAAACTCTCTTCAAGTAATTTCACCAAGATTGTGTGTGTGTGTGTTTTTTATTTCACACTCTCTTTTTGTTGGCTGATTGTGACCAGCGGTAACATCTCCACTGATGTGATAATCATATTTGACCCCCTGACTGCGTTTGCTATTGTTTAAGGCCATTTGCATTGTTAAAAGAAAATATCTCACCAATGACTCGGTGATGAGCTTCTCATCTGTGTGTCACCCGCGTTATTATATTTTCTGTTTCCTTCTGAGACGAAATCTCTCACCGCGCCACAGAGTAATAGTTTTGGCGAGCTTGAGATGCACGCCACACATTCAGACCCACGCAAAGTGCAACGACGTGAAAGTGACTCTGCAGAATGCCAATGCTCTCCAAGCCTTGCAGTATAATGAACAATAGCACTACTAATATTAGATACTGTACATAGAGAGCTGCGTGTATTAGTTTCCTGTTTTGCTTCACTGAACCAATGCCTCTGCTTGGATGGAGGGACAAGCCCCTCTCTTTAGGCCCAGAGAAACACGGACGATACATGGAGTCTCGCTGATGCTCTCAGTGGTTCATTGTACTTAAACACGATGCATGAGGTGACTCAATAAATAAATCTTTATTAAAATAATAAAACATTTGTATTTGTAGTTTGTATAGGTGGATGGTTTATTAACAAAATGTGGGCTTTCAGTCTTAACCAAGTGACTGATCAGTGTGCATTTATTGAACTAACTAGTTTTTATTGGATTTCTCTTTAAATGTGGCAACAGGTATCATAGGCTTTTTCCATTGCAAATTAACGGAAGGAATGTCCCTGTTTGGACAAATCATCTCACACACACACACACACACACACACACTTGTGTTTACAGCTAATGGCTGTTAATTGTTTATTCAAATCAGGGTAATTAAAGAGATGTGATAACAGGGATACATATTTAATTGACAACGATTTTAATTATTGCCACATTATCTGTGATGCTAGATTCCACTCATTTCTATAGTGGCCCTAGGAGCTCAACACACTGCAGAGCTACGCCATTTCTTAAAGGCCAACTTCACCAAATTTCCCCTTTCTTTCTATGGCTCTAGTTTAGGCTGTAAATGTGCATTAATGCTTTAAAACTTCCCTCAGGCTTCCCTATATTAAAATATGTTTTTCATCATAAGGAGTTCAGATGATGTCATCTGGAGAAGCTCTGGAAAATTAGGTTAACCAATAATACAAACTCCACAGTGTGCGCAAAAAGATAACACAATATGAAGGTTCCTCCAAGTGATGTCATCCGGAGGAGATATTTCAATGTAGTAGGAAGTCAGAGGGAATTTTAATGGCATTCATTTACATGTATTAATCAAACTGGAACCAAAAGAAGCAAGTTCAATATGAGGAAATGCGTCCTTTAATGTGAAAACGTGCAGCGGAAGCCATTACTTTTTAACATGTACGTTTTCTGTATTTGGTTGTGGTTTTTTTAAGCTTTTTGTTTTTACCTAAATTGCTTTTTTTTTTTTTCATGTGTGTTTTCTTCCAAAAAAAAAATACCCAGCTTAAACTTATGGCAGCATACTAAGACTTGAACAGCCCCCAGCCCTCATGTTGAGCTCTTCCAGCCAACACAGATGGCTGCAAATGAAGATGTGGGGCTACATTGAACTTCTTATGAACGAGGACAAGAATATAAGACAAAACTATGTAAGTGAAAAGGTTGGTGAGAGAACGAGCCGGCAGAAAAATCAATGCTCAATGTTGACATAAGCTTATGCTCATCCTATATTAAACACACCCCTGTGGCCTGTTTGGGATATCATGTAATCACAGCACACACACAAGGTCAAGTGCACTCTGTAATGTATCATCAGGGATTTCACGAGGGACTGTTTGAGGTTAAAAGGGAGCATGTAACTCGGTGACTGCTGTGTGTGTGTGTGTGTGTGTGTGTGTGTGTGCGTGTGGGGGGGGGGGGGGTTCAGTGCTAACGTAACAAAAATATTGCTGTAATTACACCTGCTCATTTATCATTTTCATCCCCCCTCTCCTTTTCTCTCCCTGTATTTGCTTTTTTCTTCCTTTGTTCTGGTATTCGTTTCCCCTCCCTCCCCTCCCCTCCCTCCCCTACCCTCCCCTCCCTCCCTTTTCTCAGCTAATAGATTTTTGCTCTTTCCATCGATCACATCTTTCCATTTACAGTCCCTTATTGATGTCATCTTTTTTTCATGCTTCTCTTTGTCTTTCATCCTTTCTTCTCGCCTCCCTTTTTCTTTTTAGATTCAGTTTCCCCTCCGTCTCTCTATGAATCACTGCCTTTCTTCCCTTTCTTTCATTACTCGTATTCGCTAAATCACAGCAGCCATTGTACAAAGACTGATAAATTATTTACACATGGCCTTGCCTTAACCTGAATGCCTAATACCTCATACATTTTAGTATATTATTGACTATCAACACCACATGTGGCATTTCCATCCAACAGATACATTTATTCCAGATTTATTTATTACATTTATTTCTTTAAATGGGACCACATGAGGCTCCAATCATGTGTAGAGCGACAGAAAAATTTAAAATTGGGTTATTGAGTAAGCTCCTACTGCATGAATGTGATGCCTACATGTCCACCAGTCAACTGTGTGCATCAGGATCTTTTGTGCAACACGTGTAACAAAAATAGGCATCATGCTCTGCATACACGCAGTGTGATTTCAGTACAAATCCTACAGGCTCTGGACTTTGCATTGCTTCAGGGGGACTCAGGCCAAACTACTATATGTCTATATGAGAAGCGCTGCTGTGGCAATTTAGAGAGCAGGACGTCACTACCTGCTAAATCCAATAAACACACAGGAATATGTGTTGGTGACATTGCTGCAGGACAAAAATGACAAGTCACAGTGACATTACTGACACATTGTACAGGAACAACAGCACTTAGTGTCCTGTGGATGGGGACAGCCGACTATAAATATCACCCTACATATTTACATATAACATGGTGTCAGTTTGTACTTTCTTCAGGGCGGCAGATCGTCAGACTTTTACGGTACAAGACAGGCGTAGCCAATTTGGATGACATCTGTCCTGCGGAGTAAAAATATAATTATCGTAAGTTGCTTTGGATAAAAGCATCCGCCCAACAAACGCAATGTAATAAATGCTTCTCATTAATATATGTCCGTTTGGATTATCTTTCCATGACTGGTTTAACACAAGAGTGAGTCATCCCATTTGCAGAAGGTGGTAGGATGTGGTGAGAATCACAAGCACGAAATGGGCAGTGAAAGCTACCACTTAAACTTAATTTATAAGAAGTGATTTGCTTAACAATGACGTACTCTAAAAATAATAAAATAGTACAGATAAAGATAAAGATCAGTGAAACAAAGCTGAAGTCAATCACGTTTTGCCGGTGAGTGTGGAAAAGCGTTACCTGTATACACATCGAACATAAAGTTTCATTTTGATCTATGTTTTTGGCCACCTGAAAAAAAAAAAAAAAACTGGCAGTGGTTGTGGGTCGGTTTGGTTTTGGTTGTGTCTGCTGTGCTTTCGTTAATGTATTGGGGGTCCTGTCCATTTGCCTTCCGTCCGTGTTTGCCTTCCACAGTTTTTAAGATTCCCACTGAGTTTGGCAAAAACCCACACTAGACAGGGGTTCGACTCCAGTGCGACATTTTCACTGTATGTGTGTGTTTAACATCGAAATGTTATGCTTTTTTATTTTTTAGCTTAACCTTAGCCTGAAGTTAATGTTTCTAGCACAACTGGGTCCATGTGTAAAGTCATGTTTCCACACGGTCATGGTGACAGCTCCAATAAGTAAGAGTGATCGTTGCCGTCGTGTTCAAAAGTGGCGCAAAGGACCTAACAGGCTGTGATATTTGAGCGATGTTGCGACGCGGTTATTATCTAAAGCTGTGGGATGAGAAAAGTGTTGGGTATCCCAAATAAATGAGTGGCTCGATAAAAGTGCCACAGTGTGACAGTGCACAATAACAGGAGCCTTGAAACTGAAGCCACTAAACTGAATTAGCCATGATTTATCGGATTATTTCAACTCGCTTTTCCTGCTGTGACGTGTCAAAATGTTTTCATAGAAAATCGCTGCTGCCCGCGGTGTTCGAAGGATATACAATCTCCCGAAGGAGCAGTAACAGCCTAGCAATTAGTACTAAAAATGTCATCAAATTGTTTTTGCCATTTTAAACATCTACTTTTTGGTGGCATACTGTGTGTGTGTGTGTGTGTGTGTGTGTCTGTGTGTGCGTGGTCTTTGGTGACAGTAATGTTGCGTGGCATTCTCTGAAAGATCAGAGATGCTGCACCGCATCTGAACTCGATGTGTAGTGAGAGACTGTGTTTGGTGACATTGCTGCTGCACGACACTTTCTTGCAGATATTTTAACATTGGAACAACAGTTGCATGAGCCTTTTCTAATAAGGGGGTCTCCTAGCCCTAATTATTTGGCTTTACTGTTGCACATACAAGCTGGCAAACACACATGCAACCACGCATCCCCCTACTTCAGACCAATTAGAGATTCAACATTTCCCCCTGCTTTCTATCTCGCTGACTCTCTCTCTCTAGTGTTTTCTTCTAATTGGTCGTCTTGGGTTCTAGAGTATGTCTGTCTGTGAAATCTTACTATTTACTTTGGTTTATAATGTTACATTTTTAGCTTCCCGCAGACTCACATTCATGACTCACCTAGTGTGTGTCTAGACGAGGCTGGTTTTACTCTGCTTCTCAGTATATTTGGCTTCTACTTCAGTGAGTTGGCTAATTCCAGTCAAGCCCACAACCCATGGCCGCTTTGTACGTCGTGTGAGGTCACTGGACGAATTATTAGTCTGTGGAGCTGAAGTGCACAGATACAGTACGTTTCTACACCCGGGTGGATATGGGGTCATCAAACATACGTACAAACTTGTTATGCCAGAATTGCTCTTGTTGCCGTTTTCCTAACATAAAATCTTCCTCTGGCTCAATCTGGATTCCTGATTAAAAAGACAATGAATAGAGTGAATCTGTCCATTGCATGAAACGTTGTCAGAATGTGCAAAAATCAATATAAAGTCTGAACATTTCAACTCTTTTTCAAAGGCTGAGTGCTTTTCGTGTCCTCAGCGAAGGGCATTGACTCACTGATTTGTTTACGCATACTGAAGGTCACTGCATTCATATTTCTGCATAAATACGGCCCTGTAAATGTTAGCTTAGCCCTCTGATATGTAAGGCTCTAATGGACTGTTGGACTCAGACATAGCTAGTAGTAGTCGTCTGCTCTGCCCGACCTTTAAATTCCTTTCTCCCAATCATCAGAAATATGTGTACATGCAGAGTGAAAACAAATAACCAAAATACAAAGATATAAACTGATATAAACTTTTCTATTATCTTTAAATATCTGTTTTATCTCCATTAAACAAAACCGTTAAGACACAGGTGTTGTTTCGCATAAGCACCACTAGACTGTCAGAAACAGAAATCCAAAATGCATTTGACTTAATACTGTTGCACGTAAGATTTTGTTTTGCAATCAGTGGAGACGTCACAAGCCAATCAGATGTGGTTTGAAACTCGTTTTTTACTTTTACTTACACCCCAGTATAATTTAGTTACTAGTCACAACTGCAATCGCCCAATAAATAATCAGGTAGTTTTAGGGATTAAGCAGCTGTCAGTGCACCGTCATAAATCTTAAAGACACCTTAAAAAAAAAGTTCTTCTTACAAAGTGAAAAAAGTGAAGCGGCAAACACCGACGAGATTTCGTCAGGTAAATGTAAGTATAACATCAGACTCAATATTGACAATACCTGTGAAGTAAAAGACATGGATCCTGGTGGACATGGTTACCTCTGAATGTAATTGGTATTTTATGAAGCGATCACAAAAGTAGGATTTGTGGCAACACTCAATATGCTGTCGTCACAAAATGAGTCAGTCTTCAATATATTACATCCCAATGGAACATGACAAAAAGAAATTCCATTTTTTAGCAAATTTGGTGAATTACACGATGGTGTTCTCATAGTTTTCAATAACACTGTAAAACTTTTGCGAACCTTTCCTTAATTCTGTGAATTCGGATTTCTTTCCCCCATCGATTATCCTTCATCCGCTCAGCATTGCATTTAAGCTACACTTAAAGAACATAAACGGTTCAGAAAGCTCTGCTCAGTAAATTGTGGTCAATGACAAAAAAAAAAAAAAAATAAAACACTGACTCTGCATTCTGCCATGGCCTCAGGAGTGGGATGTGAAATATCCCAATTAATCACTAGAGAGGGGGGGAAAAAAAGGAAAAATAAACCCTAGAGTCAGGTCCACTCCATGTCCCCTTTAATCAAATCCACTCCAACTTCCCTTTAATCACAGCACTTTTCTCTCTAATGCTATACACTAAATAAAGCCTGGAGGGGGCGAGAAAATCCCCTGGAGATGGTCTGTCATCAGCTGAGCTTGCTACTGGAGTGGAAAATTAACCTCTTCATAAGCGCCTGATACGGCGACGGAGCGAAGAATCGAGGTAGATCCGTGGACCACAGACAAGGCATTATGTTGTTTGTATGCATTACAGCAGCAGCTCTAGTTTGAACTGTGTCTTTTACCCCAGTAATCTCTTTCCTTTTCTCTTTACCGTACATTTTGTTTTTCAGTGAAGTAAAAAAACAAAAAACAAAAAGACAAAAATCCAACTACATCATATTTGTTGATCAGCCCAACATCCTGTTTTGAAGGGAAGAGCTCTGCTACTCAAGTCGTTGCTTCCCTTCATGGCTTTACTCCATCGCAGTGACGAAAGCTCTGGCAACTGTCTCTTCATGGCAACACACACACACACAAACACACACTTGCCACCGGTGTCCTCATTAGGGCGTCCTGCCACTTCAGCACTTTCCCAGTGTGTCCTGTCTGGTTTTCGCAGAGCCAATTTAAATGACTATTTTACTCATTCATGGGTGATGTTTGCCATCCGTGAGCCAATCCGGGATCTTCCAGTAACTCAGTACACTACATGCACATTGTAATAACATGCTTAGATGTTTGCATGTGAGTAACTCACTGTACGTTCGGCTTGTTCTTCTTAAACCAAGTAGTCCTGTTGTCTGTGCACGTAGGTATGAAAAGTATGTTGGGCAGTGAGATATTTTAGTGACAATTTCCAAACGCACAGCAACTGAGAACTGCAGCCTACTGTGCTATAACCAAAACCCATTTATAGTTGTATATTAGTATAAAACATATAGCCAGCTTATGAGCATATTCACTGTATTTAATGTTATCCCTGGACAACATATTAAAAAACTGGGAGGATCGGTACCTTAACAATCCTATTTGAACTTGTCCTGTTCATCTAATAATTTATCCTCCACACTCGTCTCAACCGATTTTCTCTCCACGTATTAATTGAAAGACTTTGTGAGCGTTACTCTGCCTTTTTTCTCCCGCCTTTTTTGCACTGTTGAGATATAAATCACGGCTTATGTTTGAGACACTGTCTTGTAGTGTTCCTAACCTCTGCCCCATCCATCCACCAATTTTCTATCTCTGTTGCTTCTAATTTTCTTGTTCTCGCACACACACACACACACACACAGCTCTGCGTCATCCACAGCAAAGACGTCTAGTAGTACACGTTTGCAGGAATCTTTATACAAGAAGACACACTGAGCTTGAGTACTGTTTTCCCTATGTGATAAAGCGTGTGTGCAGCATGTGTTTGTGATACTGTGATCCACGCAGCGTCGCTCTAATCTTGACATCTCACCTTTAAAGTGTCATCTCAGGTTTTGGCCGATGCCGTGTCTGCCCGTGTGTGAATGGGCCAGTTTAATCAGATGGTGCAAATGTGTTTGACATTATAGAAATGTTCAATGAGGCCACAGCCAGAGGGCACATGAACACACACACACACACACACACACACACACACACACACACACACACACACACCTGCCTCACAAATACAAGTGGATGCATGAACAATAATACATGAGTGGATATTACTACATGTGAACGCTCACAATAATATTTGAATACACACACAAAGAACTACATGCACACATTTTGCACATACACAGACACACACTGGAGCTTCAAAAAAGGTCCCTGTCACACTAATTAAAGGTGACAGAAAACTGACATCCCTTCTACCATCCTCCCATTCTGATATTGCCCCTCACATACACACACAAAAAAAAAAAAAAAAAAAAACACTGGTTGTGAGTTGAAAAGCTCACAGTGATGGGTTTTAAAACTTAAACTGCATTTGTGACTAAGCGTCATCAAAGCCAAGTGAGGAAATGTGTATGTGTGTTTTGGGTGAAAATACCCTTTAATTCGAGTTACACACCCAATCATGATCCACACCTGTCCCATTCACATGTGTGTGTGGGTGGGGCATCCATGGAGCAACTGGGAGCCTCACTCTAGGGCTGGGATTTGACCCTGCAGGCTTCTGCAACCCATCCTGCTGCTTTACCCACTGAGCTACCGGGCCGCCAGCTTGTAAATCTGTTTGGCACTGCGTTTAACCTTTCACACCGCGGAGGCTCTTAGGGTTAAAGTTGAGTGATTTCCAAAGACCTGAGCAGCTGGAGAGCAGCCAGGGCTTCTCAGGCAGTGCACGCTTGCTTTGGCTGCAGCACCAGTCCTCAGACCATGTGCTCCAGGCTACATCCACAGGGATTAATTGCTTTCATATCATTCCACAGAGAGACTGTGACGGCAATATTGTGGAATATTTAATGGGCAGTTTCCACAAAGATGACTGGAGGCAATTGGGTTTTGGATCAGAAAATCTTGTCAGACAACAGAAAACACTCTTTAGTTTAGATGAATCAGGGGATGGTCTATAAAGATACTGTGACATTTCGAAATTTTCAAGCCTACACATCTACTTTGATACAAACCGTGTCACGGTACAAACAGAGAACCTTCTTTTTAGAAATGTTTTATAGCCTTATTTAGCTATATTTTGAAACACATTCATGTTTTGTAATAAAAGTAGAATGAAAGTAGTACTTAAAACAGAAGCAGGACAATTATTATTGGTGTATTTTTTCCTTGTTTTATAGTTTTGGCATTTTGGCATTTCACAGATGTGTCTATCACCCGCCCAGCGTGCCCAGAAGCACTAGAACACTACAGTCTCAAGAAACGGTGGTGAAAAGCGACCACTTACTATTTGCTTGTAAGAGTGATTTCAAATCGAGTAGGCAGTTAGCTTTAAATGCCTGCTTAAGACCTGTATCATTAAAACATCAATATGTAATTTAAGCACTAGTGTACGGCTTGGAACAGGTCCCTTTGCAACTCTCCTCCTCTCTGCTCTGCTATCGTCTTCTACACTCTGCTACACTCTCTGCACAGTCCATCACAGCACAGATAGAAGTCGAATTACATCAAATAACAATGCTGCTTACTCATAAAACAGAAATCCCTGAAATACTTTGTTATTTTGTCTGGTTGGGAAGCTCTGGATCCAATAAATAAATTACTTCATTTCTTTTTTTATTTTACAATTATAAATCAATTAGCGAAATCCTGTATTATTCATTCTCTGACCTTTGCAGTCCTCCTTACAGCTAATGTGGGTGCTTTTAATAGTTAGGTGTCACTCTTGCAAGTAAATGCGTCTGTCTATGATTGAATGTCAGAGTACCTGCTCAGCAAACCTCACACTCACCAAATTCTAATAAGGAAATGTGCAAGTGGTAGTAGTAGTAGAATAATATCTTGTGAAACGTGCCTACATGTACAGTAGCATGAGCAGCTTGTCAGCAGAGCAACAGCCGCCTGTGTCCACACATGGAGTTGTACAGGGAACTGTAGCCTTCAGAGCCTAATGCACAATCGCTGTGGTTCTGCACATAAACAGAGGAAAAAAGAGTGGAAGCATGGAAATTTTATGTGTGTGTGTGTGTTTGTGTGTGCGCGGTCCAAGTGACACGCATGCCGAAAAACAGGCCGTGTCAAGTAGCTGACTGATTAAAATAGGTAATAGACACGACAGAAAAATGCTGGCGTAGACACAGCATCACAGTAAATGCTTTCACCATGACACCAACACGCATACGCAGATACATACAGAGCAGTTAACACATAGTAAGAGTAAGTGGAAGAGCACAAAAAGTGCAAGTGAGATAGCAAAGTTGGAAAAAGAAGGAGATAAGACGGGTAGAACAAAAAGCAGTAAAATGCATGCAGAGGGGAGTCATTAATCTTACAGATACCCCTTCCTCTCCTGTTCTAAATTGCCTGCTATTTATAGGCTGCCATCGAGGGCTGCACCCGGGTGTCGAGTATGTTCTCATTGGTCCAGAGAGAGGTCAGAGGTCAAGTGATTCAACTCCAATTGCAGACTATGCGTCTCCTGTGCGTGTATCTGATTGAAAGAGAGAGAGAGAGAGAGTCTGCGAAATGATTTAACTCCGCTCTAAATGTGTGTCTCCTGTGGCTTCATTATCCACACTGGAGTATCACATTGTGAGGGAGCAGAATCACCTTTTAATGGGACTATTTTCAGAAAAATGGAAAGGAATGAGATAAGGCAACACACACACACACACACACACACACACACACACACAGAGAAAGGAAATAAGACATTAACAATCAGCAACAATGGAGCATATTCTTTGCAGAGGCAACAGGACAACTTTTCAGATAACTGTGCAGATGGTAAACTAACTCACAGGTTATGTAAACCGTTCAGTGGAGACTTTTGCCCCATAAGAAATTGTTTGAAGAATCCCAGTGGAAGCTCTCCAGGCATCTTATAAGACAAAAATACGTTTTCTCTACTTTTTCTTGACTCACTAAAACTGACAAGGGAACGAAAATCAAACTCAGTGAGCAGCATAAATATAAAGTAATACATTTATTTGTACAATGATGTGATTTATATTTACTTAAACCAGTTAATGTGTTAATTTAACTTCTGGGATCATGGTCCATAAATACAGTACATCTCATCCAAGTGGTGACTGATATCATTATTCTGATTTTACGGGGCCACATTTGCTAAGCTTCGCATTCCTAATTTTGACTGTTTGGGGGGTTTTATACAGTAGTTTTCCTGACCCCTGAATTTCCATTTACATTTAATTCAGAGTTACCATCAGAAACAATGTAGTACAGCTAAACGGCAATTGGCCTGTACAATTCTACCCTAATGCACAATGTTGCTTCTCATTCACCCACACAAACTTCAATTCAACTTTATTTATATAGCGCACAAAATGTCAAGATTATACAGATATGTGGAGAAAACCCAACAAATCTCCCTTGACCAGCCCTGGGCAACAGTGGAGAGGAGATCTTTAGATCTTCAGCAAAGACCTTCCAATGACTATTTCTACAATTCAGAAATCACTGAATGCTCCCAGTTAATGCTTGCAAATTAATTTTAGGAAGTGCACAGGATTAAAAAGTTTCCAAGTCTCTTTTCAGTGTCACAGCTCAGCTCCATGCCAAGCTCAGACTGCCAGTGTCCTGCAGGGACAGCTGTTGTCACGACAACCACAGTGCATGTGACAGCCAATCAGATGAAACCCCCCAGCCCACGTCAGGTCCGATGATGTCTATTGCTTTGCTCGCAATAAATTATTTGTGAGCGAGTTTGTGTGTGCATGTGTGTATGTTGGGTAACAACATGCCAGTCGGCTGTGGCGTCCATCTTGGCTGTGTCATCGTACGCTGACCTGTCTATGGTGATGGTATGCGACACCCATGCCCTCTGTCTGTGTGCGTGTGTGTGCACGTTTTCTTTATTTTATGTGCCATCAACACTGATTTAGGCTTCATGTGCATTAAATAGTTTCTGTGGGGTTCAAATAATGTGAATATGTAGACCTTTTGAAGTACGTGTGCATCAGTGTGTACTTTGTATGTGTGTGTTACACAGCCCGCGGGACTTGTGGAAACTGGCAGGCTGTTTGTTTTGTGGATGTCATTGATTATGTGGACAATGATGTTGCTTTAATTGCATCTATGAAAATGCATCCTGACAGCATGACCAATCTGGATTTAGAGCTGAAATTAATTGCGCGTGCATGTACGTGTGCATGCGTGTGCACTTGTGTGCCTGTGGGTATGGTTCTTCTTTACATGATGTGGAAAGTTTGCTCCTTACTTGACCTCAGAGACTGCAAGGCAAAAAACTAGGACACCGCAGTGAGTACTGTACACACTAACACACACTCTCACACACACACACACATACATATGCAGGAGATTCATATCAACCTGGCTAAAGTGCACTGAGATAAATTTTGGATGTTGTTCAAAATGTGAAATATCTGATGTTTGCTTACATTGTTCCCACTGCTCTGTAAATAAGGTTTATTTACGGGGCTTGTAGCTTCTGAATACGTAGAGTATTGTTGGCTGAGAAAGTAGAAATACAACAGTTGGAGCTGTAACTAATGCTTGCAATGTGCAGCTTAACCCTAACCCTAAGTAGGCCAATTAGCTCCAATTTAGAAAAATGATAAAATGTCAGTATCACATTAATCTTCAATGCATCAATAAGTAGTACTCAATCATCAGAGGTGGTGTTACGGCCGTTCACGACAGACACACAATGGCCCACTTAGGGTAAAAATGACAAATTACCAGTCATATCGGAGGAACATTCTTGACAGCTCTGCACTGGAGCTGTTGAGCTTCACAGAATGAAAGGATGAGCCTCTGCTCAGCACCAAACCCTGGGGCTCCCAGGTCAGAGGTGATGTGACTGTAGGGAGCATGAGCCCACAAACTGAATTCACTGTCTGTCTTAGAACACAAATATTACATCACATGCCGTCGTTCATGTGTGCATGTACTCACCCAACGCCCGGCACTGTCAATTATCACGTGCAAGAGTTAGGATTCCTCTATTGTAAAATGGCAAAAAGTAGTAAAAAGTAAAACAAAGATTATTTTCTCTCCAACGTAGCCTTTAATGCACAATTAGCTATTACAAATGTTTCATCAGAAAACTATTACATTTAATCCAAAGTAATTTATCAATGGGGATGCAAACTTTTGCACTTTTTAAATTTCCATTATTCCTTCTTTTTTTAATACACACGTTGAAAGTTTTTATAACCCCCGATAATAAAAGAACATTAGTATCAGCTGATTACATTTTATGACAGTAATTACAGTTTAGGGTGACGTTTGCATCTTCTTACACTGAACCTGAATGTAGTTTACCTTCATGTCCATGAAGCTCAGTTGGTGAGGCAGTTGTCCACGAACCACAGGGTTAGTGTCCCCGGTCCCTTGTGGCTATGTTTCATAGTGTTCTTGGGTAAGATACTAATCCCCAAGTTGCTCCTGTCGTTGGTGTGTTTGTGTGTGTGTGTGTGTGTGTGTGTGTGTGTGTGTGAATGGGTGAATGAGAAGCAACATTTATAAGCAGAGATTAAATTTGAGAAATCTAGGTTTGAAATGTCTATAATCACAATATAATGACAGTGAGTGGCATTTGGTTTTATGTGTGGCGTTGTCTTACAGGTAATTGCTGACAAACCAGTGTTGATTTCCTCCACTGTTGGTTCATTCATAATTAAAAAGGGGCAGCTGTAGCTTAGCTCAGCCAGTGAGGCAGTCATCCATAGACCACGGGGTCACTGGTTGTAAAGCTGCACTGCAAAACTCTTCAGCTGTACTGCAAAACCTTTACCAGGCGGTGAGCCGTGGTGTAATCGTCCCTGGACGTCAGTGAACGACGCTCAACAGAAGATTAATCCTTAATCAAATTAATCAAATGATTAAAGCAGGAGAAATGGTTTTGGAACAAAAGAGTCAAAGTGTTGACGTTGATCCTTCAGAAACCGTGCGTAGGGATCTGAAGGAGGTAGTTCATACAAGGACCCCAATCATCATCCCTGGAGTGATGTCGATTGTGTAACGAGGAAAGGACTATTTCTCTCCAAGCTGACAGCCACGGCTGACGAACAGCTATCAGAGACATTAATTTAATGTAAAAGGCCATGACAGAAGCTACTGACAACATTTGCACACAATGAAGTAATTAATAAGTGTATTTTGGGTTTAATTTGTTGAGTTCCTTTTCTTTATTTAGTTTTGTGACTTGTGTGTAAATTAGATCCGGTTTTTAGGTCACATTTATCCAAAAATAGATACATCTCCTAAACAACTATTCTGAAATTGTCCCTCAAAGTTTCACCTCTTTTTTCTTTTTTTCCTATTCCTCGTGGTTGAGAAAGCAAGTGAAGGGGAAAAGCAGTGGCATTACCTAACACACACACACACACACACACATCACCCATGTCAGGCTATAGGTGACCGGCTGCATGTTCCCATAACAGCTGCTGCTGTTGCTGCTTTTGCAGCTGTTGTTGATGCTGTTATTTTAGCTTTCATTTGGATGGAACATTCAGGAGATGGTGAGCTGAATCAAATATTCATGGAGCAGAGAAAGGAAACATCAAAACTCTATGAGCATACATCTAGCACAGTGTAGGCGCACACACACACACACACACACACACACTTTCTGTGTGGTAGAGTAGACAAAATGTGAGAGAAGTACAATGTCATTGTATTGCTATAATCCGGCACTTTCCTCTGTAGGGGAAGTGATTAGACATTCCACATTTTAAAGGGTGAAAGACAGGAGACGTTTCGCCTTTCGTCTTCCTTTCACATGCTATAAACTGGTACAAACGCTGATCGCTGGGTCACAGATGTTTCTTAGCAAAACTACACAATTCAATCATTGGACTCAGCACTGTGTATTATCTGTCAAAAAAACTCAGCTCCCTTTTTTGATTTCTATGTCCGTGTCTGTTTGCTCAGAGCACCTGAAGAAATTGGCTTTTCCATTTAATGGTGTGCTGGCTTTTTTGAAATATTAATGCAATATCTTGTCAAACAAGGATACTGCATTAACATTCTTAACCAAGTCATCTTCGTAGGTGGCTGCTGGTCTCTGTGCTTGTCCACCAAATGATTTCCTGTTGCGTCTGAAGAGCTAAAAAAAAGATGCAGAAATAACACACACCGAGCTTTTATGGAACCAAAAGTGTGTCGATCGAGGACACAAACACAAACCTGAAGTGTCAGCATGTAATGCGAAAGCACTGGACCAAGCGGCGCTTATTGAGGCCTTGAGAATGACGTTTGGCTGCGGCGAACTGCAGAAGAAGCAAATGGAACCAGCACGACCGCCGGTGAGGAGCAAGAGGGTCCTTCAGTGAGCAGCCATGATGAACCTGCTAGCTGAAGGGCTACCTCTGGCAGAATACCAGTTGCCTTCAAAGGAAGGGAAAATAGACCCTTTCGATAGGATGTTGGGGGGGTGGACTTCTCCTCTCCTGACTGTAAAAAGGTGATGCACAGACAATACCAAACACTGTTCGGGCAGAGCTAAATAACATCTTAGAGCTTAACTAGAGAGCTACACTTAGTGGTACTATAAGCAGTGTCAGCCAGGACGGCCGGTTTCATGTGTGAGATACCCTCTACCAATTCTGCAAGGAGCCAACAGTTGCTGTGCAAGAAAAGAGTGTTTTTTTGTTTTTTGTTTAAACGTCCTCTGAAACAGAGGTGGATGGGACATCTTCTCACGGCGTCAGCCATTCCAAAATCTCAAATCTGACCGAGACCGACTCAGTGCTGACGAGAAGATACATAAGTGTGGGACATTGCTGTGGTTGGGAGCCCGTCACTAGTGAGCGGCAAACGGAGATGCAAGGAGGGCATGAATATGGATGAGCATAGAAATACGGGAACTACAGGACACACGTACAATGTCAAAACAGCAGAACACAAAAGACATTTTTACAGCGTTGGTTCCCTGTTGGGGCGTGTTACTCAAAGTGAGCTAAAGCACCTTCATTAAATCCAGAAAGTGACAGAAGGTTTTGCCATCAACTGTACAGTATGTGCTTTCCAATACATTAACCTCATCAGCACTTAATACCAAAATTGTGGGACTTCTTCCCCTCTGATTTCCTGATAGGCAGAGCTCAGTGTATTAGTGGCTCATGTGGTTAATGGGCCACAAATACCAAAAAAAAATGACTATTTTGTATTATTTATTTTTTTACAGACTCTTAACCAGCGAAATCTCGTTTTCTGCTGCACACACACACACACACACACACACACGAATATGCATTCACAGAGCACATTGGTCATGTGCACAATCTCCGTTCACTATTTCAATGTGTTGCAGAACACACAATTCTTATTCTCAAACGAGCAACGCATTTTAATAATTACATCCGCCTGCGGGCTAAATGAAGGTGGATGAAAAGAAAATTAGCTGACCGTGGCTTCTGCAGTTAAATGATGTATGATAATAGAAAATGTGTGTAGGCAAAATATGTTTAAATAAATTCAAAATAGTACGGCTCAAAAAGATGTGAAGGACATTTCTTTGTGAAGAGACATCAAAGCGTGTGTACACGTTAACATACGTGTGTGAGAGCGTGTGTGAATGAGAGAGAAGCTGTACAGGTTCAGGTGAAAGTTGAAATGAGCCATGTAATTTAGGGTTTTAGATGTGTGCAGTTAATTATGTTCGGTGTTGTCAGCGGTCAGTGTGTCGCTCCAAATTACTCGCTCTGACACTCTGTACACACTCACATGTACACAACCCCACTGAACCTAACAGAAGGATGAGAAACACACACACAATAAGAAAGTTTGAAAGAAAATGAGATAACTTTCAATGAGGAATTGATGAGCTGGTAATTTAGCTGCCTGCAGGTCGTCGGGCCATCAAGACCCTCAAAAACCAGGTCTGACTACGGACTAAACGAACAATGTCAACCATGTGACTGTGGAGCAGGAGATAAAGCGGTCGCCCATCAATCCCACACTTGTTGGCTCGATCCCCGGCTTCTCCGGTCACATGTCGAAGCGTCCTTGAGCAAGACCCTGAACCCCCAACGTAGTGGCTCCCAGTGAGCGTTGGCCAATTGCATAGCAGCTCCCCCATCTGTGAGTGTGAATGGGTGAATGAGAAGCAGTGTAAAGTGCTTTATAAGTGACGACCATTAACTGTTTTAAAATAAGCTGAGATTGAAGCCACTTCCAGCAGTTGCACAGCTTATTTTTCCAAAACCTGAAATGTGAAAACGGCGGTTAGTTTGCGTGCAGGGAGAAAGGGAGAGTAGCTGTTTCCCTTCCAGTCCCTGTGCTAAGCTTCCGGGCTGCTGGTTGTCACTTTACGTTCAAAGGCAGACGTGAGAGTGCTATTGATCATCTCACCGAACTCCAGACATTCCTTTAAACTATAGCGAAACATGACCTCTTCTATCTTCAAAGAACCACCAGTCTCTGTTAAGTCAGACAACCTGGGCTAAGCCATTGTGCCAGGCAGCCTGATATGCAAACTCAAACTCTCATTTTTAATCACAACATGTTGGTCAGTCCAGCTGCATCACGTCGACCTTCAGCTCGTAGCCACTGGACGCGTTCGTGCAATGACAATAAAGTTTCTTCAAACAAGATGGTAGAATCTTCAATGGTTACAATAGAAAGGAATTTGGTGTTTTTTATGATTCTGCAATAGAAGAACAACAATAACAGCAAGAATATGTGTGTCTGTACCTTTCTCCATAACATTTAATGATCTGACTGCTATTTATAACATATTTTGCTAGCAGCCACACACACAAACAAAAAGAATCAGACTGCAGAATTGCTCTAACTGCAAACACAGAGATGATAGAACAATGCAACTCACTACTCAAGTAAAACATTTTCCACAAAATTTTCACTCAAGTTGAAGTTATTAGTGTGCATGTAAATGTACAAAAATACAATTACTCCACTAAGTAAATGTTTTTTTAAACAGTATTGAAATTAATGCTGATGATAACATAACCAGTCAAGTCTGGTCCAGACGCTGTTTAACAATTTTTAGACACTGAAGTGTGTGGAAAAGAATAAAAGAATGTGGGTCACAACGTGGGTCTTTGATCCAAACACCAATGAGGCCAAGTTCTGCCTAGTTGTAAAGTCAGTCGGGCCAAATCTGAGCAATGCCTGCTCCGTCTTAAATCTCTATGATGAAGGATCATCTCCTCTGACGCCTCAGCAGAGGATCATAAGCTTTCATCTCCAGCTGCTGCTACTGTTCCTCCACCACCAGTGGTGCGTCAAGCTCTGGCTACCTGCCCTCCTCTCGCCTGGAAGCCACAACACCAAGTCTTGGAAAGTCATGTTCAAGCGAGAGCTGCAGGAAATTTACCTTGTGTAAAATTACTATTATTCTGGGTATTGAAAGGGTATGTATAATTTTATGGATTCATTTAAGTGATATACATCCACATGAAGAGCCAACTGATCTGGATCACTACAAACATTATGAATTATGCTGGCTTATACTACAGTACTCATATTTTTAATTGCAGTTTTGTCAGTATATTTTATTTATATATATTTAACAAGGCAACACAATTTCTATAATATAATATAATATTATATAATATATATATATATTTATATATATATATATATTATATAATATTATATTATATTATAGAAATTGTGTTGCCTTGTTACACCTGCTCCCCACGTGAAAAGTAGAGAGAAAGGAAAAAACTTCCACCAAACCGGTAAGTAGTACTCGTACTAGTACAAGTACAAACTACTGATCAATAAGTAAGAAAAACCCAGCTAGAGGAGGAAACATAAATGAAATAACAACAATAGTGTTTGTCCATTTTGACCCTTCAGTCCTCGTCTTTTTTACAGGTGGGGGGTGAGTTGAACTGCTTAATGGCCACTGGGAGAGAGCGTCTCCCGTGCACTTGACTGACTTGACTGTGATTAGTCTCCTCTGTGCAGCCAGCATGCTGTAGAGTGGATGGGAGGGATTGTCCAAGATTGACAGGAGTTTGGACAAGACACGCAGAGGGTCCAGCTCCTCCCCCAGGACAGAACCAGCCCTCCTAACCGGTTTGCTGCCCCAGCAAAGCACAGCATAGAAGGTGCAGCTGGCTGCCACGGACTCAGAAAACATCCACAGCATGGTGCTGCAGATGTTGAAGGACTGTTAGTCTCCTTAGAAAATGTATTGATGCTGCATGAAGCGATCAGTCCATTTCTTTGTCCAGGTGGACACCCAGGTATTTGTGCTCTGAAACTTCTTCCACCTCCTCTCCCCGTATGGAGAGAGGATTGACAGGAGTCCCAGACTTCCTGAAGTCCACCACCAGTTCTTTTGTTTTACTGATGTTGAGCTGGAGATGATTGTGCTCAACCCAGTTAACCAACCTGGTCACAGTGTCTGCAGACGAACATACTGGGGTCGTTCAGTGAGTTAGTCCAACTCTGACATCTGACATCAGAAAATGTTTTCAACTTTACTGTCACCTACCAGGATTACACGGCTACCGTTTTCCTCATTAGCACTGCAATGGGAATAAGACGTCCAATGCAGCCATTCACAAAGCAAACACAAAAAGCAGAGGACAGAAAGGAGCAATAGCAAACATTCACAAAAGTCTGTGCTCCACTTTCTTTGTTTATATTTTTGGGTCAAGGAATTCAGTGCATTTCCTGATTCCCCCAGTGTTAGTCTTTAACATTATCATACAAGGATACCGCTGCTTGTTCTTTTTCACCCTCCCTGGACCGACTAGCAATTTTAAGAGGATAATATCTCCATGACTTAGTAAAAGAAAATGCAGAGAGCAGCACAACTTCTGAATGTTTCTAACTGCCTGTGTGGAAATGCTACTGTGGAGAATCTAATAATAGTAGTTCTCACAGTTGCTGTGCTACTATTAAAGTCAACAAGCACACATTCAATCTCATTTCTGAATGTCGTCTTACAGCTGCCAAGACCGAAGAATTAAAACGTGCGTGATCTTTAGAGAACGGTAATAATTTCGATGATCCAAGTTTTCAAGCTTCTAAAACTACTGATATGCCCTGACCTTCACAACATATGGGCAAGACGAAATGAGAATATGAATTAATAATATGCACAAATAGTCTCAAACAAAAGGTGAGTCATGCATGAAGGATTTGGTCCTGTCTTTTCTGAAAGGGGTTTTAGCTCGGTGCATTTCTTCAGGGTTTCTTTTTGTGTGCGTTTTGTGTGTGTGTGAGCGAGAGAGAGAGAGAGAGGATGTTCTAAAGTACTACAAAAGAAAAGTGTGTATAATTTATCACATAAATATGATTTACATTGTGTAGGTTTTGATCCCTACTGTGTGAGAACACATAGTACACACACACATTAGACTGGCATCAGCTGGCCCGGTGTTTTACTATATCCTGTCATGCATCCCCCTCTAGTGTTGCATCGTAGGAATGCACTGGCAGTGATGCAACGTGTGAGGCGCAGCAGGGCCATGTGAGATCAGTCTGTGTTCTAGCATCTTCCTGTCGCCAAGAAATGTGTAAGGGCAGTGAAATGTCATATCTAGGTTGATGCCTCTGTGTTCGCAAAAGTGTGAAGCTTCTATGATGATTGACAATAAGGGGGAAAAAAAAAAGGAAACCGGAAAGAATCGAAAAACACGACTCCTACTTTTTAGGTCAAAATCTTGGTCACATGGCTGCATGCTGCCAGACGAAATGATCATCAAAATGATATTGCACACACTTCTCAAACAGAAATGTAAAACTTTTACAACTTAAATCCACCAAAAGTTGTTTGAAACCTCTGAAAATGTCTTTACTTCAAGCCTGCATTTTCACTGAGAACAAAAGGTCTCGGTAATGGCTTCTTGGCTGAACTGGAAAGGCTGACAACTATTTAGCTGTACTTATAGCTGAAGAAACTTTGCATGAAAGCCAATAAATGTCCACATTAGAAGATTATTTGCACCATAACGTAGAAACTGGTAAATAAGAAGTGAAAGCTAGATAATCTTTGGTCTTAGATTAGCACAGAGACAGGAAAAACCAGTCCGGCAGGGGTAACAAAGTTACACAGTCTGCATCTCACTCAGAAACATGTTGCGCCTTGTTTCGGTCATACAAAAATCTAAATGGAAAAAACTAAGCTGCGATGTTATGGACAGGAGCAGTAGCTTCTCGAGTTTCTTCTGTTTGGCTGACAAACTCCCCATTAATGGTCGTTCAGAAGAACATTCACACCTCCCGAAGACTTTGATGAGTTTATTTCACCTTTAACTTTTTGGGAATTCAACATTCACGGGGTTTCTCTCACTGACATGCTCCCAACCCCTTCATGGAGGTGTTCACATAAAAAAAATTTAAAAAAGAGGTTGATGCATTAGTAGCACATGGTTGAACTTGCTTCTTTTGGATCTAGTGTGGGTAGAACATGTAAATGAATGCCATTCAACTCATTTATAAGACGTCCATGCAGGCAAAGAAGACAACCTGCACATGCAATGGTAATGTTGTTAATGACCTTTGGCTGGTTTTGTTGTGTTGAGAGGTACAGGCTTGGTTTTTAAGTAGGAATAGGAGGACATAAACAGTTGTCATTTGTTAAAAAAAGCAATTTTTTCTTTTTTGGTCGTAGGGCAAAAGATTTGTTCTTCACAGCCTTTTTTTTTTTTTTCTTTGTAATGCTGCATGTAGTTAAATGTGTTTTTGGGACTGTTCCCTGTTAGGCATTACAGTATTGGTGGTCCTCCTTTGGGCTTCACAACCCCTTCGCCAAATTCTGGTTGACTTCCTGTACTATGAAGAAGAAGAATTTCAAACTGTATGTGTGTATTTATTGCTGATCTATGTGCAGTTATGGTGGTTTTGGTCCAGCAGATAAAGGCAAGGAGCACTTAAAGGCATTAGGGCAGGTACAATCAGTTATCATCCGGTTTTGTTGCATAAAATACTGTTCACCATTTCAGCAGGTGTCATAAGCCCCCATCATTTTCCAGACTTTCTCTGGGGGTGGGTGTATGTGTGAATGCAAACGCCCACGGCTGCTGGCCCTGACATTACCAGGACTTTACCCAGCCAGCTCCCCAGTGCAAAGTCTGGACTATCTCCACCTGAGCTCATTTGTGAATAGAGGAGGTAACACTCTGGATGATTCACCATGAGTGTCACCAGGAGTGAGTGGGCGTGTTGGCGACATCCATTTCCTGTGTCTCACCAGTAAAAAAATAAATAAATAAATAAAACACTCACATTGACAGAAGCAAACATGGTACATCAAAATCAGACAGTTTGCTTTAACCCGTTTCGACCAGATGTACCATTTGCATGTATATCTGTAAAAGGCAAACACAGAAGGTTACAGAAGGGGGGCACATAATGGGAAATGTAGTTATATATGACCTACATACGTGTGCACCGCAAAGGTTTGTAGAGCTGCTTTTCAGACGGGGGCAGTGCTGACAACCAGAGCGACGGGAACAACACTAATGCACTGTACTGCGGTGACTTTGAAGGCGAGAAAAACAACGCATTACTGCAGAAGTTTTGATTTCGAACCCAGATTAAGATGATAGCCAACGCTCACCGGATGAGAAGCATGTTGGAGGAGGACAAGGAGGATATTTACACAAGTTAAGGCAAAACTTGGAACATCGTGATAAGAGAGAGGAGAGTAGTGCCAGTAAGCCAGAGGTAAAGATTAACATGCCTGATGATGCAACTTCATTACTGTATATATTGTACTTTACCCAAAACAAATTAGCTGCTTAGCTTTGCAAACTTTTTACACTGCACTTACGGTAGGTTCTTATATTTATTTTGTATTTATTCTTTGTTGCTCCTCCCGCTCCACCTTCCACTCACCCAAACTGCTCCATGAGGCCGACCACTCTGAGCCTGGTTCTGTTACTGGTTCCTTGCAGTAAAGGGAGATTCTCCCTCTCCTCTGTCATCTTAGCGCCTGCTTTAGGCAGATTTGTTGGATTCTCTCTCTCATTCTGTCTTCTAATTCTTACAGTAATATGGAAAGTTCCTTGAGATTATTTTGGTCAAAATTTGGCAATTTATAATTAGGACGGAATTAAAAAAAAAAAAAAAAAAAAACAGCTTTAAACCACCAATCTTGAGAGTTTTGAGAGGTGGGACGTATAATGGCTTTTGGCTACTTTGTTTTACGGAGGCAAATTGATCCCTCGTAAAGACTAAAACCAGGATGCAGTGGTTCAGTGAAAGTTGTGCGAACGGTGTACAGAAGGGCTAATGTATCAGGAAATACCTCAAAAAAGGACAAAATGCCTGCCGGCCAATCTAGATAGACTCCTATGGTACTTCTTTTTGTTGAAATGTCCAAAAGGTTCACCTGTAAATTGTTATGGCAAAAGCATCCGTCCATCTCCCAGCACCAGGAGTTTTCATTTTTTCCCAGGGAAAAGTCACTTGAACAGTCTCCCCGCTTCTCTATACGTTTGTATGCCACTCCAACGTCAGCATAAAGACACTCAACCTCCCAGTAATGCCGACCTGTCAGACCTTGTTCACACAGCACCTGAGAGGCGTCAAATCTGTCTGGATGATCAGGATATGGCTGCTTCTCGTCAACGTATGTCGCCTTTTTCTTCTCTTCACACAGAATCACAGTGACACCGGCTGTGTTGGGGTCCAGTGTCAGATCACAGGCATCTGCAAACCAAACCAGAAGAAACAATCATTTAACAATTATATTCACTGATTCTTGACCCAAAATTCTGCAGATAATGTGAAAATGTTCTCTCATCAAACCAAAAACAAGGCTGTTTCGTTTTTTTCCCCCCTGTAGCAGCAACTGTTTTAACTGTTTAAACCATGATATACTATAACTATAAAAATATTTGATGTCATCAGTTCTATGCCAGGTCTGATACTGCTGTTCAGCAAGATATTCTATTCTGACTTATATTACTAGCATCAAATGTGCACGTTAAAATAACTTTAGGATATAATTACGATAATAAAAAAATGGTATAAGTCCTTACACTTTCTGAGGAGATTAAAGTCAAGCCAACAGTCTTCATTTTGCTCAACACTAATGGGAAAGAGTCAGAGAGCAGGCAAAAACAAAACATCACACACACACACACACACACACACACATTAAAGCAAATGAATAAGGTAAAACCAATATCAGAATAATATCATAGTCATGTTTGTTACTCAGCCTATTGGACTTACTTGAGTTTCTCCAGACTGCACGATGGATCCTTTTGTATTTCAGTCAGCAGCTTAACTCCTTTATCTGTGAGGTGATTAAAACTCAGGTCAAGCTCCCTGAGGCTGCAGTGATCCAACCTTAGTGCTGAGGCCAGAGAGGTGCACGCACCTCCCGTCACTTTACAGAACGAAAGCCTACAAAAAATAACACATGTGATATTTTAGCCATTTGAATTGTTTGAGATGCACCTGTGTACTGCAGCATCTGATCACGTGTAGAAGACAAGTAGCTGAGAAACAACACACATCTTCAAACTCTACTTTTATTCAAAGGGGTAGTCAAAACTAAAGGGTTTAAAGAAACAGCCACCTGACTTTGAATAACCACCTTCTTAAAAGTGTTTAGAAGGATTTGTTTCACTGACCTTAGTGATTTCAGACCGCAGAGTGGCTCCATCAGTGCATTGCAGAGTGCAATCACTCCTGAGTCGTGCAGGTCATTGTAGCTGAGGTCCAGCTCTTTCAGGTGGGAAGATTTGGAGCGAAGCACTGAGGCCAGTGTCTCACAACCTTTCTCAGTGAGTAAGTTGTGACTGAGACTGAAAGATACCGTAGCAATACAAATCTTATATAACATACACAATAATTGAAGATTTTGATATCAAACACACACTAAATATCAGTGCACACTTTTGCATCCAGCTGAAGAATATTTTCTAACAACCAAATCTTTTTTTTATTTTGAATAAAATTTCAGCTGCGATGGAGACTTGTTAGAATTTTTCAATGCAGTACAATGTCTTAGTCTTTTACCTTAATACCTCTAGTTTACAAGTTTTGCTCATCAGCCCAGTAGAGAGAATGTCCATCTTTGAGTTGTCAAAGTTGGTGTAACTCAGGTCTAGTTCGCGCAGGTTACATAGGTCAGATGTGAGTCCTGTCACCAACTCCTCACAGATTTGTGCAATGCTGTGATTTCTGTTCAGTCTTTGAGTAGAAATTACACAAACATGTATAAGTTTGAAATTTATTAAAATAATTACACTATCAGTTTACTGTCAACTTGGGCTATAAAACATTGCATAGGTAATGCTTATGGTAAAATAGCTCTAATGGTAACAATACGAACTTTTTCTATGCTGGATGTTTTTTTCGTATTGTCTTTGCAATAATCTGCTGGTACAAAAACAATATCCCTTTGGGGACAATATACAGTATACAGTATGTATGTATGTATGTAATATGAAACCCTTTTTTTAATTATCCAGTTTATAGGAACATCATGACAGAGACTGACCTGAGCTTCTTCAGTTCAGCTTGGTACAGTCCAACAGACAACACAGAGCGTAATGAGTGATTCACGACATTCCCACTCAGCTCCAGTTCTCTTAGGTTTGAAATGACTGATTTGACAACTGCTGCCAACTTTTCACACTCGTCTTGTGCAATTCCTTTGCCTGCAAGACTGCAAACACAGAGGACAAAAAACAGGTTAGCAACACTGCCATCCCTACGTATCTCACAGGTAAGGCTGTCGATCCTATTTCACTTTCAAAGTACATAATTGATTGTTTTTTTTAGATTTGTTTCAACATTTACAAAATGTTGTTACAAAATTAAAAATTGTACAACTCATGTTTAGAAGTTCTTCATTCAGCAAGCGAGCAACAGGTGAAAACTAATTCAAAAGGTTTTATGAATTTTACTGCTAAAACAAAGGCCTAACTAGAAAGAAATGAAAAGGAAATAAGGAATAACAAAGCAAACTAACCTGAGTGCCTGTAGCTTACACTGAGATTTATTCAGTCCATCAATCAAGATCTCTGTTCCCTTTGAACAAAACATATTGTTTGTCAGGTGCAGCTCAGTCAGCACAGAGTTTGGCATTCGAAGAGCTGAGGAGATCGCTTCGCAAAGCCAAGAATTAAGCCAGACCCCTGAGATTCTACAACAATTAAATAAGTTAATAAGCCGAAATCAGATAATGTTCATGAACACTGTGTTGTGCTTTGTGTTGAATGTACACCGTTAAAGGAGTGACCGACGTGTGCCTGAGGAACCAACTCACCTTGCTATCCTGCAGTTTCTCACAGCTGGGATGAGCCTAAAAATTCCCTTTTCCGTTGGTCTGTATTTCATCAGGTTGAATTCGTCTAGAGGCGTATTTGACATTAGGATGGCGTCGGCCAAAGCTGAGCACTGAACAGGGGAGAGCTGCGTTTCTGGGCCGTGACTTGTCGTCAGAAACTGCTGCACCGTATCATGCAGAGAGCTGTCCTTCAGCTCGATCAGGCAGTGAACAAGGTTCAGACATCTTTCAGGTGAGCAGTCCCCTAAATCTATGTGTAGCAGAGTTTTCCTTATTTCCTCGACAACTACAGAGTGTTGTTCTTTCTGCTCAATCAGGCCTCGAAGTAGCTCTTGGGTTGATTTTAAAGACATGCCAATAAGGAACCTGAGAAACATGTCCAGTTCTCCTGTCTTTCTCGGAGTTGAATTAGCTATTGATATTTCAATTAGCTCATCCACAGGTAGATCAAGCGGATCTGCATCCAATATGGCCTCCAATTCTTCCCCGGACCCTTTTAGCAAGAAATCCTTGAGGCTCGGAGAATCGATTTTCTTACTTGCAAAACTGCGGTACACAAAGAGAGCAGCAAAATACTCCTGAACTGTCAGATGCACAAAGCAGTAGAGTTTCCTCCTGTTAAACACGCTCTCCTCTTTCAATATCTCTGTGCACAGCCCGCAGTAAACTCCAGCTTTCTTTAGGTCAATGCCATAGTTTTTCAGATCACCGCCAGTGAATATGATTTTGCTTTCTTTCAGGTGTTCAAATGCCATCCTGCCCAACTTGAAAATAAATTCTTCATTTAACTTGAAGATTTCCTCTGTATCTGACTCACTCGTACCGTCGTACTTTTCAGCTCGCTGCATTTGTATAAAAAGGAAGTGTGTGTACATCTCCGTGAGTGTTGTGGGGATCTTTGAGTTTTTATCTTGACTGTTTGGCAGTAAATGCTCCAGAACTTTTGCTGCGATCCAACAGAAGATGGGTATGTGACACATGATGTACAAGCTCTGAGACGACAAAACGTGGTTAATAGTTCTTTCAGCAACTGCCTTGTCCTCAAACCGCCTCTTGAAGTACTCTATTTTCTGCAGTTCATTAAATCCTCTGACCTCAGTCCATTGGTATACATAATTATGGGGGATACGGTGAACTGCTCCGGGTCTTGAGGTTATCCAGACAAGTGCACCAGTAAGAAGATGCTCCCGGATGAGGTTGGTCACCAGAGCGTCGACGGATGATTCCTTAGCAGGATCCGTTATTCTTTTGGTTCTTTTGAAATCCAGAACCAGTTGGCTCTCGTCGAGACCATCGAAAATAAACAAAACTTTGCAATCAGAAAATATTCTTGCAACAGAAAGGTTTTTAAGCTCTGGATGAAACTCTTTCACCAGGGACTCAAGGCTGAACTGATCGTCTATGACCAGATTGAGCTCCCTGAATGGTAGCACAAATATGAAGTCCAGGTCCTGATTGGCTCTCCTATCTGCCCAGTCGAGAATAAACTTCTTTACGGAAACGGTTTTTCCGATCCCAGCAATTCCTTTTGTCATTACAGTTCTGACAGCGTTCTCTTTTGATGTACTTTTAAAAATGTCATTACAGTTGATTTTTGTGCCCTCTGCAGTTTCGCACCTCATCTTATCTTGAATCTCCCAGATCTCGTGTTCTGTATTGACATTTTTACCCTCTCCCAGGATAATGTGAAGCTCTGTGTAAATTTTGTCCAATGATTTGGAATTGTTACGACCTTCATTATTGCCTTCAGACTCGTATCCAAACCTCTTCCTGAGATCTTCTTTGTACTTTTTCATAGCATCTCTAATGACCTCTTCTGCTGGGGGAAAAAAAGTCACACAAAAAAAAACAAAAAAACAATGAATTCAAAACATAATGGAAGATATTTCACGAGAAACAATATGTGGATACTGTGCAAAAATTGCAGCGATGATGCCTACTCCTCAAAGAACCCGCATACTTTCATTTGTCGATGGCTCAATTTCCTGGAGGATTCTGAAGAAGGCAGATTTGGCTTTGGTAGATGTGAGGAACCTGTAGAGCTCCCTCATCTGCTCCATACTGGTCCCAGCAGCACAGATGTTGGCATACATTTCTTGGTGTAATATGCCCCGTTTGAGCATCTGATCTGCTATTGACGGCACTAAAACCACCTTCTGAATGAGGTCAGCTCTGTTCTTGTCCACCCAGTCAGCTTCTTTAAAAGAATTCAACACATGAAGTGCGTGTCATTAGAAGCATCATACTGGGCATGTGTACTTAATGACAAGCAGATGACAGCATGAATTACCTGTAAGGTATGTACCTCCTTTTACTTATGGTTGGCATTTTATGAGTACCAATAGAAATATACTGTAGTGTTTGTTGTCAAAATGTTAATTTAAACTCACCTTTCTTCTCTTCGCTGGCTGAAGGAGAACCCTGGCTTTCGGACGGGCAAGGACTGACAAATGACAAAACCAAGTTATCAATTCTAATAACATTTAGTATTTCTACATGTATTCATATTTATCTTAATTTAAAATTCATGTACAAACCCCATTTCCATAAGTTATTTTCTGAACCTATTTCTGATGGTACAAAGACACATATCAACTGTTTTTCGGACTGTTTTGCTCTGACGGACTGGGATGTGTTGAAAGCTGCAGCCGCTCTGGAGGACTCTTCCGTCAGCGTACAAGATTATGCTGAGTATGTGACTGGGTACATCAGCACTTGTGTCGATAACACCGTGCCCACCATACAAATCAGGAAGTTTCCAAACCAGAAGCCCTGGATAAACAGTTAGGTACATCACATGCTGCGTGCTCGCTCTCTTGCATTGCATCAGGCCCCCAGCTACACTGCAGAGAGGGGGCTCACACATACCTGGACCACTCAACCCCCCTCTCCTGGGTGGGCCCTCAGAGCATGTGTCAACAAGCTGGCTGATGTTCTCACCTCCATCTTCAAACCTCTCCCCCAGCCAGTGCACCGTTCCTTTGTGCAGGGGGACGATGGGACGACCATGGTCCCCCTGCCTAAGAAGAGCCCACCCACCTGCCTGAATGACTACAGGCCAGTGGCACTCACTCCAATCATTATGAAGTGTTTCAAGAGAGTGGTGCTGGCCCACATTCACAGCAGCATACCAGACACTATCGACCCCCTGCAGTAGGCCTACCGGCCCAACAGGTCCACCTCGGATGCCATTGCTGCTGCCATCCACTACTCCCTCTCTCTTCTGGAAAATAAGGACTCATACCTAAGGATACTCTTCATAGACTACAGCTCCGCCTTCAACATGGTCATCCCCCACAAACTCACCCACAAACTGTCCACACTTGGTCTACACCCCACCCTCTGTGACTGGCTCCTATACTTCCTGACTGGCAGGCCTCAATCTGTCAGGATTGGTAACAGGACTTCAGCCAGCATCATCACAAACATTGGCACTCCACAGGGTTGTGTACTCAGCCCCATCCTCTACACCCTGTTCACCTACGACTGTGTCGCCTCCCACGAGGACAACATCATCCTGAAGTTCGCGGACGACACCACAGTGGACGCATTGCTGGCGGTGA
This sequence comes from Channa argus, assembly GCF_033026475.1. Taxonomy (NCBI): domain Eukaryota; kingdom Metazoa; phylum Chordata; class Actinopteri; order Anabantiformes; family Channidae; genus Channa; species Channa argus. Next base: position 17,974,864 of record NC_090211.1, on the reverse strand, counting down.
CGAGGCAGCCTACAGGAGGGAGGTGGCCAGTCTGGTGTCATGGTGTGGAGACAACAACCTCGCCCTCAACACGGACAAGACGAAGGAGATGATAGTGGACATGAGAAAGGAGAGGAGAACGCATCAGCCACTGTTCATCTGGGAGCTTGAAGTGGAGAGGGTGAGCAGCTTTAAATACCTGGGTGTCCACGTCAGTGAGGACCTCACTTGGACACATCACGTCACGCAGCTGGTCAAGAAGGCCCAACAGCAGCTGTATTTTCTTAGGAGGCTGAGGAAGTTTGGCGTGTCGCCTAAGATCCTCAGCAACTTCTACAGCTGCGTCATCGAGAGTGTCCTGACCAACTGCATCACTGTGTGGTACGGCAGCATTACTGCCATGGACCGCAAACGCCTGCATCTACCACAGTCCACAGGAGAGCTGCTTCCATCCTCAAAGACCCCTCTCACCCCCAGCACGGACTATTCACACTTCTACCCTCAGGACGGAGGTACAGAAGTGTGAAATACAAAACCTCGAGACTGAAGAACTCTTTCTTCCCCTCTGCCATCAGACTCCTAAACAGCTGACAGGAGTTTGCAACCATGAACATAACACTTTCATTTTTTCAGAACTGCACTACCTCAATTTTTATTGCCTTATTGCTCTTATTTATTTATTTTTTGCTCTTATTTTTTAATTTATATTTTTTTTTCTATTTTTCTTGCTATTTTTGTTTTACTTTACTGTATGACATTTAGTGTGGATGGCAAAGTAAGAATTTCATTGTGCAAGGAAACGTGCTTTCTGTCAATGAACACTTTGAATCTTGAATCTTGAAAATGTTAATACAAAGTGTAAACATTTATTTTGGAAATCGTGGCTGCCGTGTTCTTAAAAAGGACCGTCTGAGTTTCTGTGCAGCTCAAAAGCCAGCGCCTGTGATGGCGGGGGACATTGCACATCTATGAAGGACACATCTACCAAGTTTTCTGGTATTGTGGTTTGTACTTGTTTAAAAAAAAAAACTTACCTTGGAGTGTAAACTTTAACAGCAGTGTTCTCATGTAAAAGAGAGCTGCTGTTCTCACTACAGCCCATTTCATCTGAGGTTTGTTCTTCTTTCCTCCTTAAAGCCGCCTCCTCCTCCTCCTCCTCACAATGCCCCCCTAGAGATGGTTGCCTTTGGAGGAGAGGAGAGTTTTGTTTACTTCTCATTGCAGTGGAAATATCATCTTCCTTTTGGTCCTTTTCTTCTGTTTTACTCCTCCTTAGTGCAGAACATTGGCTCCCCATGATGTTCTTTGTTCAGTGTCCGCTCAAGGAATCTGCCAGTTGGAAAGTATTTAAGTGTCAGCCAATACCGTGCTCCATTATAAACATGGTTTTCCTCAGAACAACTGTGCTGTTTACAACACTGTTGCCTTAACTGTCGTTAGCCATTTCCTCATACCTTTGTGCCTGAGCGCCTCTGATAAGCTGCAGCAGTAACTACAACTAAGTTGCATGTTTAAATCCTGTGGATGTATGGACGAAAATTACTGAGAAAGCCAACAGTTAAACTTCACAGGAAGCAAGCTTGTAGTGGGTGGACTCCACCCACTACAAGCTTGCTTCCTGTAACTGTGTTCTGTCTGCGCTCTGTCTGCTTTTCCTTACACAAAAAAAAAATAAATAAAAAATAAGATACACTGCACAGTTTTTTTCCCTCAATCACACTTTTGCCAGAGGGCAATATGACTTCCTTCTAATTCCATTCACTTTGGGCATAAGACTATACATTAAAATCAGATATCTGTTTTTTTCTTTATCATCGGCTAATTATTAACATTGGTAGAGTCTTTGGTAATATTTTGGCCAAAGTTCACAAAACAGAGTTGTATTTTACGGTACATTTTTCTTTCTTTCTTTGTGGTAATTTTCACAGTAAGTTAGTGCTAGACAACATAAAGGCCCAGCAAGCATATCAGACAATAACAGCTAAACTCCATTACTCTATAAAGAGTGCAGAATAATCGAGTCCACATCATGTCACAGCTACGGCATAACACAATATTACTAGTGTAAGTTGTTTTTGTCATTTTCATAATATCAGAAGCAAATCAAATAATCATTTGTAGAGGGAAAGTGAAACTACTCAGCATAGAGCAGAAGACGAAGTTTGGCGATCATTCTTTTTCACAGAAAGCCGTTGAGAAGTTGTACATTTGAAGTGCTGTTTAAACGTACAGACCCCAGTCTCTCTGCTCCGCCTCTCCCCGTCCTTGTCCTCTTCATAAGCTCTTTGCCGTCAGTTCTAATTAGGCCACTGTGTGTGTGTCTGTATGGGTGTGTTTAGAGTGGTCTTGGGAGGCCCATCACTCTACAGAGCTTATCTACTGGGTCCCACTGGTCGAAGGGAGACACACACACACACACACACACACACACAATTGCTGATGGCAGGAGCAGACATTCAGTGTGGCCAATGGCCCCCGGTTGCACTCCCACTCATTCATACGCAGCATGATATCAAACTAACTCTGACTAACAGTGCAAACGCAAAAGCGAGCCTTGTTTCATTAAAGTTAAATGGTTACACACTGTGCAGAATGTGCATGCATTTTACATGCAAAAGTAACTACATATTGTGGCCTGCACGACAGGAAATATATCGGCAGAGACAATAAATATATAACAAATGCAACTAATTCCTGGGTAACAATACTATAATAACCACCACAGGACAACAAAACTAAATTCAGGCAACTATAAACTTATGAACTAATTTGCAAAAGGTAATAAAAATAAAAATAAAATCCTTTTGGGTTGTGCCACACAGCTCTTAGTTAATGAGTTGTGTCATTTTATTGTTTTTTTTTTTTCCTCCCCTGCTCAGATTAACTTAAGGATCATATCAAAACCTGCCAACAGCCGCCAACCACATCTTTAAGGTCTAGCTTTGTAATTCAGGCCCAGGGTTTAAATAGACTTGGTTCAAGAGTCAAATTTGATTTGGATAGTTCTGGATTGGTCCACGTAGGGTTTTAGTTAGTCAGGCTGCACACTTTGTATACATTCTAAGTTCGGGTATGTACCATCCACAAGATTGGCACAATCCTACCAGACCTGGGTAGAGTCAGATTGTTCTAGTGGTCCCGTTACTGTGCAGCTCCGAGGGATCAAGCTGGGAAGCTGGCCAACCATGAAATCTCTAGGTTTTCTCCACTGCATTTGCCAAGCTTGATCTCAGTCAAACAGAAGACCTGACCTGCATTTAAAAGCTGGTTCTAGTTTCTTCCCTCTTTTATGTGTTAAGTTATATTCAGTAACATCAGCTAAAACCATAACTTATAAGCACACTGACTTCAAGAATGCACCCAGTATTAAAATACTTATCATATATTGAAACACAAAACAATAGAAATATTTTAAAAAAGGATCATTGTTTGCAGTTATCCATCACAACACCTTTTAAGTGTATGCAAATATGTAGTAATTATTTGCCCAAAGGGACAAACAAATACTACAGAGGTGCCCGTTAATTCACCTCTGCATTAGAGCGAAGCTGTTCTCGCACTGGAGAAAAGGACATAAAGTCCCCTTGCGAAGTAGAGCAAATGAGAGAAGGTTCCCCCACAGTAGTTGAAACAGGAGAACCAGAAAAAATTTAGACAATGCAATATCATCTAGAATGCATCTAGCTGTCACTTATATTATTTGGCGTTGACTGTCAGACAGCCTGAGTCTGCCGCTGTTAAAACATTAGACTGCTCCTCCACTGTGGCTGTAAAAATGTATTACCAACTAGCATTAGGTTAATTGCTGATATCTGCTTCATATATTCTCCTTCACACCGACTCCTACCTATGTAAACCGACCCCCTCAGTTAGAGTCGGGCGTACGAATCACAAAATTCCTCAATTGACACTCATTTGACTAAGTGGTAAAGGCACTGCATACTGCAGAGGAAGAGAGTGAGGCAGCTGAGTGCAGCAATGTGGAATTAAGGTCAAGCTCCTAACATCTGGGACAAGAAGAAGCAGCACGACTGCACTACTGCTTATTAAAACAAATTTGCAGATTTGCATGACAGAAGCATGTTATTCTGACCTCTTGTTTAAATACGACCAAAACTCAGGTTAAAGACAGCTTGTCACATCTGACACACTTCCAGGAAATATTTAGTAGAAGTGGTGTAAAAAAAAGTCAAGTCTGTGATGAGGATTGCATCCTAGAGAAAAGGCTATGATGCATGAGAAAAAAAACTTCTCAGCCCCAGCTGGAGTAAAGACAAACCCAGCACAAAGAGGCATCTCCCTTAATCAGCAGCTTCTAGTCAGATACATAGAAGTATGATATAGTATACACACCAGCATCACTACGAAGTCAATACACATCAGGTTGTTGATGTCAGTCAATAGCAATGACTGGCAGTAGTTTTTATATTTACAACAAATGTAATTATATTATAGTATACACTACATGATTCAAGCTAATTTTGTCTAAAATGTTTACATATTACAATAATGGAAAAACATGATTGTGTACAAAAAAATAACTTAGCTCATGACAAATGTCAACATTCTTTCACACATTATTAAAAGTCAGTGACTCACTTTGAACGGTTTATTTATGGTTTAACCAGCCACTTTTACATGAACCTTTTTGACTTTTATCTTTTGACTGAATGTGTGTGTGAGCACGTGATTTACTCCTTGTACGGACAAATATGGTTTTGATAACAACAGTTTGATGACATTTTGGTGCTGTGAGCACATTTTGTCTGGTCCACACACATATAAAGAGCTTTTTGAGGGTCAATGCAAGTGAGAGGGTTAGAAATTCAGTTGTGGAATTAGTTGTCAACATATGTGCTATCAAGTAAAGAGACATATGTGGGTGGGTCTTCTCTAGAAACATATTTACAAAATCTTTACAGGCAAACAAACAAGAAAATTGTTCTTTTGGAACTGAAATTAATGGAAGATGACACCAAAACAGTACAAGTCCTGTTTGTGTAAAGTTCAGTTGTCTTTTATTTAGTTCAAAATTATCCATGGCACTGCACCAAATCAACCAAAAATAAGAAAAATTCTATCCCCCTAATATGTTTCCAACATGTTAGACAACTTTTAGGCACTTTTGTAAGTATAACTTAACACTGAGAAAGTACAAACACAGGAAAAGTGAAGAGTCCCACTTGAAGTAGCTGCCTGTGGAATTGCTCCTTTAACGCAATCTCACCCTCACAGCTAGTCAGGTATAGCTGCAGATACAACTTTACTGTATGGCCCGTAACGGCCAAATGTGTCTTTGCCTACCACAGCAACACACAGCTTGTGTCCAAGCTTGTACTTGGTGATCATCACGCACATGGGTAGCGTAATGGCCTTCACCTCACCAATGATTTTCCAGTCTGGAAAGACGCCACTACCTTTAACCTTTTCCGTAGTCATGTAGACACTACAACAGGGAGAGACAGAGAAAAAAAAGAAAATACATATGAGCAACTAAAGGCAAAGAGAGATGGAGTGAAGTGAACTCTGCTTCCATCTAGTGGTCAGAAGGTGACATGGGCAATACAGTAATAATGAGGAGGATGTGTGAATCTGTCAACAGTGAAACTGTTTGAGATCAGCTGCTTGTCTCAAAAGTAGCACGTGAATTCCCATCAGCACGTCAGACACTAATGGAAACAAAACAAAACAAACAAAAAAAAAAGCACTGGCTGCTTCTCACGTGTAACTATCCATCGGTGGCGCACAAGGGTCTTCCTTCTCCACTTTCCAGAGCACAGAAAGTCCAGGAGGTTCCCTTATGAGTGCCAGATGCACTTCTGGTCTCTGGGGAAGGTTGTATGAGGTCGCTTCCATTTTCAGGGGGGAGGGGAAAGTGGTAGAGGGAAGAGGAGGATACGAGAGCTTTTCCTTAGGGTTAGAAGAGGAGAAGAATGGAGGTAATGTGAGCAGCAAACAGTCAAGTAATTAGCTACCGTGTTTGCTGGTGTGACTGGGTGTAATCACCTGCTGCGCTGGGCCAGGGTGCTTGGGAGTTTGGCTCCTGTCTGAAGAAATATGTTCCACTTTCATCCTCTTAGTCTTTGGCTCTTCAAATTGTTTCAACTCTTTTGTGTCGTTTTCTTTTTCCTGCTCATCTTTTGGCTCCTTCTTTATAAAACAGGCAAGTCCCTGAATTACACAGCACAAAGTACGGAAACAAAAAGCCGAGTAAATAAAGGCCCAGTGCTAAATAGTGAACGACGAGAGTAAATTTATATGGAAACTAGAAGTTTAGTTTTTCTTGCTTGAGTAGGACGACATACATAATTGATATTACTTATAGAATAAAGTGCCCTACCTTACAATTAGGAGATCCATAAGGAGTAAGAACTGGAGGAGGTGATTCGTCACTTAAATCTGCTATGGCAGCTGTCAAAGCTTAACAACAATGATGAGCAATGGCAAGTAGTGAGAAGAAGGGACAGGAGTATGACAGAGCACGTTACACCTTCATTTAGCTCTTACTCATATTACATTTGGGTCATAAGAGCTTATGTTTACAGTACAAAAGAACAAATATTTTAATTATAAGACAGATTAAGTAGTTGAGCTAAACTTGAGCTACTCAAAAATGTATTTGTATGAAGTCATCTTACCTTCATTATCTGCACGCATCCTCTTTAGTGCCTTTTTTGTAGTTTCCTGCATAGAAAGAACCGATCAACTTAAACCTCAGAGTTTAGCGTTTGTAGTTTACTTATATCAAGATAAGTAAACCAGGATGTATATGAAGATATTTTGGGCTGAAGTGAGATATTTATTTGAAGACGTGTGTGTGTGTGTGTGTATATATATATATTTGCAAGTGGAAGAAGCTTATTAGTTACTTTGATTTTTTAAAAACTAAGAAAACTAAAGATTCAATTCCGGCATATTTACCATCATTTGTAAGAGCTCGCCATCCTTGTCCATGCTATTCATGCTCTTTTTGTCTGAAGAACATAACATTAAATAATAAATACTCTTGGAACTAACAAATGGAAATATTCCCTAGTACACACATACGTATTGGGCTCTTACTCTGTGGTGTGGTATTCACAAGGTCATCCCCTGAGTCTTCCCTGGAGAAATCAATTTGCGTCAAAAGTCAATAAATCAGAAAATTCAAAGCAAAATTTCTCATCAAAAGCTTGCTTCCATAATTTCCACAAAGATTCCTCAACCTGGTTCAACGTACCCGATGACGTGCACGTTAACGAGAGACGGCAGTGGAGTCTGGAAGGCAACACACGGCACAATCATGTTCATGTTCGTTTGACTGTCTGTTACAAAGTCATCATATATTAAGGGTATTTATTACCATATTTTAGAATTTATCACACGTGTTTAAGTTTATTAGTCGAACAGAAAGAATAAAAAATAACAAAACAAAGAGAAAAAAAACACATTACAGCATATATGCTAAATGGCTTTTACATTTTACATGCGTGTTATTCTATACACCTTTCACATGCATTCCTGTTTGTCTGTTTCAAACCTTTTTCTGTGTCCTTGTCAAGTAGGCAAGAGCCGCTTCTGCTTTCTTAGTCACCATGTTAATTCGAGCCTGAGAGAAAGAAGAATATCCTGTTAAAATAAAAAGGGGTTAACATTTTCTAAAATATGCACCTGATGCATTCACGTTTAGATCTTTTGTCGCCATTAAAATTAAATAAAATCAACTTTGTGCTAACGTGAGACCTGAGGTTAAACCACTCTGCTCCTCCCTGTCCTTTCTCCATTCAGTCGTTTACCAACATCATGGTCACATATTCCAGCAAAAAAAATATTAGAAACAAGTTAGATGCTGTAGATTTAGGATGTACCCATCAGTGTGCAATGTAAGTAGATTTAGTTTGAATTAATTATTAATTAATCTGAATTTGTTTTAAAAAGACAGATGTCAAATGGTTTTCTCCAACAACCATCAATTCAGAAAGGTAGTAGACAGGAAAAGATAAAAGGTGGTAAAGTAAAGTGAATTCTGAAAAAAAAAAAACTAAATATGAAAGAGCAAAAGACAAGTGGAGTGAAAGGCAGCCTCTTAAAATGTAAATGTATTGGACACATAATATTCATTTTCTTATTCAAACTGTTAAAACTACAGGAAAGCAAAGTCTTGTTGTCACCTGTATCAATTACAGTACAAAAGGAGGTAAAAATGTGTAGTGCTATTTCCACCAACCTCCAGTTTATGGATGGAGCGATCACAGTCAACTCCACAAGCCAGCTGCTGAACACTTTCTATTAATCCCTGTAGCTTGGTTTCATTGCTTTTTATTGCACTGTGAATCTCCTCCTTGATTAATTTCTGCACCTGTGGACACAAACACATGTAATATGCACAGAGAAAGTACATATATTTTCTACTGCACTGTGTTGGGTCTTACTTCAGACTGGGAGAATCCTATCTTTTGCTCACCGGCTCCAGAGGAAGCAGGGCTGGAGGGTAGCCTCTTCATCCTTTATACATACAGCATAATTATTAAAAAAAAAAAAAAAAAAAAAAAAAAGTTTTTTTTTTTAGGTTTTAAATGAGAAAAGAATAAAACGTACTTGAACTTGGAAATATTTCACATTTAACAAAGCAGGATGAAACTTTGTAAAGTTTCATCCCAAGAAAATACTGATTCAACACGTGAAACTTTTTATCTACAAAAAACGTATAAACTTATCCATTTTCTGTAGCTCATTTTTACAAATATTTGGTACGTAAAAGAAAAACTACTACAACAGCAAAACAACTACTACATATATTTTTATACTGTTTTATAGTTGTTGTAGAGTACACCACTATCATATACACAAAACACACACACACACACAAAATCTATAAATCACTGTCCATTTAGGATAAAGCTTGTTGGAAAAAGCAGCAGCACAGCAGACATCACATATAACAGCATACAAATGAACAAGCTCTACCAGATAAAGCAAACTGCTAAAAATAAAAAAAACTGTTAATTAATAGCATTAATAGACCATTTGCAGAAACATAAGAAAGATATTTTACTAAATAAAAAAAAAATATACATTAGATCAAATACCACGAAAAAAGGAAACTGTAGAGAAGACAAGAATGATCAGGTTCAGCCACAAGGCAAAGATGATAATAGTAAATTTTAACGTACTTCTGCCTGAACAACCTATTTTTTTTTTTTTTTTTTTTTACATGCAACTAAAAATGCCAAGCTAAACGTTCCCAGACCGATATTGAAACTCTGAAACCAATGTCCCATGTCACTCCATCTCCACTCCCTTAGACCCGGTTATTGCCCCAGCTTGTAACAAAATAATAACCAGGACATGTAGACGCAGGACAAGCAAGAAATGCAATGGCAACATTGTTGGTGATCAACTCACACATCTAGAAGACACAGGGCCACGCCTTCATCAGATTTCAATCCTTTTGCCGCTTTCAGTGCACGCCACCTTGCAAATGCCAAACCAATGTTCACTCGAGCCCTATCCGTTGCGCTGACTGTTTGCTTCTGAGACAAATGTGCTTCTTAGGTATGGTGGAAGGGTTTCCTTTCTCTCGAGCTGGTCTTTTGATTTTTTTGCAACCCTCAATTTTATCTTGAACTTCTGCCATTTTTCGGATGAACATCAAGCTGAATGCAGAGCGTGGGGGGAAATCTTAAGAGTTTGTTCAAGGTAAAAGGGGGGGGCGTTATGATAGCAATGCGCTGTTATTGTAAAAGCTGGCAATAACAACAGTGACTATTAGTTTTCTCTTACTCCTGGATGATTAGACTGGGCATATAATCCTATTACAGTATGTTGGACACATCATGCTCCACACTAGGCAATATTATTATGTAGTGCTCTACTACCTATAAATAGGTAGATATATAGATATATAGATATATCTATATATCTACCTATTTATATATATGATTTTTGCATTTCTCAGACACACTGTATGCAGCTTCAGGCAATATCTGACCTGGCACCTGGAAATGCTTGTTTAGAGATAACAGTTTTTATCTTAGCACCATTTAAAAGCTATAAATATGGGGAAGGTTCAATTAAATGTTTAACGTTCTGTCTTATTCACTGTCATACTTGGCATAATGCAGTCGTACGACAACACCACACACACTTGTCATGTTTAGGTCGCTTGGCAAAAAAACAAAACAAAAACATTACGTTATTTCTCGTTAGGTAGCTAACATGTTAGCTAATGCTAATAGCTAATAACATTTTAAATGAATTAGAAGTAACTAGCTAAGCTCATTATCGCACACGACGTTTTGCCGTCACAACTCTTGCAAATGACACAAAGAATTAAAATGAAACTACAAAGCAGTATTAGTTATAGAAAGTCTAATTCGTAACTGAAATACCTGAAACAATCCGAAAAGAGTCCAATTCTTTTGCGAAGAAAGCGGTTTCCGGCTCCACTTCCGCCCGCCCTATCCTTTCAGATTAAAAACGTATTCACCACAAACGCAAAGATGACGCTCACGTTACGTCACACTGCGTTAGTCGTCTGTTGCTCTCAACCACTGCTTTAATGTTGGGATTTTTTTTTTACAGCTATGTTAAATTTAACAAATCAACGTAATCAACCATTGCCTGCTATGGTAAAAAAAAAAATTGGTTTATGTCCCATCGTTAAACCTAGTCAGTAACATTTCAGATTAATTCTGTTACAGGATATAAAATATTACCAAAACAAAAAAGATTAGGTTATAGAACAGCATTTGAAATAACAGAATTAATATAATAGATGAGTCTCATTGCCTAGCCCGAATGTTCGACTGTCTCCAGTGCTGAATTAGTATGGCCTTTGAATATTAAAAATATTATTTAAAAGGTGTAAGCTTGTACTGCAGCATGGAAGATGGTAAAATACCAATCTTTTCCAATTGAAAGTGAAAAGGAGGAAAGGGGTTGGTGGGCAAATCACAGTGTGTATAATGAGCATTGACTTAGTAGCCGTTTTTCAAACAAAGAAAGTTTATTTATTGTAAAATACATTTATTGAGATATACTTATGATGGATGGGAAAAGAAAGCACCTATGAACTCTTGGAAAAGAGATGAGATTTTGGTTCTGGATCCATTAAAGTTTCGCCCAAAAGTTTGTTGTTCTGAGGTTAGAATAGCAATATTAACCGGCAGAATCAATGACAGCTTTTCCAGGTGTGCAGAACAAAAGCTTGCACCAATCAATTCTGTAGCTTGAAGACATAAAAACTAACACATACACATGGTGTAGTTTCCTATCCATCCACTGGATGTCATGGCAGGACAAGTAAAGTAGTATCTTACAGCTCGCAGAAGCTGACCCCTGATATCGCAGCAGTTGCCAAAATAAATAGCATGTGCTTTAAGTTGTCTAAAAGAGTAAAAGCGACTACGATTTGGCATAACATATAAGCCTATGTCAAAACTGACATGAAAAAAAAAAAACTTTAAATGAATTTGTTAATCTATTACAACACTGACCATTCCAACATGACCCCATTATAAAGCAACACAAGACTCTAAAGCAATATCAAATTAATACTTCATTAAGCATTAGTTAATTATTTCAACTGTAACAATGTAAAAAAAACAACAACAACATAAATACAGTTTTAAGGTTCTGCAACTCAAATAATAATTTATCATTATGGCCATTTGTTTATGTGTATAGCACTAAACTACAATGAATCCACAGCGTGTAAAACCCACTACAGAAACATTATATCGCAACCATTACACAAAGCATTTCCAATTCTAAAATGAATTCAGCTCCAATAAGTCATCTCTTATGAAAGGCTGCTGTGTGCACAGATTTTGTGTTCAAGTTGTCGATTTATTAGAAATTTAGATCTGTTAGAATTTTTTTTTAAAGCTAAGCAGAGTAGATCCAAACTGTATATAATGTACAATAAACAGCATTTCACAAAACAGCAACATACTGTGTGTTAGTATAAGTTGAAGGGATTCACTGAAAGACAAAAACAAGCATGAAAACAGGAGGGTTATTATTCAGCTTGAACACATTTAAGATGACATCTTCCAAAGAAAAATGTATGAAAAACAAATAATGCAATCTTGCCCTCTACTGTGTTGCTTTGATCATTTTCAAGTATCAACTTAAGATTTGAGGTGCAAATATTTTCACTTTTTTCACTTTTTCTGTTACCTGAATCTTAATTAGTAGCGAGCTGCTTTCGTGGTCCAAAGTTTGTGTTCGTGTCCAACATAAACGCTTCTACTATATCATAAAACAACACAGTGCGCGGCTGACACTTTATGCCTTTGCATTATTGGTTCCTCAGAGCTGTTACCGGTTCTAGCAGCTACCACGTTAATACCCAGCTGGTCTCCTTTGACTGTTTCTCCCCCAAAGCAACACTTAGAAAGAGCAATATGAAAATGGCTGCGGTGAGATGGAATGCTGGGGATTGGCAGCAGGTACAATACAACAAGAAATGAAGTTTGAAGTTTAAAGAACTTGGTTCTTGTGCTTTTAATTTTGAGGGGTAAACACTCACTGGCCATTTTTGGGGTACACCAGTCCCATCTAATGCAATTCAATACAGCAGCTCTACCATGAATTCTACTTTTACAATATTCTAATTTCTCAGTTTTTAAGTTGAAACTGTCAGAAAAGTGATAATTCTAATCTTTATTACTGAGGTCGAAGTGGGTAGTAGAATCATTCAGAAGTGCAATATAGGCAGAGGGGGTTCAAAACATTAGAAACATGGTAGAATTATTGGATTGCATTAGTGGACAGGTGAACCTATGAAAGTAGCCAGGGAGTATAGTTTCTGACATGTAATAAGTCATATTAAACTTGCCTCTGCCTTCCCTATACTAATAATTTCAGCTTTTTTTTAAACGTTTCTGCCACAAGCAAAAATATGTTGATATAAAAAAGACAGATGGACGTTTACTATATAATCCCCAAACTTCAACTATAGGAAATAAGTTGAAAACGAATAAAGCTGCACAAAAAAAAAAAAAAAAAAATGCCTGGCAGAACTTAATCTAACCTCAATCACGTGCTAAATTAAACAACAGTGGTTTTTCACCAATAAATAGCTTGTGTCTCATTTCTGTGAAGCTGTGAAAGAAAAAGCACAATAATGACAAACAAATGAATAATCTTATTTCAAGTTTGCATCTTTCTCCTTTGTCATTTGAGATCCCAAATATCACAGCACGTCACTGGTTCCTTACACGTCAGTAACCATTTACCATATTTACCATTTACCAGTAACGTTAAACCTCAAACTACTGTGTTAAAATCCTACATATTATACCTCAACTACTGTGTACACTACATTTCTGTTTGCTAACATACTTTCCTGTATATTTAACTATACATACACAGCAAATATTTACAAAATTAAACCCAGACTATAGCCTTATAAAAAAAACACAGCATGGACCTCTTGATTTTTTTTTTTGTTCTCGTATATTTAAAAAGTTCCAATGAATAGTGAGAGAATCGGTAGACAATAAGACAAGTAGGGGAGTCTACTCGGTCTGATGGAACAGAGCTTCCATCCTGTGTAATAGTGAAGGTATGTTCTCATGAATTGCAGCAAGGAGTCTTAGCTGGACAGATCTTATTTGTTTTCTATGAACATTGAATGACTGACTTAGCAAGACACCGCCACTTTATCCAGAAACCTTTCCAGAAACATATTTTAGTGCCACACATTAAAAACAAAAAAGACAATCCAACTGACGACAGCATAGTGGGGGCTGTCAACTGAAGACAGTGGAAGTCTGGGGAAGCCTAACGCGTCTTTGCCAAATTCAGGAGAACAATTTACCATCAGGAAGGAGATGGGTGTGTCAAAAATGTGTTTAAAAATTTGTTTCAGCTTTATTGTTGCGTCTCTCATAATGTGAGACTTTCAATCCAAATGGACCTGGCATATTCTGGCATACTTTATATGAACTGGTAAAATAAAATCTTGGGATTTAGAAAATGAATCTGTGCACACGAGTGTGTTAAGGGCACACAGTGCACAGTACGTCTGTCCAAGTGTTTTCGATTATTAGATTTGAAATGTGTGAGCCCTTGCAACAGGCCCGCCATCTATTTGCGCTTCCTGAGCACCAGGTACATGAGGCCGCTGAGGAGAGTCACGGGGAAGCTGATCCAGGCCAGGATATAAGAAGAGCTATACGAGCCATCCTGAAGACTGTCAGTGTGAAAGGTGTCTTTCTGAGCCGTGTAGATGGATGCGGCGGTCAACACACATAGAGCTGAGAGAAGAAGAGTTGATGAGTCAATCTAATTCCAACTTCAATGCATTCAAATGAAAAAAAAAAGAAAACTCAATATCACCGGCTACAACTAGTTAGGCTAATTTGTATCATTTTCCTTTCACAATTATATGCCACTTCTTATTGGTCTATCACATAAAATCCCAATAGAATACATTTATGTTGGTGGTTGTAATGTGACAAAATGTGGAAAAGTGCAAAGTGTATAAATACTTTTTCAAGGCACTGTATACTTTAAGCCACAAGTGAAAGAACTCTGGAAAACAATTGTACATTCTCAAAATCGACATCAACAAATTTATTAGTGTTATTGCTCATTGCTTTCCAAGTGGAGTACTTGTACTTTAGTGCTGTGCGTACATTTTAGAGCATGTACTTAGTACTTCAGCTCGAGTAAAACATTTGAAGAGGTACTTCTACATATAGTGGAGTGCCTCTTTAGTCAAGTACTTGGATTTTTATTTGAGTATCGAGTTTGTGTATTTGTGCAACCTCTCGTTAAAACAATAAAAGTACAATGTATATTAAAAACTATGCTTTGCATTACTGATTGTTCTTGCGTCATTGTGTCACTTACAGGCCAAGAGCTGGATGATAGCAGTGAAAATGAATCTCTCTCCCTGTTTGAGCCTGAAGAGCTGAAGGATGAAGACAAAGAAGCTGACGCAGCATAAAATTGTTCCCAGGATCATAGCAGCCTGGACTACCTGTAAGTAGGCTGAGGAGGGGAAAGACAGGGGGTATTAAAGGCTACAGAGGAACCTACACTCACATAGGGCACACAGAGTTACACACAGCTTACCAGCTTCAGACGAATGGCTTGCCTCCACTGGGTAGCAGGTGGCATTACAGGAGTACCACAGGTCGGTGTAAATCGCTTGCCCTTCGACTGGTGTCACCACCCACCACGCCTACGGGGAAGGACAGAGAATGAGGATCTGTCCTCCATTTTCATGCTATTTTCATGATTTCACGTGCCCGGTCGCCACTTACATTGTGGATGGTTGCAACGAAGAGCAGGACGACCCCAATCAGGTGAAAGAGGATGATGAAGGCTAAGATGATCAACATGGCTGCCTCGTCTGGTTAACTTGTAAGCTGGCTGTTGCCTGCGGTTGTTCAGTCAGGGCCAGTGAAATATACCTCGGAGGCTGCTTCTGCAGCTGGATGACTGGCTGTTTGTGACAGTGCAAAATGAATGTGTAGCCTTAGGTGGGTGATGATGCCGCTGGACGACTAGGTGCTTATGTGCGTTTATGCTGGTTGTCACAGAAGCTGATTTGCAGGCTGAGAGTCCGGGGTGGATCGAGCTCTGTCACGTGCAAGGAGCCTGTTGAAAGAAACATAAATGTAACACTTTAATAACATACACACAAGCACACAGAAAACCGACATGAGTATTTTTTAATTATATTTTTCCTTTTCATTCCTGACCCTCACCCCGCTGATGGGTTAAGACACAACACAAGAAAACTGCAGCATGTGTTTAATTGGCACCGATGCCATTTAAGTGCACTGCATGCACTTACAGCTACCAGAGCAACTAGCACATCTGCAACTAATTGTCAAAATACGTCTTTTCCAAACAACTGTGAAGACTACAGGGTCAATCAAATAGCCAGAAAAAAAAAAATGTGTGCGGCCTCCAAGTCTTCTCTCAAATTACAGGAAATGCTACAGAGATGTGACATTACAGTAAGCGTGCGTGTTGTGTGTATGCCACAAACAATTAGTGTCAATGAATGGATGCACAATTGTAGCATGTGGGAGTGTGGTGTTTACTCTCCGGTGATCAAAGGCCTTAATCTTGCCCATGATGTTTTTTAACTATTCAACTAGGCAAGATATGCTCTGTTCAGCCCTAAGCTTTTTATTTTTTATGTTATTTGCGCCATATCTTTATCATATTTACATACTGAAGTAAGAATCCAGAAGTGTAGGGCAAAATAAAACACTGTTAACAGTGTTCCAGGTGTGTGAGACTCGGATTGAGGTATTATTGTCTAATGAGGCCTGGATTCTGTTTCTCAATCAGGACAGAACTGACTTCAGACATGTAGTGTTATTTTTTTTTAAGTACTTCCTCTTTTAGGCTGATGACTTTGTGGATGACTTCTACTTGTAATTACACTTAATAGGAAAACAAAAAGTTAAAAATAGCCAACACACACTGGAAAGCTCAGCGTGCCGACTGCTTTGTCAGCTATATTCACACACATTCATTCATTCATTCACTCATACTGTTATAAATACTCAAGCCATATTTCTGGTACATTTCCTTCCAACAAAAACATGAGTGCACACACACTGTAGACACACATGATCTTAAATTCAGGAACCACCCAAATTCCCCCCAAAGCTTCAAATGCTGAGCAGGCAATGAGAGATAAACATGTTTAAAAGCACATGTGCGCTCAGGCACACACACACACGTACACACACACATACCCAGTACCAGACAGCTAGAGGAATTGGTCCTCTCCGCCAAAAGGGAGTCGCAGTAAAAACAGCCCTTCTCAGCCGGCAGGAAGCAGGCCAGAGTTTTTGTGTGTGCGCATGTGGCTGTGGGGTGTGCCAGAGGATGGGCCCTCCCTGTCTGAGCAGGGGGAAGGGGTACAAGCAGGGTAACTAGTAAAAAGAAGGCAGGGATACATCAAAAGCAGACTATTTACTTTGATTCCTGAGAGATGGGTTTTAGGGTTTGGACAAGAATGTAAACAGCGACAGTGTTTTTTTTTTTTTTTTTGGCCAAACATTCCCGATCACAATGCTCTGACAATGAAAGTGAACTGAATTGATACACACACTGAAATTTGCACCTGATACCAGAAAGACATAAGCGCATCTGAAACTGGTCTCATGTAAAACTGCATTTGATAAGTTGAAAACATGTTTTTAACAGCCAATAAAGACTTTTATAATATCCTACTGGTAGTTTGATACATGACAGTAAACTGCTATGGAAAAAATCAATACAGGGTTTTCTAATCTGCATAAAAGCAGCCAAAAATATAAAAAACAATTTTACTTAGAATATAGACATAGAATGGGCATTGTACTATACACTGTACAACAAATAGGAATCAAACTATTGTTGATCTGTGAAAAATATATGGTGTGTGAGGTATCATTGGGTGGAAATAAGAAACAAACCATTATTTTAAGGACTGGCAACAGAAAGCCTGAGGTCCGATATATTTCCAGTTAAAATCTAATATTATGATTGTGTTACCTGGGTAAAGGGGGGGTCACAATATTGATATTTCTAATGGTGATACAATACATTGATAAATAGATTTGATACCACAGGGGAAATTTAAGAAAACACTGATGGCGTAACATGTAAGATTGTTAACAGATTTTTGTAACGAGGCTGCAGACAGCAGTGTGTGTGTGAGAAAGTGCTGATGCTACAGAAAATTAGTATTAAAACTGTTAAAACTAAACTACTAATACTCAGTATCAATAAGTATAAAAAAAGAATGTTTTTGACAACAGTTCACATTTGATCTTCTAGCTGTTCTTCATAGAAAGATGACATGAGGAGTAAATTAAGAAGAAAGCACAAAGAAGACATGCAAACTGAAGAAAAGACAAACAATTTAATTACCCACAGCTATTACACTTCTTTGGTATTTGAGTCTAACCTGGAAGCTGCAAATTATCTTCTAGGCATGTCAAGACGCACACACACAAAGCTGAATTCAATTCCATCTGCAGCTACTTTCTGGATGCAGTGAAGAGAGTAAAAGGAAGAAGGCTGGAGGAGTGAGGAGTGAGAGAGAGAGGGAAACCTACTGGAGGGAAATTGGGGCAAGCGAGAAAAACACAAACATCAGCAGAAATGCTCGCAGACAAACATGTTATTTAAACAATATGGACAGGAGACATAAATGCTTGCTGATGACTTTGTAATGTTTGTCTAGATGATATGCAACTACAGTTCTGAAGTGGTCGCATAACTTCTCTCACTTCCATGTGACAAATAGTTAACTTTGTGTGTGTGAATCATGAGGATTCCTCCGTGATTTTGATGCAAGCATTACTCCGCTACAAGCCTCATCGGTCCTGGCAGGAACCTTGGTCCAGCATTCACTCTCTTGTTGCCAAGTGACACACACATTCGACGGCTGTAAATGTGGAGCCTCGGTTCCCCGGGGAACCTTGGGAACAGTGTTGCCTAGCAAGGGTTTCACCCAGCACTGAACGCGTGAAAGACATTCACCTCTGACACCAGGCAACAGCTGCAGACAACACACATCGCACTGGGCACTGAGTGTTACATTAATCCATCCTAATGCGTGTCTTCCCTCATTACGGGAGAATTCACCGAGTGTCAATCAGCAGGTCGTAAGGGAAATAATCGGGATGTCAAACCAAAAAAAGAGGATTGTGCTAAAAGGAATAAATAAAAATGACACAAATGATGACAGTTTTTAAAGCGATGCAAAGTGAGCTTCTCTGACACAAGTGAATTGAAGTGCATGACAAAAAAGATACTGTGTAGCGTAGCTTTGTGTAGTAATATACTTAGGCTCCAGCCACCTCACCTGACACACACACACACAGACACACTCAAACACACTTGCACTCTTGCACTGAGGCCCCCAGCCTCCTATTATAAGGCTGAGTGGAGAGGTGGAATGGCACTGTTTGTCAGAGTGTGTGTGTGTGTGTGTGTGTGTGCTGACTGATTCCCTTGCCTGGTGGAAAATGCTGACTTTTACTGTCCTTTTTTTTTTTTTTTTTTTTTTTTTTTACACTTTTCATAAAATACAAAGCCACAGACTTAACTGGGCCTCAGAATCGCACTCCCCCAGCTCTCTCACAGTCCCGCTCTCTCTTTCAGTGTATCTCTCTCTCACTCTTTCTGTCTTTGGCCATGGAAAAACTGTTTGCAAAAAGAGAAAAGGAAAGAAGGCATCCAGTGGAGCCCTTTGGCCCCTTATGAGCCTTTACAGAGGAGAATGAAATGCAGCATTTTCTTTCAACCAAACCTTCACTTCACTTCGTCTTTTTGTTTTTTTGCCGACCTGTGTTGGTAAGAAATTCACTTTATTTTAATCACAGTTGAAGCTACAATTTGCAGAAACAACTCATAAAATTGTCCAGTTTGACCTCTTTCAAGACCATTTTCACTGCATGGGCCGTGTGGTTACACTGAGCCTCACGCACACAAACAATGACAACACCCACTGGTGACACCAAGTGAACCTAAAATTATTATTCCAGATACAGTAGGTCAAGACTGGACTCTCTTGTTTTTGCTTTTCGCTTCCCCCAAAGGCGAGTGAGCGTGTGTGTACACAAAAACAACTGTCAAGCCCAGGTTTATTTTTAGAGGAAACACAAAAGGCACATCTCCCCTGGAATAAAGCCAGTGGCCAAACAAAGCCGTGTGTTCAGGGAGAGCCGTCATAAGCCAGGAGATACATGTGCGCAAATGTACACAAACGCACACAGCTTTGCTTCAGCTTGTATGAGCACTAGTGTCCAGTGTGATCATTGTAATGGTTTAGCTTAAATTATGGACTGACAGTAAGGCCTTTAGAAACACGAACTGCCTGTCACACGCACTCTGAAACAGTCTTGTGAGGCAACAAAGGAAAAAAACTGGATTAAAGATAATGAGACAACTTTTCTATTTGCACACCTTTCCCACTAGTGAGACAAAAAGTTGACAGTTTGGCCTGAGGGTGTCAGGGCAGGATGGGAGGATGGGCCATATTCTTACACCAAATATTGTGCCTTCTAACAGGCCTACATAGCTGCCGCATTTCAAAGAATCCTACGAATGCAGACAGGAAACCCATCTTTTCTTTTGACTGAATTGGGTGGAGAAACCCACTGCAAGACCATCTTACAGTGAATGAAGACATGACATGGCCCTTCTCTTTAAGAAAGAAAGAACTTCCTCTAATACAGTCCCTCCTGTTTCACTTATGCACTTTTTTATTTTGGGTTTTTTCAGCACGAGCTTTTCGCTGTTTGTTCAACTGTGCAAGTTTTAATGCAAAGTTTATCATGATATCATGCTTTAGTTTGCATAGTAAAATGCGATCATTTGGCATTAAATGACTGGATCAGGGGTTTGTTCCACAGCCATATTGTATTTTGAGAGTATACAGTTTACAGTAGCACTGACATACAGCTTCCTCTGTACTGCACAGTCTGATGTTCCCCTCATAATCCAATATTATTATTGTGTTAAATCTTTTAACACATTTGCCCTTTTGGTTGCCTGATGGGTGGTGTTCATCCGTGTTAATGATCCTGCTGAAAGAAACTTGCAACTTCTTTCCACAACAATCTGCAATTTCTGCAATAATCCAAATGCTAAAAGAAAAATGCTGTTTACTTTTTGTCACGGGAATCAGGGAGATGATGATTTTCAGGCTGGTCATCCCTAAAAGACTCTATTTCTTTCCAATTAAAGTGTTAAAATTCCCCATGTGGACAAATGGAAATCTATTAATTCAAACAAATGATGCATTGACGGCGCAAATAGACAACAACAGTGTTGTTTCAAACTGAATTTCACGTAAAGGTCATGAGACTGTTTGATTACTAGCAGAAAAGGTCTAATAACTTCGCATTTCCTCGATATTTGACCTTAACCCTACAATCAACGTGTCTGCATTGTTTATCAGTCTGTCTGCCTTGAGGCTGTGACATAAAATATTTGAGCAATGTTAAGTTTTGTTTAATACAAAGAGAGAATGGAGGATCCAAGCAGCAGACAATGTCCTGCACAATGACGCATACGCTGTCGCAAAGGCGTTCGATGTGTGTGTGTGTGTGTGTGTGTAGGTGTGGGAGTGTTACATGCCTTTCAGGAATCAGAAGCGTAGAAAAGCACACACAGAAACACACGTGCAGTTGTTCTCCTGCTTGGAAACTGGAACTAAAAAGAATGGCCATGGATTTTAGGTTTGTGCATGAGCACAGAGAGACTGAGGTACAGCTCAAAGAGATGTCAACAGTAAACATTCCACTGTCAGCCACTTAACACTTTATTCCCTAAAAGGTTTCATCTGCCAGCCCCCTTTTAAAACACACTGATCCCCCAACTAATCCGCCCTGTAGCCAATCCTGCTGCATTCAGTATGACGGAAAACGTGTTTAGATTGACACTGGCGCTACGCCTTTACTCTCTGCCCTGGTGTCACGACACATCAAAACAGATGGCAAAGGAGGGAAACTTTAGGAGACTTGATACTTCCTGGTGCTAAGACCCTCTAATGCAGTATTTGTGTGAATGACGTTCTTAGGTCCAGCAGAAAAAGGTGAAACACATCATCTACTTCACCAGAGAGTATTTCCTGTCACGTCCACAACATTATTCGAATTGGGAAACAGTGTCTCCTTCCTGCACGTTTCAACTTTATTTCATTCACGTATAAGTACAGTAGCTGTTCATTCATCCACACATTCATTCAGCCGCCTGTTTACATGTACATGTAGGTTTGAGAAAGAAGAGAAGAGATTTTTAAATAAAATACTTGGGTGAAATTGACAGAAGTTGGTGGGATGTTGGGTTTTTGGTTCCTGGTTTTCGTGAAGTTTCTCCGGTAGATTTAGACCATGTGTGACACTTTCAGCACCCGCTGGATCCAAATTCATGTTTTATAAACTTCTTCTCCTTTTTTATTCATCCATCTTTTCCCTTTTTTTCCATACATTCTCGGAGCCTGTTATGAATTCACGTCAAACAGGGGATGCAAATTAGTTTCCAGTAGCTTCTTGTATGTTTGTAACCTAACCGTCTCATTTTGTTTGACATTTAATCTCTCTGTGGCTTTCTCCAGACGTCCTTTTCCCTCAGATTCTGTCCGATGAAGATAATTCTCCAACTCTGCAGCCAAGTATGAAAAATCTTCTTGATGCATGGAAAACCGGGGCAACGTTTAACCACACGGGGGCGCCCCCAGTAGAGGGAAACTACTGTATGTCAGCAATCAATTTATAATAACAGCTGCATCAAACAAAACACTTAAACTCGGGGTGTTCGTATTATAAAGCATAGAAGGTGTAGGCATGTTTAATATAATTAAAGACCACTGACAAAGTAATTGTATTCAGGTCAATAACACTGTTGGAAGCTTCTCATGAAATTAGTCCAACACAAACAAAAAAGAAAAAAAGAAAAAACAGGAGCAATTAAATACACAAATTGCAAGACAATGCACAGTAAAAAGTTTAAGGGAAGCCACAAAAGCCAAAGCCCATATAATTCTGACTGCTTTGTGTCTCACCATATGTGCAGCCAAAGTGCCTTCAATGAAAAGTCAGAGTAACACGAACATAAAAGTCCATCAGAGACCACACACACACAGACACACACACACACACACACACATGTCCGGTGTTCACTGCCTAACATAACAGTTTAAAGTCCCACACAAGCCGCTGAAAACTTCATTCACAGCATTCAGAGTAATGCATTTCACGAACACACACACACACACACACACACACACACAGACACACACACACACACGCATTAATGACTGACAACGCCCCTTTCATTTCCACTGTCTAAAACGTGAAGAAGAAGCGGAGTTAAAATCTGTGTTTTACAGAGTAAATCCGTGGGGGTCGGGGGTCGGACGACAGCAAGAGCTCCTTCAAAAGATCAATTATGAAACGAAATAAATCCTCATACCTTATACCTCCTTTAAACATCATCACACTCATTTTAAAGGTTTAAATGTTAATTTAAAAGTGAATCATAATTAATGATACTGTTATAATAAATAGACCTGTCAATACCACAATGGATTTAAATGGGATATAAATCTTATAAACACTATTAAAAAATATCCAAACTGAAAAGAAAAGTTTTACTCACCGGGTTTGGACCGAGAGCGAAGCCGTGCGGAGTCCCAGATGTGACTATATAGAAGCGGATGTGACGGGATTGCAAAGTGAATAAGTATCGCAAGAAAACAGCGTCCAAGTGGGAACGAAGCGGCAGCTGGAGCTCTTACTAACAGACAGGGCGAGGGGGGGGGAAAAATGTAATGTAAAAAAAAAAAAAAGTTTGAAGGGGACGTTCTCTAGTCCCGGAGAGCTGGAACTGGGAGTGGTTTGGGATTGAAAACGCTGGAGGTGTGTTTTTGTGCCACTGTGTGTGTGTGTGTGAGTGTGTGAGAGTGTGTGTGTGCCGCAGTGACATATGACAAGTTGGGTGACAAATGTTTAGAGCTCGGCGGGAAAAGTGTCTATTAAAAAAAACAACAAATCCTTATGGGAGTCAGGGGAGAGGTTTGAAAGTGTTTCCTCACATGGCAGAAAGACTCGAGAAACAAGTGGCAGAGAGTTCAGACACGGAGGGAGACAAAAGGAAATTAAAAAGATAAATGGGGATGAAAAGTCAAGGAGAGGGAGACGTGGGAGACTGGATCAAATACTGAATGTGGGACAGGAGAAGAGGGAGGGAGGACATGTGGATGAAAAAGACACTGAGAATTTCACGCTCCTTTCTACATATTTGTCATCATTTATTTTTTTAAATTCCCTACAGTGTCTACGCAACACCAGTGTTACTCTACACGCAGTTTTCCTACTGGACCGTGATAGTTTTGTTGCACATTTTCATTGAATTATCCCTTGATCTTCTATTTCATTGTGATCTTATTCTTCTTTACCTGGGAATACTCCAGTGTCCTTAAAGGGGATTAACAGCTTGATTTATATTTAACTTTGAAACACGTCACCTCTTGGATGCCACATTATGAGCATGCTTTGAATGTATCCTCAAAGTTTACCACCGCCAGCTTTTCCCGCCATCCATCCGTTATCTTAACCACTTATCCTGTTAGGGGCCACGCAGTGTCACTTTTCAAATGGTGGGGTGCACTCTGGTGAGGTCAGGGCTGACACAGAGCGACACACACACACACACACACACACACACACAGACCACCATTAAACCCATTTGGTCAGAGTGGTCCAGACTTCTCCAGACACTCATGCTTTTATTCCCAGGTCAGCAAATAGTTTTGGGAAGCATGCCTGTCAGTATGGCAGCACAGTGGTGCAATGGCCCGTGGCAAAACTGAGGAACTCCAGTTTCCTTCCATAGTCAAAACACAAAAAAACCCCAACACCATGGAGGTTAGACTAACTTGTGACTTGATGTATTTGATGGATTAGTATTTTGATGCTGTGTGTGTCTGGTGATATTTCTCAGCAGGCAGTGATGAAGTTCTGTCCTCTGGAAGATACTGTGGTCAGCTTGGTAGGTTTGAATAGGCCAATACAAATGGAACTTAACAAAGCTAATTCATTACGACCTCATGAGTGATGGCAACATTACAGGAAGTATAGACCAAATAAAGTCCAGTATCTAATATGAGGAGCAAGACAAGTCCTGGAGCAAGACACTGAACCCCAGCTCAGGTTCTCCCGGTGAGTGTTGGCCTCCATAGGTGTGTGATTGTGAGTGCAAATGGGTGAATGAGAAGCAGCGTAAGGTGCTTTGAGTATCAATAGGTAGAAAAGCGCCATATATAAGTGCAGACCATTCAGCATTTTATCTATTGGATAAGAGCACGGCTTGATTTTATAAAGGTAATTTTTTTGAAACAGGGTGTAGGCCTGCATTCATAAAGTGCCACACCTTTCTCCAACGGCATATCTGATCTGAGGCTAAGCCACCTAACTCTGCCATCAGGACATGCCATTTGCAAATAACTGATAATCGACGAATCAACCCTTAACAATTACCAAACATGCCAATGCTTCATGGGTGTTCACAGTATGTCAAGCTCTTTGTCCTCTGTTCTAGTTGGTCCGAGCCTACCACTGTGACTGAAGTGGATTCTCTTGTGCAGTCACAAGGAGACTGTTGCTTACAACAGGCACGCGGTAATGAGGAGCGCATTGTCAGGGATTATGCTGCACATAATTCTCGGCATTTTCCTGGCAGCCGCAACGCTGGGCTGCCACTGCGGCGTGCAGGAGTGTGGGTAGTTTAGCCAGATGGCAACCCGTTCAGAACATCAGCAGTGAAGCCAGAGTTATACACATAGGCCAGCTGGACGGCACAGAAATGGGATGTGTCACACAGTATAGGGTCACATTTAGAGGAGCAAATCACTATCGAGGCACCGTGTTATATAAAATACTCCAATAAGCTGAGTCATTTTTTTAAGTTTTTATGGCCACGTTCCAATGAGACTGTGATGCTTTGGAAAGCTTTTGATGCTTCTTTTCAAGCGGCTCCTGCTCAACCCTTCCTCTTTAGCATGCAGAAGTAAGTTCTGGCTCCTTTGACAAATCTCAGGACACCTCCCTTCAAGTTGCTGTGTAAGCAGGTTACCAGGGACAAAAGTTCCTGTTGGGCCAAAAATAGCTTTCAGAGCATTTGTGCCCGTTTACATTCGAACACATTTAATAAAGTTCCTACACATGCATATGATCAGGAACACACAGGTGATGTTTTGTACAGGCTCGGTTGGGATATCTAGTCCATCCCTTGTGCGTCAGGCTTCCACGTGCTTGTTGTGCACACACATGCACGCAGCCTCACAGCTAGTGCCTGTTTAAACAACAAAGCAATCACATCATCCCAATTCCCTCAGGCAGCTAATCCCTGTTGTGCTGCATGGACCCAAATACACTTTTATGCACAACCACACACACACACACAAACACACACACACAGGAGTGACGGGAACAAGTTTGACATCTCTGCAAGGTGTCAAGTGTCCACCACGCAGGTCAAAACACTCGCCCATTCCCACAAATTCACACACATTACACTTTACATCCCTGGAGACACATATCAGTTACATTCTATTGTTATAAACATCTCCACCCAGTAATAAAGTTTTAGTGAGAAAGACATGATTCTCTATTAACTAACATTTTAGTAACTGTAATCCTTTATCAGCACAGTATTCCTATTCTATTTTGTGCACATCATGAATGTTTTGCTCCATACATCTGTACGTCTTTCCAAGTTACAGCGCGTTGGAGCTGTTTTGTTATTTTAAAAAAAAGTGAAGTTCTACCCCAAAATCAAAGCATAGTGATTGGTGGGCTGCATTGCTCCAAAAAAACTGCAAATACATTTAATTTATTATTTTAGTAGAAAGTACTGTTTACGTGCTTCTTTACCGTAATCAAGAAAACATAATATAACATACTGCAACTCTTAAAGTTTTTCATCTTTTGTGTAGAATTGTAATGTTTAGTATAACTAATCACATAAAAAATGATGGACAGCCCCTGCAGAGCTTCCACTAATCCCAGACACCGTTTGTCCCTCTCATGTATTATATTCTGTAACATAAATGCTTTGCAATCTTTGAAAAACCTCCGGTCATTTAGCAACATTTACTGCTGTTCTGAATTCTTGAGTGTTTTAAAGGCTTTGGTTTCAGGAGTCTCTGGTGTTCACCGGCTCTTCTAAGATGAAAATTATTCATTATGGTATTCAACAAATAGAAATGGCCGATGTCTTGCTCAATTTGCACACTGTGATGCACAATGTTAAACTACAGTCAGTCATAGCTGTTTCATGTTTCATGGTGGTAATTGTGTCCTAGACCATGTTGACTGATCAGACATTGGCTTGTATTGGTTTTTCAGTCAAAGCTATGACTCAATTAAAACTTGTAAAACATAATGGGCATTAAAATTTGAATACTCCGCCTTTGCATTTATGTCCCCTCCGTTTATATGATAGTTGTTCCGTTCTTCCTGCTGTGACATTGATGGAACATTGAACGGGCCTACTGGATACAGGTCCAGGGGCTCAGGAGGTCGAGAACCCTCTAAAATTAGCTCAGTGCAAGATGACTCTAAGAGAATGAACAGACCTGAAACTATCCCAAAGGCTCAAAACAACAAAAAAACAGACACAAAACATATTCAAATGACACAACAAAAGACTGCAAACAACCAAAAAAAAAACAGACAGAAAGGGACCAAAAACAAACAAAATGAGTCCAAATTAGACACTAAATGCCCAAATATAGACAAAAGAAACAGACAAACACATACAAAATGCCCCAAAATAGACACTAAACAACCAAAAATAACATAAAATCACCAAACAAGAACAGGATTCCCCAAAGCTGCAAAAGTGACTAAAACAAAAAGGCGACAGGTGGGGTGTCACTTCCCTTGTGCCCAGGGGCCATTATTTTCATAATCCATGAGTAGAGCAGCTGTGGTGCACTCGTGTAGAAAGTAAATCTGAGTATTTCAGGCATGTTTCTTAAACACATCGCTCAAGGGGTTTCCCTGGAGGAGAAGGAAGTTGTTCTCATAAAGCTTCATGCTGACAGTTAGTGGGACCTGTTGTTGCTGTCTGCAACCCGGTTCCTCCTGTTTCTTTCATCTGCAGCGGTACCTCCCATGTGACTATTAAAACTAAAACTCACCCTCCGTATCTCCAGCTCTTACACCACCTGGACAAATGCTAAACACACTAGAAGCCAGACAGGAAGTCCCCCACCAAAGCCCCCCACCCCCAGCCCATTCCTGTTCCTCACAGCATGTGTGTGTGTGTGTGTGTGTGTGTGTGTGTGTGTGTGTGTGTGTGTGTGTGTGTGTGCACTCGAATTCTGCTACTGTAGACAATCAGCGGGAGGCAGATTGAACAGCAAAGGACAAAAGCTGCTCAAAGACAAGAGATAGAGGATAGTAAACAATAGACGTGTTATTATTGGAGAGAAAAACATACAGAGAAAATTACACAGTAGGAAACACACCGAGGTAGTGACTAAAACAGAAAGATGTGATTGTGGAACAATGCTGGCGGTTAAAAAGTTTGTCGCACCTCTCTCAACCCGCCCTTCCTTTGCTCTGCCGAGTGGGGGGCAGGAAAAGGCGTGTTTTCACCACACACTGCTCACATTTCTGGGATGCTTATAATTTCTTCTGAGGTTATCCACCCTGGCATAAAACATGTGAATTGTATTGTTCAATTAAACATGTGTATTTGTGCTCTGACGCTGTCTTTTTTGGACAAAAACTATGAACGCAGAGGCATCGTCATGGCAACGTTGTCTAAAAGCTGCAGTATAAAATATTAGTTGAATGAATAGTTGTGAGATACATACAAGGGATATGACATCTGCAGTGATTGAGAAGGTTTCGGTAGCGGACAGGAAAAACAACACTGACACACTTTTCAATCTATGCAGTGCTCGGGGACAAAAGTGGTGTCCCCTTAAAATACAGGGACATTCGACACAGTGTCCGAGAAACAGTAACTTTTCTAAGGATGAAGATGATAGACGATGAAGATGAAGATGAAGATGAAGATGACACAACCTTGTTTGTATCAGCAGCTCGAGGGAAATATGAAGATGTAACAAGGCAACAAGAAAAAAGTTTTAAAACACTTCATCAACCAATGTGTTCCTCTGTGTTTGTGTGTGTGTGTGTGTGTGTGTTTGCAAACAGACCAGTCTGCTACAGATAAAAGATCACTCACACAGATGCTACTTTCCATTGTATTTGCATCCAAAGATTTTCATTCATTTGCGTAAGCACCTGGCTACGGGAGGCGACGGTGGAAACACACAAAGAGCCAACACAAGCACACTGGAAATAAACTCGCAGAATGAGGTTGGAAAAAAATGGAGGTCGAAAAGAAATTGGGAGTGACTTTAAGATTTGGGTCAGTGTTTGACACACATCTATATAAAAGAGGGCAGAGCCATCCAAACCCAACAAGTCAACAAGGAAATGACCGCTGCCACATGTATTTCTCTGATAAGGAGGCTGCCATTAAGTATCTGTAGTTTACACAGCCATCGCACTTTATCCACACATTGTCTCACGCGCACACACATAGATCCAGGTGTGTGCATGATTAACACACGTCAAGTTCGATTAAATAATTACAAGGGTCTGTCTAAACCAAACATATAATGATAGGGTAACCAGCGTGTGTGTGTGTGTGTGTGTGTGTGTGTGTGTGTGTGTGTGTTTGAAAATGTTTACAAATTCTTCACAAACATATGATCAAATCTTTAATTATTTTTGGCATTACAGACAATAATCATAGTATATTTGCACATGGATTTTTTTTTTCAGCAAAAGTGCTTTTGCAAAACATTATTAGCTATTTGTGATGCACGTGATTATGTCCACCGGCCAACGAACGCCCATAAAGGTGGTCCCTGCCCTTTCATAGAATTAACAGGGTCATTCGTTGAAATAGCACCTGGCACAGCAAGGCAAGTTTTTGTTGAAACCCTCTTTGGATACCACCTCCTAGATAAACATGGCTCAAATCTTTGTTGTCATGGTTACAATAATAAACCCAATCGAAGACAAGCTTCTCTTTGTTATAGTGTACATTTCTATTCACTGTGCAGCAGATATTATATTCGTCATTTCTATTGAGGGAAATGCAGTGTTTATTTTATTCTCGGAGGGTAAAACTGCAATGTGCCGGAATGCAGAAGAAAACACGCACTATCTAACGCTGTGTGACCAGAAGCAGGCTGTTAGCCCAAAATGATGTTCCTTCCTGTACACAAACACTCCAAGCGTGCACCCACACACACAGACATGCGCGCACAACTGGCTTCCTTTCTTCGGAAGTGAGATACTGTCATTGTCATCACAACCGTCGCCCTAACTGTTGACTTCAGACACACACCACACAACAAACCCAGACAGAGATAACAATGGTTATTCAAGGGTTTGTGCTCTGGCAGCGTCAGCTGGGGAGGAGAGTAGTGGACAACGTCCATCCATCATCCAACAAGGGACGTCTGTCACTAATGGCCTCTGACTGTGTGTGTGCTTCACCTATGGGATTTACTAATCTGTTGCTCTCACTTCTTGATGCCATAGTCTTAGTTATGAATATAGATCCATAAGTTTAAAACAAATGCACTGTGAAAGGGACGTCAGAGGTGTCTGAATATGAGCTTAATTTTGGTAGAATGAGGAAGCTTGGTGTGCTTAGCCCTGTTTTTAGCTGTCTTGGGTAAGAGGGGCTTGTTGTCTGTAGTCCAGGATCAGGGTGGTGTATGTGGTCAGTGGTTCCCGCTGTGGGCTGGTGAGATGGATGCTGGGGGATTGAGGCATGGAAACTGAGTTGATTTCTGGGATTCCTTTAGCTAGGGCTTAAAATTCCTTTCGCACATCAACTGCGTGTGTCTGCCCAAGCTGTGAACTATAGTATATTTGATGACTGAGGATTGTAGACTATATTCTGCTGGCAGACTAGTTTTCTAGGTACTTGTGGTGTGTGTGTGGGAGGCAGTGAGGGATTATCTCCTGGTGAAGGCACTAGTGACTCCTGAGTGGTTAAGGTCATCTTTGGGAAATGTGGTTATTTGTCTTCCTCATCAAGTCTTAGATGAGAAGATTGAGACCGCGCTCATGTCTGTAGAACAGAAACACGGGGACACAAACGTAATAAAATCCACCTACTAGCACTTCCAAGTCTCTGTTACCAATTTTTTACTCTACGACATGAGACTGGTATAAATCTCCCCATCTCACTCTTGGCAAGACAGAATGTCCAAAATGTCATACTTACCTTACTTTTCTTGCTGACTTCAGATTTCTGTCTTATTTGTGGCAGTTTATCAGTTGTGATTCACTGTTTGAACATTGCCAGTGTCATTTTTTCCAAAACATTTATCATTTCTTGTATATAGACATCTTTATGAGTCAGATTCTCTACCCCTTTCACTCTGGAAAATAAGCATGTGTTTTATCATTCAGGGAGTGTCCAGACTCACACACACACACACACACACACACACACAAAAGCATGCACAAGATTACATACACGTACACAATGTGTTACATATGACAGTGAGCAACCATTTTGCATAGTTTATGTTTAATGCATGAGGGTGTGTGTTAATTTGCATTTTCGTTAGGTGTGGACACCAGAGCAAACAAGCCGGTTTGGGAAGTGAAACAAATCTCTTCAAACACATGAAGATGCTTGTTGTTTGTTAATCTTTTACATCATTCACAAACATCAAAATCTCTCAACCTCTACGCACACGCTGCACACATATTCTACGATAAGACAAAAGTTCAGATCCGCAAGGTGCAGTAAAAATAAAGTATGAATCCTTTTTAAGGAGATAACCCGACATGACTGTAGCAGCTGAGAATTTCATAAATGGGAGGGTAATGGAGGTCAAAAGGACAAGAAGAACAATGTTGGAGGAACCAAAACCACACAGGCGCGGTTGTTTAAAAATTGGGACATTCTGCTTTCGGATTAGTGTCTCTAACCACCAAGCACCTCCAATAATGTCAGTATAAGAGCAATGCACTGACTCAACAGGGTGCTGCTACACACAGGCAAATCAATGACCCATATATGATTTGCAATGAAATCTCCAGAATCCTAAATTTAGTTGTGATCCAACACTTTTATTGGCAAGATGACATACAGTACTGTGCACACGTTTTAGGCAGGTATGGAAGAAATGTTACTGTGCCACTAATGTGAGGTTGTGGAGGAGAGTTTGTGATGAGTCAAAATTTGAAATATTCGTCGGCAGCAGGAGGCAGTTTGTTCACTAAAGGGCTGGAAAGCAATACGAGGATGGGAGATGGGTGTCAGCTTTTTTTCACACCTGCCTAAAACGTATGCGCAGTACTGTGAGTTATCTCTGACTCGGGTAATTTAGTTGTAATCTAGAACAAGTAAGAGAGAACAGAGGGGGAATAAAAGGAATCCTATTGTTTTAAATACATCACTTTGGCATAAAAAACTGAATTAATTTATAATTAAAGTATAATGAAAATGTCTTTTGTTTCACTTGCTGAAATTACTGGCGTTACAGGTTTTTTAACATACAAAAATGATCATAATACCCTCTACTGTAATTTTATGGATGGAGGACAAACCAATTACATTTTTAACAGTTTTAAGCTTAAATGAAATTAACAATACAAACACTTTGTGTACTAATGGACATCCTTCACGTTCCACCGTCCACATGTCCTATCTCAGCGATCTTTTTTCCATAAACGACTTACTTCCTCTTTCCCATTCACTTTGTGTGACATCTCTGCCCTGTCACACTCTCCATTCTGAAACAATCACAAACCTCCCTCTGTTAATCCTTATAGGAAAAGTGTGGTTTTGTTGAGGCTTCTGTGTGTGTGTGTGTGTGTGTGTGTGTGTGTGTGTGTGTGTGTGTGTGTGTGTGTGTGTGTGTGTGTGTGTGTGTGTGTGTGTGTGTGTGTGTGTGTGTGAGTGTGTGCTCACACACGCACACTTGCTGAACAGACAGATTGTGATGTGTCTGACTTCATGATGGGCTAGTGAACTGACCATTGTGTGCATGGGTGTGATGCTGATTTGACAGATGATGTCATTTCTACAGTGATGGGTTAAGTCCTATTTTATTATGTTTAAGTAAAAACAAAAACCATAACTTAAACACTGTGTAAAAATACTTAGTTACAAGGAAGAGTTCCGCCTAAAACATGGTACAATAACGCAGCAAATGTTAAGTAAAGTTATTCAGTAGGCAGTAACCCATTTCCAAATGTGTAATTTTAATATACATCATATTATTTGATTATTGTAATTAAATGTTGTTATGTATTTTAGTTTTAGTTTATTTTCATTCCACCACTGCATTGCTGCTAGCATGGCTAACACTTGTTTTAACTGTATGGCCCTGTGACAAAATATATCGCATTGTATGCAATTAAAGGAACAGTTCCACATTTATTGGCTGAGTCCTTCACAGCTAGAGGGTCCCCTGTTCGATTTCCCAGTCGATTGTGGCCTTTCTATATGGTGTTTGCATGTTAGGTTAACTGTTGACTCTAAATTGCCCAACACAGGCTCCAGCCCGTCGCAAGCCTGCACACGATAAGCAATTACAGATACTAAACAGATGAATGAACATAAGCATCTGTCTATTGAATAGACTACTGGCCTAAAAGCTCAGCTTAGCCCAGTGAATGCATTACTGCCTCCAAATGAGAAAGAGATTAAATCCCAAAGTTTGGGAGTAGATTCTGGAAGAAGTGAAGTCTGCTTCCCTCAGGTATGTGTTTACCTTTGCCTTAATTCGAACATCACCTCAACCCTAACCCTAACCTTTTTTTTACCTCTACTCTGTCACCTCTGGTACATCAGGAATGAATCTTTACCATAAGAAATGTTCTGAGGCATAACAGTAAAAACTGGTTCTATTCTTGCAGCTGGATTTTGTTCGTTTTAGGCAGAGAAAGGCTAAACGCTCCCCGTTGTTTACAGTTATGTTAAGACAAGATGGTGATAATCACATCCCCCTATATGTGGAATATTACTGTGTATGCTGCAGTGTCAGCACTGATCACCTTCCTGATTCTGCTTCATGTGTTTACAACTCAAACAAATGTTGGTCCCATATAAGTGTTGTTCCCGTAGTCACACGTAGTATAGTGTACAAAAACGTTCCAGTACACTGTACATATTTATGCATACTAACTGAAACCACGGGTTTCAATAAACGCCATGGGTGATTTACTGCACAGTGTAGTTTCTTGGAGATATAGCTGAGCATCCAGCCCTGAATAATGTACCTCTTGGAGGGGTATTCTCTCGCTGTTCAAAGAGCTAATTCAGCCTTTTTAGCGTCACCATTAAAGGGTGTGGAGGGGCAAGGGAGGAATAGTGGAAGGGACAGAGGAAGGATATTATAGCCATTTCACAAATGACTTCTTCAAAGTACAGTCTCCTGCTGTAGTGTTGTTTTTCTCTTTCACGCAGCCTCAGGGGAAGATTAACAGACCCAATGACACCCTGTCTCTCTCTGTGCTGTACCTCTTTGTTCTGACTCTGTCTTCCTTTTGATCTCTCTTACAAATTATTCTCATTGTTGTCACTCATGTGTTTGTTTTTCTTGACCAATGACATTATATACTTATTATAGGTTTATTTACAACATTCATTTCTAGCCACATATCCAGGACAGGCCCATGGTATAACAGACAGATTTTATGGAAACTTACTTTACACTATCTATCAATACCCAGACACAAAACAAGACAATGTAGTTTTAACACAGTGTGTTGTAACAGTTGGTGGCATAAAAACAATAGTAAGCAGTAAATAATTGTTACAAAGAAAATATCACAATACACACTCTCACCGGGGCAAGTGGGAAGCAGGAGGTACGTGCACACAGAAACCCACCTGACACACCTGCTAAGATAACTGTATTCTCGCAAAGCCGAACCAATTAATACTCTGTTGTCTAATCACCTTCTCCTGTAGAAGCAGTGAGCTAATGAAAACATTTGGCCACAATGTTTAAATGTGTTAGAATACAATGCAGTATTCCAACTGTTGGATTTACATAAATGCTTGTTTTACTCACTTTCAGTGTTACAAAAGTCTTCACATTTGAATGAGATCTATTTTTAAGCAGCTTTGACTCAAAATTGTATGGAATTTGTATGGAAGCTTGTGCTTCCTCCCCAGTCTCCTTTCTTAAATTTCCTGGCTAAACTGAATAAACAGTGACCCCTAGAGGTCATCTTGGGCTCTGCCACTAGCCAATTAAGTGGTATATTATCAAATCATGATCTATCATGATAATTATGTTAAACACAGTGAGTTAATGCCAAATTACATTAAGCGCTAACATGAACTACTTATATAATATTGTAAAATACAGTTCTTCCTTTTTTGAAAAAAAAAACATTTATAGGTAAAATGTGTTTTAAAACGTTTGAAGATTTAAATTGTGGCCAAGAGCTGGTGTCAGTGTTTTAAACCATTATGATCTTGATTCACACACATCACTTTGACAGTGTTGCAAACAAGACAAGAAGGGTTTGATCAATTCCTTCTTTTGTTAACAAGTATAACTCATCCTGTGTGCACATTAGTGTTTGCCGCTATAAACTGATACATAATGATTCAGTTAAACAATACTATCAAATGTCTTTATAGTAGAATTGAATGCGATGCATTATCACTATGTGCTTGTAGCTATTAGTATATAGTGGGATAAATCGTGTGATAAAATCGCGCGTATCCGGAACTTTCGAAGGAGGAAGACTTTAACTGTAGGACATACGCGTGAAAGATGGCAGACGTACCGGATAATGCGCCAGAACGTGAGTTTATTATTTGTATTTTAAGGTTGACTTTTTGGTCTTGCACCTCCAGGATAATGTTGTTGTTTTGTGCGTTTGGCGTTTTTTGACACCGTCCTGTTTCAAAGTGTCGCTGTCTCTCGAAGCACGTTCTCCTTTGTCAGCAAAACTAAAAATCCATGTTATTGTTTCCAGGGGGTTTGTAAACAACAGCAACATATGTTTCCTAATAATCCTACATGGACGTTCAATGCGAAGATATTGGTTGAAATGAAATAGAAATCGTTAATAAAATGATAAAGTGCAGTGGAAGGCTACGTTGTAGATGGAGTAGCAGATTCTTACTGCCACCGCAGCTTCATAGAAGTCAGCATTGTTTACCCGACTAAGATTATTATGTTCCGGACATCACAGCGTAAGGAAATGTGTTGATGGTTGATTATTAAAACGGTGCTGAATGTATCTGTGGGATGAAATACTGCCTGAAATTTTGCTGAGTCACCCTGACGTAACACATTTAATCTTTCAAACATCCAATTGGCTTTGATTTCTACCTTTTTGTCAGCCTTGCATTACTCACAGCGGCTAGATTATATAGGATTATTATAAAGACTTTTAACCGTCAAAATATGGGAAAACTCCTCTGCTCAGGCTTTGTTGGAATTTCCTTGTTTCAGACTCTAATCTTAAAGAAAACTGAAACTTGAGCTTGTCTCTTGTTGGACCAACTCCTTGCATGCTTTTAAAAAGCAGCTCGAGATCCATTTGTTTAAATTTGCCTTAGAATAGTGACTTTGCCTACCTTATACTGTGTCTTCTTTTTGTTTGATCTTTTTCTTTTTGTTGTTTTGCATTTTGTCACACATCATCCCAAAAGGTGCTGTAAAAATAGACTTCATGTTTTAATGACTACTCTATTTTATCAGATGGAAACATTCCAGACCCCTCCTAAAACATTTTATAGACTTTTCCCCAAAAATCTTGTTTAGATGTATTAGACATACTGTAGAATGCTTTGAAATTTCAGCTAGACTCTAAAGGAAACTTAGGAGGGTTGTTTTCCTCCAAAGCATGAATTTGTAATGACTTAGCAGTGGGCAACAGGATTAATGAGATTAAAGAAATGTAATTTAACTAAGGCATATATTTGAGAGGCACAAATGAAGCCAGAACACTGATTCCTGGACCCTGTTGAATCTTTCCAGACTGTCCAGGTACGGCCAGTGAGCAAGCAGGGAAGTCAGCGTCATGCCAAGGCTGCCCCAACCAAGTGTTGTGTGCCTCTGGAGCTACAAAGGCCCCCGACCCTGGTAAAACTTACACATTGTGCTGAATAGTAAAAAAATTGCTATTAGTGTGAGACTTGAATTGGTAGCTTTTAAACAACCTATATTCAAGTGAACTCTTCGCCACCCTTCATCTTGCCCACTCTCTCCATAATCTCAGCCATAGCAGAGATAGGAGAAAAGATGTCAACAGTCAAGCACAAGATCCTTGTCCTTTCTGGAAAAGGAGGGGTGGGCAAAAGTACCTTCAGCGCACACCTGGCCCATGCCCTGGCAAGTGACAGCACAAAGGAGGTAATATTTTAATTTCCCTCAAGATTATCAAGCTATCTGCCGTGTGGAACGAAATGATGTGGTTCTGTTGAAACCCTCTCGTATCCTTTGAAGCTTTAGTTCACCCTGTAAATCTGTCTAAAGCCACCTGTTGTGTTACTGCAGACATAACCAAAATGCCACTAGAGGTCACTGCTGACATGGTTCAACAGAGTAGTGTAAGTGTGTAATTCACACTAGTACAAAGGGAAATTTTGTAAAGCCGTAATCATATTGTGAAGTTCTAGAACGTCAAAACTTTCACTTATGACAACTTACTATCTAATAACAGGCATCTATCTAGTAAAATTAGTTGCATGAGGAAAGATGTGTTTTTAATGACTGAAAAATTAATAATAATAACAATAACAATAAGACTAATTAAAAAATGGCCTTTAATTCTATACTTTATAGATTGGTGATACGGCCAAGGAATTATTAATTTATAGGCAACATTTTGTTTTTGAGAAGTGTGTTTTTGTCACACACACAGTGGGCTCCATTGTTCCAGTTATAGTTCTGTATTCTTCTTCTGTTTGCCCAGTTACCATTTCCAAAGTTATTTAGCATTATGTTATATTTCTTTCAATCTAGTGAGCTAGATGGAGCTTGTGAGGCTAGTTCACCACACAGTTACATGGTTTTTCAACAAGTAGAGTAATAGATTGATCTTGGTAAGTGAAAATTCTGTAACTGTAAATCCTAAACAAATCATAATACTTCATAAGGGCCAAAGCATCTCTCTCAGATTGGATGAAACATAGCTGTATGCTTTCTTACACTTTTGTTCTAATATGAACTTTGCTCTGTGGATTTGTATTTTTCTAATGTGTGAGTAAAACATGGACATATTACATCTGCAACTTGTGTTGTTAGCAAAGGCAAAGAATATGAGCACAAAGAATATTGGCAGCCTTTCTGTAGCCTTTGAGAAATGCCAAGAGGTCAGCTTTTTATTAATTTTTTTTGTCTCTTTCTCCTTTCCTGTTCTAAGGTGGCACTGCTTGATGTTGATATCTGTGGTCCATC
The DNA here is from genome assembly GCF_033026475.1 of Channa argus. NCBI lineage: Eukaryota > Metazoa > Chordata > Actinopteri > Anabantiformes > Channidae > Channa > Channa argus. Next base: position 17,936,934 of record NC_090211.1, on the reverse strand, counting down.
CATTCCTAGGATTATGGGCTTAGAAGGAGAACAGGTGAGTAATAGGCTTAGTTTGTGTTTTTGGAACACAGAAGCTAATTGTAATGTAAACAAAATATGAATAATAAAAAGTAAATATTAGGTTGAGATTCTTATGTTTGCTTTTAATCACATTTTGTTTTACTATACATCAGTCAGGTGTGTTTGTTAAGCAGGTTTGTAATTTGTTTGTGTCTTGTGCACAGGTTCACCAAAGTGGTTCAGGCTGGTCCCCTGTGGTGAGTCGATTCAAACAATGCTTTAGCAATTGATGTTCAATTTTCTGAAGAAATGTGCATCATCAATCTGTGTGTATGTTGCAGTATGTGGATGACAACCTGGCAGTCATGTCTATCGGCTTCCTGCTCAGCAGCCCTGATGATGCTGTGATCTGGAGAGGACCCAAGAAGAATGGTGTGTGTGTGCGTTTGTCTGTCTGTGTGTGCATGTGTCTGTCTGTCTGTGTGTGTGTGTGTGTATGTGTGTGTGTGTTAGACGCTCAGTTTACTGTACTTTTCTTTTTTTTTCCACATGTCCCACCACTGAAACCTGCATGGGGATTGTTTCTGATCAGGAATGATTAAGCAGTTTTTGAGGGACGTTGACTGGGGGGACCTGGATTATCTGATTGTGGACACGCCACCCGGTACTTCTGATGAACACCTGTCCATCGTCCAGTACCTAAGCTCCACCCACGTTGATGGAGCTGTCATCATTACCACACCACAGGTACACAGACACACAAGCATATGAACTGTGGTAGGTGCTGCAGTAGTAACATTAACACTGAAGGGAAATTCCACCCATAGATGTCGTCTGTGAGTCCTTTCACTTAACCTGCTTTGATGGCTGGTACTTCAGTTTTTTATTTACTAGATTTCCCAGAAATAATTTCAGTTACCTAGAGTTCTTCATTTAGTTGGTGGGTTTCATAAGATCTCAAGAGACTATTATAGATAGTTACATTAAAAGCCACAGCTGTATCAACTGACAGGAAACGAGAGCTGCCAGTCAACTAAAAAAGGAAGAATCACACCCTTTACTCAGAATGCAACATAGCTGTAGGTGCATTGATTCATGCAGCTGGCTTGGAATAACGTTCATGCTCTACATGGGAAATTTGGTATCTGCCGTTTTGTCACACAAACGTGCTGTATGTCGATACATTTCTAGCAGTTACAATCCTTTTTTATTGTCAAAAACACACGTGAGCATTAACCATAACCATTTTATGTGCTCAGTAATTAAAAACATATTAACTTCTGTCTAGAATTTAAACGCTCTGCAATCAAAAAGAAAGAAAAAGAGGGGTAACCTTGATAATCCATTAAGCACTGTAGTTGTCAATGTTCTTTATTAATTGGTCAGATCTTCTTTTATCATCTGGAAAACCCCTCACTCGACTACTACTGTAAGAGTAACGAGTCGCTCTCTCTGCCTACGCATTTACCCCTATCTACGTACAGTGGCTAGTACAAAATTGTTCTTGGAAATCTATTTAGAGATTGTGGTTCAGTAGTTAGCACAGATGTCCACCCACCAGAGCCATTTGTTCGACTCCAGGTTCCTCCTGTATCAAAGTGTCCTAAGCATCTACTAATTGTAATTAGAAACTCAAAGCCCACATTTCTGTAATTTACAAATTCGGTTGATATATTTAAAGTAAAAAAAGGTCAAATCTACCACTGCAACAAAAGTACTCTTTAGGATTTATGAGGCAGGCCAAGAATTACTAGTATTTTGCAGCTTTTGAACCAAGGTCTGCTCTATCAACTGACTGAGGATCTGAAAATGATGCCAATTGGTGCGTAAAAATCAGGAAGAGGTGTTAAAAAAAAAAAAAAAAAAATGTCAACATGTGTTTCCAGGTCAAAATTTCCATTCTCTGAAAGTCATTTAAAAATGGCCGTTAAAGGGAAGTTTGAAAGTCAAAAAAAGATCTTGATGAACAGCTTATGGAAAGTAATTAAAAAAAGAGAAAAACTACTGGACCACAAAGGACCTGCAATATAGGAACGTGTCACAAAATCATTTGTGACAAAAAGGAGCAGCTTATAATGAAAAGGACACCTACAGTTATGATATTCTGCTTGGGCGTGGTGTTGAAGCCAGTGGCACAGATGGACTGGCATAAAAGACATTTATCTATAACTTGATTGGAGCCCAATATTGGCAACCTGAACTGATAGGACAAGTTAGAAAGGTCCTTTGCCAGGGCCACTACTCCCTTTAGACCTGTGTGGAAAAAACATTATCGGAACAGCAGCCCAGGAGCACGGTGACCTCAAAAAGTGGACCCAGGGATCCATATGTTGGCAATAAACTAATATCAGTGTATCGTGTTAACTAAAATCACAAAGCTGTGGTTTGTTTATGCCATTGTGATAATAGATATGTAGCCGTGTGGTCAGTGGACGTCTGCCATAACAACTGCCCAATAAAACAGTGAACCATAAAACTGTTTTTCACGGTTGAAGTATTATATGGCAACAGGGGTTGCTCATTGATCTTGAACCCTTTACGACAGTGACTACAGAGTTATCACCGCAACATATAAAGTTACGTTTATTAGATGTTTGTTTTCACCAAACACAATAAATGAATAAAATGGTAACAAGGCAAAACAGAAAATGCTGTTGGACAGGAAAAGAAACCTTTATTAAATAGGCGGTACTGTGTAAACAACATGTATTTGTTTTTACCTGGTTTGATACGGGCTGCTGCCACGATAAGGACACGTCTTAACCATGAGAATGTTTACCAAACAGCCACCAAAATGGCCTGCTACACAACTGTAGACACACACACACACACACACACACACACACACACACACACACACACACACACACACAAAATACATTTGTTGCAATGAATTCCTGCTCGTGATTCTAAGCAAACACTTCCTAATACTGAAATGAAGCTGAGACCAATGAGGTCAGATAGCAGTGGAATCAATTCCTCATTCCTCCAGCTCTCACTTAACCAACTAACCAATGCTGAGGTGGGAATAAGCCCAGCGAACGAGCCGGACCATTTGATAACAACTTCCATGGTTCTTGATATCAAAGAGCTTGTTTTCACGCTCAAACATTGCAACTTGCAACTTTCTCAAGGGCACATTGATGGCAGACCTTGATAGCAGACAAGGAGGAAGGGAAACTAATGCCAGAAGTCTTTTCACTTTTCCTTTTTTTTTTTTAACCCTTGTTTTTTCCTTGTCTCTTCTGTTGTAACCGCTCTCCACCCTTCTTCTAATGCTTTGCTTTTCTCTTTCTTCCTCTCTCTCTCCCTTTCTCTCTCCCTAGGAGCTGTCGTTGCAGGATGTACGAAAGGAGATCCGATTTTGTCAGAAGGTCAAGCTGCCAATCATCGGAGTGGTGGAAAACATGAGCGGCTTCGTCTGTCCCAAATGCAAGGTCACTGGCCGACACACAGTGATGCAAGCACAAATGATCACACACACGCGTGCAAACACAAACAGGATTAAAAACTCATGAAGAAGCATGTTGTATGCGTAAAAACTTTCTCCAACACTGTTGCGCGCACAAGGCTCTGGACAGGGCGGTGAAAGGCAAAATGAGAGCGAGCCCATTAGCAAAGCGATGTGCGTCATCTATACGTGGATTTCATGTAACTAGGTTTCTTAAGTACATGCAAATTCTGCTCCCTGATAACCAGAGGAAGCTTGTTTCTCTGAGTAACCTGGTTACTTAAGTGCATGTAAATGACCTGGAAAGGAGAGCGTGTTGAACCGACCTCTTCTCACTAAACAAATGTTTACCCCGGAGCTTCATTGTTGCATTGGGTTCTTCCGTCTCCAGCAGAACAAAGGATCTAAACTGTATTGTGGTTGTTCACACTTTAGCAGAAACTATGGTTTATGTTTCAATTTGTCTTTTGCAGGGACATGATTTGGTGTGACGGGGAAAACAAAAATTTTGTGTGTGCATTTTACATTTGTTTTATCAAATACTGTGAAAAAATGTATATTTATAATTGAAGTCAAAGAAAAACAATATGTAAACCTGCAAGTAGTCTGCTACTAACCAACAGTCTCGTGTAAGTCATTTTTCAAATCTCACCTGGGCCTCTGTAGCTCTGTCCTTTCACTTTGCGGATTTGAGCAACACAGCTCATAGATTTAAGGACCGAGCCACAGGAATTACTCGCATTCAGTAATAACTGCTCTCAATCTACTTATGGAAAGAGGGAAAGATCATAGTAAATATTACTTTAACAGAAGTGACTACAAAACATTCTTATTAGTTAAGGTCAGCTGTTGCTTACAGCTTTGCTTTTATATAAAAAGGCTCTGATAGCTTAAAGGTTCGGTCCTAAGCCCCTCTGTCCAGCTTGTTTCCAGCTATCTTTACCCAACCCACGGTTGATTTTGTGAATCAGGTGTATTCAGTGAATCGGAGGCAGAAAAATCCATTTTAGACAAGGACAGAGTGGAGGAGGACAGAGGGAATTGGTATTTTCCAGCCAGATTGACGGAACACACCAAGTCCAGGCACCCAGTTGTTGGAAAACACGCTGGGATCTTTGAAGACTGGTATCGAGAACCTGTAAATTTACCAAAACAATGTAGAAACACTATGAGGGTTTCCTCCTGTTCATGCTTGCCATCCTTTCTTAAGGTCATCACGATGGAAGCTATGGGCACCTTAATCCACAGTCCTTGTTTTGTGTGTGCAACTGTGCATGTGTGTAACTATAGGCTGCAGGCAGGAACACGCAGCCGGGTGAAAGGCTTACAGAAAGGAGAGATCGTTAACGGGGCGATGCCGCCTCCTTTTCAAAACAGATGCCTGAAAGTAAACCAAAAAAAATGAACTAACACACAGTTCCTCATAGGAGGCTAATTAGGCCAATTTCCCCTGCAGGTTATTTTTTTAATTCAAACTGTTCCCGTTGTGGATCAGCTGTGTGTCTTCTTTACCTTTCGGCTGATCCGTTTCAGGTGTCACCACAGCGAATCATGTGCCTCCATCTAACTCTATCCTCTGCATCCTCTTCACTCACACCAACTAACTTCATGTCCTCTCACACTACATCCATAAATCTCCTCTTTGGTCGTCCTCTACACCTCCTGCCTGGCAGCTCCAACCTCAGCATTCTTCTACACATATATTCAGTTTCTCCTCTGAACATGTACAAACCACCTCAATCTGGCCTCTCTGACTTTATCTCCAACACATCTAACATGAGCTGTCCCTCTGATGTCCTCATTCCTGATGCTGTCCATCCTCGTCACTCCCAAAGAGAACCTCAACATCTTAAGCTCTGCTACCTCCAGCTCTGTCTCCTGTCTTATTTCAGTGCCACTGTCTCTAAGCCGAACAACATCTCTGGTCTCACCACTGTCTTGAACACCTTTCCTTTCATTCTCGCTGATGCTCTTTTATCACACAACACACCTGACACTTTTCTCCACCCGTTCCAACCTGCCTGCACTCGCCTCTTCACCTCTTTTCCACACGCTCCGTTGCTCTCAACCACTGACCCTAAGTATTTAAAGTCCTGCACCTTGTTCACTTCTGCTCCCTGTAACCTCACCGTTCCACCTGGGTCCCTCTCATTCACACACATGTATTCTGTCTTACTGCGGCTAAGCTTCATTCCTCTGACTTACAGAGCAGACCTCCACCTCTCCACATGCTTCCTGTTCTCACTCCAGACTTCCTCATATAATACCACAGCACCTCTTGGTACCCTGTCATACAGATACCCTGTAACTCCCGATGTCCTTCTCTGCTGTTGTTACCACTCCCTCCTCTGGGCTTCTCGCAACTCTCATCTATGTACTTCTCGCAACTCCCTTTCTCTATACTTCTCACAACTCCCTATGACCTTCTTTGTACTTCCCTTCGGATAAGCTGTGCGTTGCATCTTTTTTTTTCCCCTTTCTCTCCCCCCTACGCCTTCACTCTGCTGCTGCATGAACACACACAAAAAAGAAAAAAGTTCAAAAGCAGCGTTTTCTGTCACTATACAGGTAAAATGTATGTGCTAGGCTTCCAAAATAAGTGTGAGGTGGACGAGATATCAGACAGGGCAGTGTAAATCAGAATTGGAGAGAGATCTGCATGCTCCCTGTACACCTGGATTTACATGCAACTTCTGTTCACCAATTCCCAGAGAAAGCAGCTTTCTCTGAGTAACCTGGTAACTGGAGTGCATGTAAACCCAGTCACTTGCTTCAACTAAAAAGGCTGCCATCTTAAATGCTATCCACTTAGTGTGGTTAATACTGACTGTGTGAAACTTAAGACACTTTAGAACACTTGCACCATTTCCTACTTTGTAGCTGTCTGTCAACTGTGACAAGTTAATAAAAGTGTAGTATTGATCACAACAACTTAGCCTTTTATTTTTGTTGTTGTTGTTGTTGTTGTTGTTGTAAACTGGACATCAGAGTCTGCTATTTTGTGTATTCTTCTAAAGGCTATTGGAGCTGTAGGGGTGTTCTATTTTTATTCCCGCTGATATTTGCAGGGGTCCATTGAGACATGACCCACATAAACACTGGCTTGTATACACAAAGATCAGATATTGGACCTTTTAGGTTACAGTAAAATGTTCACAAGCCAGACTTAAAGTAGTGTGGTAGTGTTCCTGTTTTCACTGATTTGTAAGACAGAGAAACTGGCAAACAAATTAGCTGAAGGGACACACCAATCAAAGAACATCCTAATGTGTACACAGCACCAATGTGATTTGTGCCCCTTGTGATCTGAAATAAACTTGATAATGGCTTTTCTTTGTCCTCTCCATTGTAGAACACATCACAGATCTTCCCTCCCACCACCGGGGGCGCGGAGAAAATGTGCGCCGATCTCGATTTACCTCTGTTAGGAAAGGTCCCTCTAGATCCGAGGATAGCACGAAGCTGCGACGAGGGAAAGTCATTCTTGAATGAAGTGCCTGACTCCCCTGCTGCCGAAGTCTACCAGAGGATTGTGCAGAGTAGGTGTATTTGGGGTTTAACATATCACACGCAGATGCACAAGCATACGTATGTATTTCTGTCTATTTCAACTCCTCTTGCATCACACGGCGGATTTTCTTACATTCCTGGGTAGGGAAGTTGGATGCTCCTACAGACGTGTTTTGTCTTCCATTGAATTCCATTATTATTTTTGATGACTACATGTTTTGCTAGATGGCCTAATACCCGATTAAATGTAATGAAAGAAGAAGTGACGACCTTACAAATGGGAAGCAGTCAAATAAAGGGGAAGAATGGTTGTATCGAAATTCAATAACTCTACCTACAGCGTGAGATTAAAGTTGTGGTTTGTATGAACAATCATTAACTCAGGGCTTTTGCAGACGGTACATAACAAAGCGAATGTACATACGCACACATACACTGCTCTTTAACGACACCGATGTATTTTTGTTTTTAATCATTCATTTCATCAAACTCATCAAAACGACTTATTTTACTCGTTATTCGTCTTTACACTTCTCCTTCCTCCGCCAGGGATCCAGGACTACTGCTCCAACCGTGTGAGAGAGGAGCAGAGCGCCACATGATAGACTGACGGTGGCCATATTGGATCAGAACACAGCGACAGATCACATGAGAGTGTGGTACAAAATATTACACACTGGACAAAAAAAAAACACATTGAAATGGTTTATCAAAGCTTGTCAGAACCATTTCCACATCACTATGTTAACTCATGAACATTACTGAAATTAGAACACGTTTATTCAGGACTATTTTAATTACACATTTGATGCTTAAGTGAGTACTTACAGCGGCAACATGATGTATGTGGGATTGAAAATGAGCTACAGTGTCAGTGGTAAGGATGGTGAAGGAGTAAGTCCAACAAAATCACTGATACCATTGTGATGTACTGACATTGTACTTTTTATAGTTTTCAATACCAGTGTACAGAGGAATAAGATCTATTCTAAGATTAGTGAGTTTTGGTCTTTACGTGGGGTTTAAAAAAATGAAAGTAAGGGAAGTGTAGATTATCACTTTATCAACTGGGGGGACTTTTTGTAGTGCCAGAGGCTCAGTCTGTTAGGATCACGAAAAGATACTATGTCTATGTCTATGAAATCGCTGCCTCGTAACACTCCCGAGATGTTCTGTATTGAATAAATGGTTGTTTTTTTTTTATGATTTTACTGATAATTTGTTAAAAACAATGTTTTCGAAAGATGACCAAACATGCCATGGCCATTGATTGATATTCTATTAAATATTCTATTGATGTTCTATTAAATTTACTGAACTCTCAAAGAATATTTTGTTTGTTTGTTTTTCCTCGTACTGTAAATCCATGATTCCTTGACATAACCATCCCAGTGTTGTTAAATCCCATAAACTTCCGTTTATGAGTATTGCTCCCGAACACTGACAAAATGAGGCTGATGACTACAGTACAAGGACCGTGTTGGACACAAACGGTGTTTGTATATTTGTTTTACCCGTGTTCAGGGGGCAAAGTCTCCTAACCTAGACAGTTATTGAGGACAAAAAAAAAAAAAAAAAAAAATACCCATGGCCGAACTTATGATTTTTAAAGGTTAGGTGTGTGTGTGTGTGTGTGTGTGTGAGAGAGAGAGTGTCAGAGAGAGTGACAGATTGAGGGAGTGCCTTCATGCCTGTGTGTGTGTGTGTGTGTGTGTCTGTGTGTGTTTGTCATTGTGTTGTGTGTATATAGTCATAGTTCCTCAAGAGTTCCCTAAAAACACATGTGAAACTTCGCTTCCATCCTGCTAACAGACAAAACAACAGCAACCAGATAGACTGCTGATTCCATGTAGTTCTAGAAGTTCTACAATTTGTTTCTTCTATAAACTTGTTATATCTTGTTATATTATAAGGATTTATTATAGGAACCCTTTGACAATACATCATAGATTTCTAACTAAAAAGGAAATAATTAAATATTTGTATTCATATTCCTTAACAGCCAACTGTTGTGTTTTCCTCTGGGCCTTTAATCTATGTTTAACTAATATTGGTTTAGTTAAAATAGTCTCGAGCGCCATGCTTTGTGGCATTGAGGCATGCCGTGTTTTGCCAAACCAGTTCTCACAAACACATAATGAACAGATGCTTTGTTCATGGTAACAGGTATGTTAACCAGTGAAAGAAAGGCAGCGCACACTGTAATTATGTATTTGGTTAGTTATGAACCATTGATACACCACGCAGCTGTCAACCATAAATCATTCAACAGCATAAAACAATGCCTGACTCAAAACGGAGTGGGAGGCAGTGGCTTTAATTTGGGAAATGAGTAAAACTATTTCCCTGATGGAAAAATACCCTAAATGTTTGAAACGCCACATTAAACCACATTCAGTCTTAAAACCGGTTGATTACGTGGAAAAATAGGTCAAACAAATGTCTGAAAAGTGTTTTGTGTGATATGATATGTGCTATGCATTTTTGTTAAAAGTGATGGTTTTTAATGGTGAAAAACCAGCATGAAGTCCCTTCAGACAAAAGTAACGGATTTTGTAATGGTCGACTTGCCGAACTAAAAGACAATATCCTTCAATCTTTTCCCCTTATGTAAGCATAATGTAATATCACTTCTTAATTCTGACCTCAGTGACTCTCTCACACACTGTCCTTCACAAAAAAGTGAAGCCTTACGTTAAACAGACCTCCCTTCCAGCCAGACAATCACCTCCCTCTGTTAATGTGAACGCCTCCTCAACAAAATCGTTGTTTCTCTGAAAAGCAAAAAGCAAATAAGCCCTCACTCATCTCTGCTACTAGCTGTCTCTTTCTTTTGCCGGACGCGGATGTTAGGGGGGCACAGTCTGTCACCATGGCCCAGTTTGAGGAGGTTCTTGATGGAGTGCGGCTAGCTCTGACCTGGGCTTCTCCTACTGACATCCGAGCTCTGCTGGAGAATTTAGTAGAGGAGGGGATCATCTCCGAGGCTTATAGCAATAGACTGAATCTGCATCAACTCATTGAGGGCGTCGCATCTCAGGCTATTCACAGCAAACCGGCATGTCAAACAGGGTTTGATGAGATTTTTTCTCAAGGATCAACCAACCACCAAGGTGATCTCATCCAGGTGAGGCAGTCTGGAACATGCGCTGACATTAGTGAGTGCAATCAGACAAGTTTGGAGCTGATGTTATTAGTGGATGAACATGACAGCGCAAGCTCCTGGACAAAAATGCACCCACTGTACGACCCTGATCCAAAGCGCATTCGTGAACTGAGGGAGGGATCGGCGATGGATGATCCCTACATCAATCACAGGATCAGGTCCACGCCGATGATATGTGATGTGCAGTGCAGTCTTAGAATAGAAGATGAAATGCCAGAACTGCTGACAATTGCACAATCAATGCAAAAGCTGGTAAGTGATAGTGAAAGAACTGATGAGGGGAATTCAGAGGAGGAGAAGGAGTGGTTAGAGCAGGTAGAGGAAGCAGCTAGGAGGATAGCCATCCCTCTTTGGCAGCACTGGGACAGAGCTCAAAGCATGTTACTACCGCTGGTTTCTTGTGTGACTACTGGGTGTATCACCAACGAAAACACTGCCGCAGACGGTGGAGGAGCGCAATGCCCCGTTTGGAACATGGAAAAGGAGACGGAGCTTGCAGTTGCTTGCAGGACACTAGATCTGTACAGTGACAACTTTCAGGAGGTGGATGTTACAGACACGTACTTTGCACTGGATTCAGAAGAAGCTGCTGAGACCCCAGAAGACCTCTATTACTTGACATACGGCAACAAGGCGAAGACTGGATTGCACCCCAATAATTTCAATATTTGTGAAACAGCAAGGAACCCCTCACCTGTCGAGGCACGCATGGCAACCAACACAAACGATGACATTACAGACAGGATGGAGAGCCACGTTGGGACTATAGACACAACAGAGGCCCTTCTTTGTTTGGCCGCAGACGCACAGTGCGACACAGGCTCTGGACTTATGGAGGTCGCTGATTTGCTTTCACCTCTTTTACGAAACGAAACTTACACTATTGCACATGAAGACTTGTTTTCTTTAAACACACACAATAGCGTGACCTTCAGTGTCACAGACAACTTAGATGATGTTTCCACAAATTATGCAGTGAGCAGTGCTAAATGCTTAACAGACTTCCTTGACAATAAAGAGGATGTGGAGAGAGGGGATTCACACTGGGGTAAGTTTCTACTTAAACATCATATCGGGCCTCCTTCTTTCCATCTGAGCTGCTTTTTCCTGTGTTCTAAGCTCTTCTACCTTTTCTTTACCCCTGCATTTCCCTGAAATGTCTGTACTTACAGCAATATTTTTCAGAGACTGGATTTATTAAGTCACACCGCTAAAATAAACTGCTTGTCTGGGCACAGGTTTCTGGGTGCGTTCCATTACAGCTTAAGGCTGAATTCATTTGCTGGTGTCTGTTTAGCTTGGGGGTTTGGCAACAATTGGTGTTAACCGGTGCCATACTTTCTGTTTCACTTTGAGCTATTCCCATGGATAAGGAAGGGAGGATGTGGTGATACACTCCCCCGTTCATGGTTTTCCAAAACACTGTAAAGCTTTCTCCCAAAGCTACATTTGTTGATTACCATCTGTACCAATGGAGGAGGAGGAGGAGGAGGAGGAGGATGGGGGTAATACCCTGAATTAATGCAGCTGTGAAGAGTTTGTGTGCCTATTAGGGAATTCCTGTTAACAATGGACACGTCATTTTTGCAGGGACAACAACATGCGCCCCAGACAACAGACTTCTACAGTTCATTACAAGGGTGGAGCTTTCTTTTTATACACATGGGTGTAACCTCCTTTCATGTACGTCTACACGATCAGGATTTGTATTATTACTATCTATCTGCTTGATATTATTTCTTAGTCCAGTTAGTACTGAAGATCTGCAGTTTTGGTATAATTAGCCACATCTTATCCAAATTAGACACATGGTAAACAGGTGGTATTTGTCCACCCTACCGCCTTATGTAATCTTGGTCAGAAGGTCCAGATTCATTGCTTTCATCACACCGCCACCCCCCCAATGACACATTCGCTGTTTGTCCATGCTTGTGGACAGCTTATTCCCATGCACACCTTCTCTTAAGGAAATAGTGTGACAGTGTTTTATAACCAGGTCAACAAACAGGTACTAATGGTATGATTGTAATGCAATAGAGAATGTGTGGCTGCATTAACTGATTGGCGGTTATAAACTGGCAAAGCGGGTACTTTCCACTTCGTAGCCAAAACTTCTCTCTTTGCTTGCTCATAGAAAGGGTGCTCATGTGTGGTGATGGTGATGGTGTTTAGGTTTTACATTTTGTTGATGCTATTCATCATAAAAAAAATTGAGACCTTTTAACAGTGGCCTAAAAGGGTCTGTAGTTAAGTCATCACTCAACAAAGGGATTATTTAATACAACTTCAGGGGAGACTTCACCGACTTTTAACCCGTCCCCTGGGGTCCTAGCTGGCGGAGGACATGTTAAAGAACGGTATTAAACTTTCCCATGCCTTCCCTGTTTTTAAATATCTCTCTACTTGTAGCTCAAAAAAAAAATAAAAAATAAAAAAATACTCCTCCAGATGACATAATCTGAGGGAGTTTTTCGGTGCTAACAATGTCATAGCTAATAGTAAAGAAGTTGTAGTCTCGGTGGATCCACTCCTTTAGATGACATAATCTGAACTGAAATACTCCTTATGATGTCATCTGGAGGAGTTTTTTTCTGCTAGGCAACAATTTGGAAATTGGTGATTTCACCCTTTAAGATATTTCTGTGTTGTAGTACCTGTTACACATGATAATACAAACAGTATATACAAAGTAATAACATATCAATGAAGTTAAACAACAACAACGAAGTAATAATAATAAAAATCTGTACATTGTGCAAATGAGAAAAAGGAGGAAGAAGAGTCAAAATTTTATTTTGAATTTTATAAAAAAGTTGCACAATGGACTACAAAGTAATTACAGATGAGAGGCTGAGCCCTCTGTCACACTTTCATCTCTGGCCACAGAATTGTGAAATGTGGGGTTCTAGGGACTGAGATGACTGATAGAATTTAGAAAATGTAAACTTGCATTCACATCTTTTGCAACACTTTGGTTTTTAGCATGCTGTTTACACAGTTTACACTTTATTGAAAATATTAATCATTGAGCTTTGACCTTGCTCTGCCACATTACAAGTGCCACCCAATCTTGCTATTATCCAGCCTAACCCCATGATGGATCAAAACTTATTTAATGACCAGCATTTCCACGAAGGGCTGAGCTGAAACTGGCAGAAAGTTTCAGAATCGGAGCTGAAACGTATTCACTCATCTCTGGCAATTAAACGGCCTCAGCTTCGCGTCTGTGGACACGCAGTTAGTTCAAAGTGAAAGTAAAAAAAAGGTTTGTTGCTAGAGTAGGCTGCGGCCGAGGCGAGATGTGTAGGTCATATGAGGATATATGCAGACGTTGATGTATCACGGCTGAGAGTTTTTGCCGCAGCAGGAATCTACCGCAGGGGTTAGAAGATCCAGGCATCATCCAGCGAGGGTGCGTCGACAGGTAGGCCACAGAAAAGTGTTATTCCGGTTTAGGCGCGTTTATCCACAAGTGCGCAAGAATTAAAAGAAACGATGCTGCGGAGTTCGCCCTTCACTCCGCATCTCTTTTATGATTCCTTAATACTAGTACTTTGTTAACCTGAGGCAATTTCATTTCACGTACGTTTAATAGTAATGAAAAAGAAAGTTTTACTTATGAACTCTTGTCGAGGGATACGCATAAATATGTATATGCTTTTGACTACGGGAGAGATTTGTTTGGTTGTTTATTTACTTATTTAGCCTCTAATAACAATAAACAACGACAAAGAGGTTCCTGTGTATTCGCTTTAACCGTAAAGTTTTGGAGGAATTCACGCGCCATAACGCGGCGTGTGCGTAATTTGCCTTCACGAAGCTTAACCCACCAACATACCCCCTTTGTGTGAAATGGTGCACGAGGAAAAGAACGGCAAGAGGCTGTTGTTAGGGGAATTACAAGCAGGGAGTTTTGGGGGACTTCCAGGACCCTAAGAATTTGTGGGTAAACATTTATGAACGCGTGGTTAAAAAGTGGTTGATTAATTGGCAGCTTTCCTTACTCTGTTCACTGTGTTGCATGTAACCATGGGCGCTTGTTGTTGATGGGACCAAGGTGGCACCATGATATTTTAGCTCGAAAGTTCCTCATACTTGCACACATAGTGTGTGTGTGTGTGTGTATCGGTTTGTGCGTGCGTTTTATTAGGCAGTAATTCACACCTACCACAAATGGATGCAAATAGCAAAGCTCTGCTTATGTGTCTGTATCTGCAGAAAGTTGGTGAGGAGCCATTTGTTTAGGTAACTTTTTCAACTGCTTGTCAGCACAAATATCTAGTCAGCCAATCACAAGGCAGCAACGTAGTGCATTTAGGAAGTAAACATGACTAAGATGATCTGCTGAAGTTCAAACTAAGCATCAGAAAGAGGAATGATTTAAGTGAGTCTGAATCTGACGTTTTTGGTGCCAGATGGTCCGAGTATTTCAGAAACTGCTGATACACTGGGATTTTCACACACAACCATGTCTAGGGTTTACACAGAATGGTCAAAAAAAGAGAAAGTATCCCTTGAGCCACCAGCTGGGGACCCGCCCAGCCACCGGGTGCACCCTTAGTGCCGGTCCCTAGCGGGGATTAAAAAATGGGAGGCTTGCGGCTGGAAGTGCATCCGGCGTAAAAACCCGTGCCAAATCAAGCGGCGGGAACACGTTCTGCCGTGGGGACCCCTGAAGGGACGAGCCGAAATCGGTTGATCTATAAATCCCTCAAAAACAGTGAGAAAAACAAAATAAGGCAGTAGGATCTAGGTCCTCCCCATCTAGAGTTTCTTCATATTTTTAATTCACCAAACCTTAATCTTGCTTAACTTTTTTGGTGTTTGCAGAAAACCAACCAGCATTCTTTTTATTCTCGAGGAATCTTTCACCGTTTCGTTCACACTACCTGTTTACTATGGAGGCCCACAAGTGTCACATCTGAATTAGGTCATAAAGAAGTTTGGTTTTATTGCAGCATATGGGTCATATGGGCAGATGTTTGCAGTTTGTGGGCACAAGCAGCGATAATGTCTCCCATCTAATATTAAAAAAAAAGACTTAACACTGACACAAGACATCTCATTACACATTGTATTATGTAACGCGGTCCTAAGTTGATAGTGTCACCATTGCTCCTTTCATCCTTTCAATGGCAGGTGTATTATGCAATATGCTAAGTGTGATGGCTTGTTTACTGCTCTGCGGGAAACACCTGTGTTGGTAGCTACGTCTGTACTGTACCTCCGTGAGCACTGAGTCACCAAGGAGCAAAAATAGCCCAAAAACATGAATTTCTTTCTGTGTCTGTGCAGAAATTATGCCCAACAAATCGTTTATTCACCAACTTGGTTATGTGCTGCTTTACTTTCGCTTTCCATCAGGCCCGTATATCGACACAAGTACTGTTTGTGTGCAATAGGGGAAAAAAAAAAAGATACACCATCAAAATAGTACAAGCAGTATTCGTAGCTACATTGGCACATGCTGTCTTTCCACACACACACACACATCTACAGTTGAGGTTTGAAGTTTACATACACAAATTATGTTTCTTTGAACATGTTGATTGGACAGCATAAATTTTAACACCCAGGATTTCTGCAAACTGCACATAGGCCCACTTACATTCTAACTTAACTAGTTTAGTTATTATTTAGTCAGTTAACCTGTTAAATCCAAAGCTTAACTTCCTAACTTCCTTCTATTCCTCGAGACTGACAGTGCAGAGCTATAAAAGAGGGTGGGAGATTTACACAAGTCACCAGTATCTATTGCCTCCATTTCTAAAAAATGGCAGACTTCAACATGATCAGTTCAAACAGTTGTATGTGAATACAAGTTATTAGGACGTGGCCTCTTTCCAAGGTCTAGAAGAAACGGGGATTAATTCGGTTGTTGAGCTGGATGCTTCAAGGACAAAGCTCCTGCTGAGAAATTGATCCCTATTAAGGACAAAGAAGTAGCCCCCGCCTCCTGGATGGTAGAGTTATGGTAGGATGAGACAAAAATGGAGTTGTTGGGCCAGGTATGTTTCAGCATGTAACTCCAAAAACACCCGACCTGCAGTTAAGCACAGCAAAAGCAGCATGGACCTGTGAGGCTGTTGTGCTGACAGTGAACGTGGTATATTGCATAAAGCAGATGGATTTATGGAGGAGGAGGAGGAGGAGGAGGAGGAAGATTACCCCAGAATATCTGAGAATAGCCTCAAACTATCAGCTACATGGAAATAACACTGTGGTTTTCGAATTGGAAAGTAAGACACTATATGAATTAAACCGCATGCACCACATATTCAGGGTTTGCTTTCTATTAAAATGTATGTAGTACAGTACAATAATGTGATTCCTCCTTTACATGTCAGTGCAGCCAAAGTTCCCCCTTGTTGTAAGCTAATTCAGCCCCAGCAGGAGGCCAGCTCCAAACAAAGTAAACATTTGTCACTCTTATATGGTCATGCTTACACTGCTGGCTTCTTCAGCAACGCTCCTGTCTTTTCTGTCCTGTTCTTCCTGCCTTAGTTTTTCTATTTTCTATAATTATTATGGGCATTTTGTTCCTTTCCTGGACTGTCTCTCTTCCTAAGACTGTGGGAGAAAGATGCGTTCGAAAGCTGAACCCAAGCAAATAGAGATTGTGTAGACGACATTAAAGTGAAAATATGTAAATCAGATGACATGGTATTTGTATTTTTAAGAAAACAATGACAGCACTGTGTGTTTAGCATGAGGAAACTCTCAAACTCGCTGTGGGAACTTGTGCAAAGTGTGATAACAAAATATTGTTGTAGCCATGACACTGCTTTATATCAAGGTAGCAGAACTGAGACACAAGTGAGACGTGAGAACAACTAGCACACTCGAGTCAAAAGAATCGGTTTAATGCAGTGCTCAGGCGACTTCAACAAACAGTAGCACTTTCATTGCTTATATCTTCACGTCTTCTCTTCTTTGTGTGTGTGTGTGTGTGTGTGTGTGTGTGTGTGTGTGTTTGCAGGTGTAAAGATGCAGGATGCAGAGCAGGATTCATCAGTCGCCGCTGAATATGGAGATCTACCAGGTTAGTGTGGTTGGGTTTGGATTTCCTGTCAGAATGACAGTGTTTTGCTTCAGAAAACTATTCCGTCTTTGGAGATTCACTGCAAAAAATATCTTTATTTGGTCAAGAAGTCAATGAAACATCAGTAGGCATACAAACAACTCATTCTGCCTTCATTTGGTTTCGCCTAGAACATGCGGCAGACCACATGGGTCAGTGAAAGCAAACTCGAGATATACCGCACATCCAAGATGTACTGACTTAAACGAGTAATAGTACAGTAGGTGCAACATTACTTATTGCACCAGGACATCAGGAAAAGCCAAGATCAAGACGCATCAAAATGTTTGTCTGGGATCTTGGGTTGTTCCAGTAGAACAAACAGAGACGGAGAAAAAAAAAGGCTTTTTAAAGTGCTCTAGATAGTGATATGATATGATATGATATGATATGATATGATATGATATGATATGATATGATATGATATGATATGATATGGCAGCTGCATGTAGCCTGATTCCCCCTGGTCACTCCTAGAGAGAGAGCTGTCTGGACTTGCACACTTCCACCGATGCACTGATTCATGGTTATAAAATGAAAGGATTTTGGCAAACAGTGTCCAGCGTGACTCAAAAACATTGATTGACACATGTTAACTAACTCAAAATGAAAATGTTTTGTCTAATAATTCTCCCTGGTTGTGTTTTAGAGGATATATCTGAATTCCTGAGTGAGGATTACCTGATGAGTAAGTTGCACACTTTTCGAACATGTCACTCATTTACTGTGTACAGCATGTAATTAAACCGCCTATGATGGTCTAATGGGTGACTTATACACAAACACACAAAGTAAATCTGTTTCTTGATTGTTTTTGTTTTTTTTGTTTTTGTTTTTTGCATTTTATTTTATTTGATGTAGAAGCAGACATCTTTGCTGATTCCTGGCTGAACTGTGAAGACCTCAATTTCTTCTGTAAGCATCTCCTTCATTTATCCTGCAGCCACTGACCACAATTAATTCAAATCTATTTGACAGCAAGCTATCACATAAGTGGGTATTGATGTCTTGAAGGCTCGAGATGTATAAATCGGCTTCACTCTCATGATTATCAGCTCAGTTCTGAAAATGCCTCTGGTTTAATGGTTACTGGCTGTCAGCTCCACTGACTTTTTCCTTCCTCATTCATGCATTTCAGGTGACCCTCCCACATTCCAGGAGTTGCCAAACTGCCAAGAAAGGCACCAGCAGATACAGAATGGCCGAAAACAAAACACCAGGAGAAAAAGAAACAGAGGTTGGCAACCAGTAGACAATTCTAATCTGACCAAAACCAGCTAATTTACTGTAAATCTGAACTTGTTGACTTTACTTGAAAGAAGTCAGGAAACTATTAGCCTCACTCTTACCAAGCAAATCGAAAAACCAAATTGAAGCAAAGTTGCTAATCCATTAAGAGTTGATATAACATAATTTTTTAGAGTAAACTAAATTTAAATTTCAGATTATTCTGACTATAACAATATTACTTAACAAATACAAGTAAGTTTACTTCTAAATCTTTAGCTATCATTTATTAATTATTAATAGATTATTAATTATTTTTTCTAAGCAGAATTACTTTGCTATTTAGAGTTAACTGACACTCTCTAGCCAAAGTCAGCAGCAGCACTTTTCTCGGTTTGTAGAGTCACTTCCTCATTTAATGTTAAGATAATAAGTCTGCAGCTATTTAAGCCATTTTGTACTAAAGTCAATTCAAGGACAGACATTACTTCCCCCAAACACTGTTAATTCCGCATATCTGGGCTGGGGGTCTACACTGTATTCAACACTACCCTCAGTCATGGCTAGTATTCGCAATATTCACCTAAAATACACACAGGTACTCCACAAAAAGAGTCCATGCCAGGAAGTCGGATAATTCCTATAAGGACACGATGCCTTGTAGTAAGATGCAGATCAACAATGACTGGCAGTTGAGAGAACTGGCAGTTGTCAGAATCAGTCGATCAGCTGACCGTGCGCTGCAGTGGTTGTGGCCTAAGTGAAAGCTGAATTGTTAAAACTGAATTTGTCAAGTCTTCCAAGTTAGTTTAGGTCAAAGACGTTAGTGAAGCCAATGATCTCCTCAGTACTGTACATGTACATTAAGACTGGCTAAGTTATGACACTAAACTCAACACTTCTTCTTGATGTTATGTTCACCAGTGTGATGTGCTTTTAAACAAACTGTCCCGATCGTGTCCTGTTTATTTTGTGCAGTTCCCCCGTCGCAGCAGCGCAACGATGAGAACACACCGTCAAAACCGAAAAGGCCGAAACCAGCAGGTGACCTTCCCACTTTGTTTGCCTTAATGTCTTTCTGATAACTAGTCGGTGTCAAATGTGGGACACAGTTAAATGTGTGACGCGCATGGTGTGCTATTAACTGCCAGTCCCTCTCAGAGATAATGTTTTTCAAAATCTTCAGCTCTCATTTTTTTTTTTTATAGATATTGTTCCGGGTATTATAAATGATAGCCAGTTGGTGTTCAAGGTGAACACTATTCGTTTCTCTTTCAGTTGAATGTACTTTCGGTCAAATCTCTGTGCATTAACCCCTCAATCATCAGTCCAATATTTCCTGACATCACAGCTCACCACTATGTAAATTATGTTGCCGTGCTTCAGACGTGTCATGTATATGGTATGCTATTTTCAGGCATGCATTGGTTTCAAATTTATTAATATAATCATTCGTCAGACTTTTGAAAAATCCTCAAGCAGCTTATTCCCTCAAGTCAAGTCTGTTGA
Organism: Channa argus; assembly: GCF_033026475.1. NCBI lineage: Eukaryota > Metazoa > Chordata > Actinopteri > Anabantiformes > Channidae > Channa > Channa argus. The sequence continues at coordinate 17,916,990 of NC_090211.1, read as the reverse complement.
TATTTACATTATAGTTAGAGACGTCACCAACCAACCACCAACAGATGGTTCTTGGTGCTCTTGAACTGGGATTTGTGGCTGTTGTTGTGGTGGGAAGGTGGTCGAGAACCAGAGTGGTAATGTTGGTTCTCCTACTCTTGCAGGTCATTCAAAAACCAAACAAACGCAGGCCAAGCCGGCCGTCACTGAGAGTAAGTATCCATTTCTGCAATTCCTCAAAGGGGAAGAGAGACATGCATATTTTAAACACAGTTAGAAGGTGAAAATGTACTGGAGGTAAATTCTAAGAAAGGTTATATGGCTGCAGATTTAGCAGGTTAAACTCATGAAAGTCGTTAGCTGTATTTAGTTCTCAGTAACATGAAAAGAGAACATTAAAATACCATGTTGTACCATACTACAGCGGTATAGCTAATGTATGTGAGTGACAGGTGTTGGTTTCTTTATGGCACTAAAAAAAGAAAGTAAAAGAAACAGGAAGCTCCCAAATGACAGGCCACACATGATTGCAACTAGAGATCTCAGCTCAGTCAATTTCCTGCAGTTCAGGTTAGGGCCTTTCAGCTTTATCTGTTGCTGTACACAGCGCGGTGAAGTGCAATCCGTCGTCAGCTGTTAATCACTGAACTGATTTGAATCCGCAGATGCATAAAGAAACCACAACTTTAAAAACAAAGACATCCTGAGAATTTAGTACTAAGGTCCTGAAGTATTTTGCCATCAAATAAGCAATTCTACAATCCCTTCAGTTTGATATGAGCAACGTTATCAAATCTGGTTGACAGGAAATTGTAAGCATGTTTTTTTTATCTTGTCTAGGCACTGGCACAGGATCAAACCCAAGTCCAGCAAAAAGTACACCTAGTGTCACCACTACTCCACCAAGAATCCTACATCTCTCTCCCTCAATTCAGTTTATCACTATCCCTGATGGATCAGGGTGGCTGTCTCCTCCGGTTATTAGGCTTCCATTCTCCACGACAGCCACTACACCCACATACATATTAGGTGAGTTAAGCATTGAGTTCATGAATCATGGGGTTTTGTTTTGCTCATATTTATTCTGGCAAATGTTGATTGTGGGGGCAGGAATTGAAAATTCTTGATGCATTGTTTAATTTCCTCGAAACTGTATCATTGAGATTCTTCTCAGGAACGCTGTCAGGTTACAGCAATGGTGAGAAACCAAACCTACCGTACGGTTAGACAATTTAATGTTTGAATGTAAAATGACACAAAACAGCTCTCTACCAGAACTCTTAATACTTCATTGAGTTTTCATCAACCCAGAGTGTTTCCCTGGCTTGAACTATACTTTAGAATTAGATGGCCTGGGAATCTCTGTCAGCAGTTATGCAACAATTACCTGGTAACATGCCAGCATGACAAACAGGATCTCCCAGGGACTTTTTGCTTGAGTATTTTATTCATTTCATTTGCAGAAAGCCTGTAGTGGGTCATTTATCCACTTTAGCACGGTACAGTTTTTTCGATTTTTAACTAGAGTATGTCCATACAGAAACTAAACATAGAGTGGATTTTGCTTCTACTCATGGGTGAAGTCGACCAGTCTGCGACTTGGATTAGTTTGTTTGTTTGTGCTCTGCGAGGCAAATCATCGTTGTTCAAAATGTGATTCATTTAAAAAAGGATCAGAGTTGTCCTATAGCAGTATGCACTGTACTGTATGTACATGATTTCCCATTCATGTGTTTCTGTTTAGGCCTCATATGCTGTATTAACAGTGCGTACTCTATCCTCTATTTCTAATATAGTTCCTGCTTCCCCACCACCCTGTAAACGTCAAGTTCCACCACTGTCCCCGTGTGAGTAAAAACATTATTTTTATTTATTTTTGGGGTTGTGCATGTATATGTGTTAAAACTGCAAAAGTCTCCTTCTGGTACTGTTGTGTTGATAATGGTTCCACCTTTACAGATTTAGTTCTGCCTTTTAAGCAACAAGCTGGGAACAACGTTCTAAAAATTGCAGTTCTCTTTCTGATCTTGTGTTTTTAGCGGACGGTGCGGTTGTGCCAGTCCAAATGAGTTCATCCCCACAAGGATCAGCTACTGCCAGCAAAGCCATGACTGCCCCTTGTAACTCGCCACCATCCCCCAGTAATGGTTTGTATCAGTATCCCTCTCATCCCTGCATATTTTACTCTGTAGGTTTATTGCCAGGTCAAAAACATGATGGCTTGTTGCATTTCAGACACTTCCCCATGTAAAGAGTCACCTCGTCCTCAGTCTCCCACTGTCCTTGATATACCACGTAAGTAGCTATATTTCCTCCTCTATTCTTCCTTGATTAAAATCAAATAAAAAAATCCTAAAGTCTAAATGATGTCAAGTGGCGCAGCAGTTTAACATTCACATCGTTTTTTTAGAAGTTGTAAAGGACTACATTCAGGAAGCCAAAGCCCACATGAGTCGAGCATGCCAGGATATGGAGGAAGGTGTTAGCCTGACCTCTCATTACGTAGAAATGCACGTCAACCAGAAAGAGATTCTTCGATCTGGAAAAAATTCAAACAAATGCTTGGACAAAGAGTTAGTCATCATGGGAGATACAGATCGTCAAAAAAGCCTGCTGGGGCAAAGTCAAGTAAGAATGTCACCTTATTGTATTATACTATCCCAGGGAGATTAAGGCAAAAAGCATTACTACTGTAGTTTTACAAAGTAGTACTTTTGATTCTGCTTTACTGACTGTCACTCACTCGTATCCATTTCTTCTTCCAATCAGATCTTTGAAGGCTCAAATGGAGACAAACCCAAAGGGTACATATTGCTATTTGGCAATGCGGGTATGGGAAAAACCACCCTGATCAGAAAGCTTTGTCTTGACTGGTCCAGAGACTGCTTCCCACAGTTTGACTTTGTCTTCTTCTTAGACGGCAAAGCACTCACTTTAACTGAGTCCGTCCATAGCCTCCAGACTCTCCTATTAAACCTCTCCTCTTTTGCCCCTTGTTGCGTGGAGGCCGAGGCAGTGTACGCTCAAATCCTCGCAGCCCCAAAGCGTGTGCTCATCATTTTTGATGGGTTCAAAGAGCTGCGGGACTATGAAATTCTTCTGCAGAATCAAGAAAAAGACTTGATATCATCACTGCAGAAAGACAGTAAAGCACAGATGTACACAGTAAGACAGCTATACTCTGCCATCCTTCAAAGGGTCCTCCTTCCAGGGTGCACTCTTCTGCTTTCTACACGGCCAAGAGGCACTGCCAGCCAGCTACTGAGGCGGGCGGACAGCTTTCTTGAAGTGTGTGGCTTCACCCCTACAGACGTAGAGACATATTTTTCACAGTACTTCAGCGATCCTTCCCAGAGAGAGTCTGCTATGGACTGCTTAAAAAACTGCAGCTATCTCGATCTCCTCTGTTGGAACCCTGGACTATGTCGAATGGTGTGCTTGGCTTTAGAGGAGTCCAAAACTTCTGATACCCTACCAAGAACTTTAACTGGGCTCTGCCACCGAGTGCTTCGTCTGAAATTGGAAAAGGATAGTAAGAGCACCTACTCACAAGCTGACGATCAAACCCAAACATCCCTGCCATGTGTAGAGGAAGCCAAGTCACACACCTCAAGAAACACCCAAACGAAGTCTAGAGCACAGGTTCGCACTCGCTCTCACACCCAGAGAGCAAGGAGGGGAAAGGAGAAGGAGAAAAAGGAAACTGAAGTGGATAGAGAGGAGAGGAAGAGAGTTGGGAGTGAGGTTGACAGAAAAGAGGAGAGAGAGTTGCTCTTGCAGCTCGGCTCTTTAGCCTGGGAGGGGGTCAAATCAAACTCCTCTGTCCTTCCCACTGGACGAACCATATCTGCAAAACTCAAGGAGTTCGGTATGAGGATAGGGCTCTTCCTCTCCCACCCACTGAAGAAGAGGCCAGTTCTGTCAAGTGCTGAGGAAAAAGAAAAAAGAGAGGACAAAGTTGAAATAGGAAGAAGCCAAAAAGAAGAAAGTATGGGAAACATAGGAAGGACAGAAATTGAAAACTTTGACACCAGTGACAACCATCTTCTGTTGTGGGCAAACTGTTTCCTTCAGAGTTACCTGGCAGGGGTCCATCTGTGTTTGTCGAGGTAAAATGTCTGCAATTCTTTCATTTTATTAGTGAGAATTAAAAATAATAGCAGATTTGGTTGACTGAGCTTGAAGTCAGACTGATGTAGAAGTGAAACAGCTTTACTTTTAAGGTTCCATTGGATCTGCTTTGTCCTTTGTGAGATTGAAAATGAAAGAGTGTCCAGCCTCTGTTATTTTTCATTTTCAATTTCTTGCTCCATCTAAATTACTCTGATCCACTCTAACTTTCTGTTTCCCTAGGACTGTGTCAGACCGTATCTTCCTCCAGACACTTCCTTTCCAATCAGGCCCAAAAGGACGCCGGCGACCTCAGAGAGAGGAGCACGAGCTCACGCAGCGATTTGCAGTTGGCCTCTTGTTCCACAACAGATCGGAACTGCAGAGGCTCAACTCCTACACGGAGACCGCTTTCGGAGATATGTTGGCCAGCAAGCAGGCTTTAGTAACAAAACATCTTGAAGGTCTTTCCCATGGCGACCTGAGCCCTGCCCAGCTGCTAGAGGTGTGTCACCATGTCTACGAGGCAAGTTTCACAAATGGTGAAGACAGAAGAGACACTGTCAGCACACGACTAGCCACTCACCTGGCAGCAAATCTTCCAGAAGTCCTGACATTTCATGGAGTTCCACTAAACCCGCCAGATGTGTTCACCGTGCAGAAAGTCCTTGAAAGGGGTGGAACTCAAGGTAGAAGTTTCTGCTTGGATCTAGAGGATTCTGGAATACATGTGTCTGGACTCAGAGCTCTTGTGGGGCTCAACAACATCAACACATACAGGTAAGGATTGGATTGATTGGGGTTTGCCACATTCCGTCTTCAAAAATAAAACAACGGTTGTCTATTAATGCTGATGAGGTGCAACAGGTCTCGTAAACTTTTCTCTAATTGGTCAGTAGAGGGGGCCTCACTCAAAATGCTTTTAAAGGTGGAAATCTCTGCACCACTACTCGTGCTGTACGATAAGTCTTTGTCACTGAAGGCTACAATGGAACCTCTGATTTGCTCGCCAACAGCCCATTTAGTCCTTCTTTAGTGTCCCACTTACAGACAGGTGACGGAGTCAAGGAAACAAAAGTGAGGTGCCTTAGTGAGGTGTTGGGCTACTTAAACATTCGCTTTGGTGTCGATTCTACAACTTGGGATTGTTGTTTTGGTGATGGTGGTAAAAAGCTCAGTCTAATACGTCAGTCCAAAATCTCCCATCATTCATCTACCATCCGTGCATGGCTTTCATGCTCCCCAGTTCAGTGACCCCTCATGTTTCAACTCGTGTTTATTTTTATTTGAGTTTATTAAACCCTTGCTTGTCCCCTCTAGGGCGTGCATTGCCGACGTCATCACCCTTTGGGAGCAGCTGGAGCAGGGTGGTGAGGAAGGGCTCCTACAAGGGGCAGTCTCCAAATTCAAGATCCACCCTCTGAAAGCCACACAGGTGTGTCACATAGAGCACCTGGCCAAGCTGGTGAACATACATATGCACAGGAGGCTCTCAGACAGGTAATGCACATACGACATTAACATACTATATTAAAGAAAAATGCACACATAAAAAGCTTGACAGTCAGACTAACGTACCTAGTTGTAGTTTCAGCCAATCAGATTCTGTCCTGTCCGAAGGAGTGCCAGCTGTCAAAGAGCTACATAAACTGGAGTTTGAGTGAGTAACTCTGATCTTTGAATTTATGATGATGACGATTTATAATCATGGGGGATGATGTGTTGATGATGGTGTGTCCCTCCAGGCTTGGCCCCGAGAAAGGTCCCCTGGGTCTTCCCAAGCTCTGGGAGCTCCTGCCAGGTCTACATAACCTACAGCACTTAGAGTAAGTGTACACGTGCAAATCTTCACTTCTAGCTCTCTCTCTCTCAGTGTGTCTAGTGTCTGACAGCTGGTCTCCTTTTTTTTTAGTCTAGAGAACAGTAAGATAGGGGACAAAGGAGCAGAGAAACTGGCTGATGCATTAGTTCCACTCTCTTCTCTGGAGATACTCAAGTGAGTACAGCATGTCGTGCACGTTTCTATTTTTCTAGTTTTCACACAGTTATAAAAAAAAGCTCATCGTACACATACGTAATGTATATGTGTTAAACTCAAGCTATGCTCTCCTCCTTCTGGTTTCCAGTCTGTCTCAGAATTGTATAGGAGACCATGGGGTGAAGAAACTGGCGTCCACACTGAGGGATCTGCCCAAACTGCACTGTTTAAGGTATGTAATGCATATACACCTACACCACTAACTAACAATAATCATGGCACATGATTGAATGGTTCATACTGTAAACCCACAGACTTTCACTTCCCTTTCGCTCGCTTTATTTTTTGTTCCAGTCTCTATAGTAATGTGATTTCTGATGAAGGGGCAGAGAGTTTAGCAGCTGTCCTCCCACACATGTCTTCTCTCACTGACGTGGAGTAAGTCTCAATTTTCTATTCGGAACTGATGAAACACAGGCAAATGTAAAAACATCTCTGTGATTTGGACAATATAAATGTTTCATTAAATATTCAGCACAGAAGGGATTATTATACATGCACAAATAATATGATCAGATGCAAGTAAACAGAAAGAGAGACAGCTAAACCCTAAACATGTTTTATTTTCTTTGACAGTGTGAAGTATAACAAACTGACAGATGTTGGCGCACAGAACCTCGGAGCCAGTCTGAGAAAATGTAAAAAAATCAGGACATTGAGGTGAGAAAAGTGTCAGTGTATCTCATGTCCTTCCATATTACAATTTTTAAATGTTTTTTTTTTTCACTTATTTAAACATTTTCAGTTTCTCACCTTGTTTCTTCTTTGCTCGTCTCCTCCTCAGGATGTGGAACCAGTGTATTCCATATGGAGTATTCGAAAGACTTCAGCAGCACGACAGCCGGATCCTTTTGCATTAGAACAATGCGAAGCCTCTTTACTACACTTCTATGAACTTTTCTTTATAAAGTATCTCGTGTTTACACTACTCAGTATGTTTTCTCTAAAAAGCATGTTTCCATGCTTCTGCAAAAAGAGACAAATAATGATGATAGAGATGCTGCACTAAGAGTTATTCTAAAAAGTTATTTGCTGCTTAAGTCAACAACTGTATATTTTTCTATGATTTCACTCAGTGCTGCAAGAAAATTAAACTAACGTGCGTATGGCTGTCTGGTAAAGCTTGGCAAAAATTAAAAATGCACTATATTTGTCATGACTTTGGATACATTTATTACTTTATGCCAAAGACTTTTTTGGGTCTGTCTGCATAAATGCCGTATTATTTTTGTGTTATTTTTGTGAAGCCTTTCACGTGTGGCTGTAAATGTATACGCACATTGATCAACAATTAGCTGGCACTTTATTAATGTACATTGTAAATAACATGTTCCATTTTGTATTTGATCTGTTCTGACGTTTTTAAACTGATCATTTCACATGTTTACTGAATTCATCGGTTTATTAAAAGCTTCTTTTCACTTCCATGCAACAGGTTTCTGTTCTCTATTCTGATGTAGGCTGACCTTTAACAATGTTGCCTGCAGCTATTGTTGAAGTCGATTATGCTGTTTGCTTTGCTTTAAATCTAAAGAGCCAAAATGTCACAGACCATACAGACACGGGGCAAACTTACTCTAATTTGCCATAATTAGATTAGATTAGATTCTTTATTGTCATTACACGTGTACAAGTACAATGCAACGAAATGCAGTTTAGGTCTAACCAGGAGTCCAATAGCAGCAAAAGCAGGAAATCCAGTTATTGCATAAATAAATAAGTTAGTATTGTACAGTATTTTGTAGATGGATATGTACATAAATAGAAATTTAAGGAAAATGGATATATACAATGATATACAAGGCTGTGGTGAGCTATAAACAGAAGTAAGAATATAACAGTAGTGCAATGGATATAGTGCAAATAAATTACGAACAGAGGCTTTAAAGTGATAGTAGTGCAGTGTAAGTGATTGCATGTTTTGTAAGGTGCAGTAGTGACTGTAAATGAACAGTTGGCAGTGCAAATGAGCCGTTTAGTGGTTCAGTAACGTAAAAGTTATGTGTAAACAGTCCAGTAGTGCAAATGACATCAGGAAGGGGGGATTATAATGGGGGTGCAGTGCATGAGGGGCAGAGGGATCAGCTGGGTGCAGAGTTCAGTAAAGAGACAGCTCTGGGGAAAAAACTGTTTCTTCAGTCTGCTAGTCCTGGTTTTGAGGCACCGGAAGCGCCTGCCGGAGGGCAAGAGAGTGATCAGTCTATGGGCGGGATGGTAAAAGCTGGGATGATAATGATAAAAGCAGAAGAGAAATCGAAATATTATTGTTGATATTGTAAAACATCCGCGTCTCTGAAAGTCTGAAAACAACTAGTAGTCTGACATCTTGTGTTACAAACTGGTTGGCCAAGAGATTGGAAGGATGGTTGACCCAGACAAGCATTTTGAGTTGCATTATGGGGGATTTACCCAAGATCTGAGATTTCTCCCCCAACATTGTGGAAATAATAATAAGCACATAATCACTGGAGGGGTCCTTTCAGTCTCAAACAAACCAAAAATACATATGTGAGTCTCACAGGTATTTTCCACAAGTGTACACATTTGGACCTAATATACCTCTGAACCACATCTCATATCTAGGATTTATTCAGTAATGATGTCATATATGTGAGAATATAGCACATTTTTTCTTTTACTTATGGCTGTGTTTGTAGTTTTCAACTCAATTTAACTTTATTTATATAGCGCCAATAAATTAACATTAAACACAAAGTCATCTCAGGGCAAAGTTTTGAAAGAAAGAATACAAGCAGCATCCTCTTGACATATAAAAGCTAAAAGTGTAAGATAATAATAACCTACCCTTCATTTTTGAGTCTGTTAGTGGTAATTGTACTTTTGTTTTTGGGTGTTGGATGTTTTACATCCTTTTGTGGTCATTTGCATTTCTTTAGAATAGTTTCACGTTACCATTCACCATTTTTAGTCCTTTTGTGGTTGTTGTGCATTAGGTTATTTTGAGTCTTTTACCAGAGCTCTTTCAAACAAGCCCACACCCCCACCCCTGTTGACCTTTTGAGGCCGTGGACCTGTGGCCACTACACCTGTTCAGTAGTGCATCTCTGGTAGCACTGGCAGTTTTAATGCAATCCAGCAAGCTGTTGTTGTCATCTGGTGCTCTCTTCTGGACAAAATATAGCATGACACCAGCACAGGGCATTCTGCAGTCTGAAACTATCTAAACGGAGTAAAAGAAACAAGCAAGTGCTGACATTTGCTCACAGTTTATTTATTACACATTGGAAATAAAACTGTTATGATCTATAGCTTTACAGCATGTGCTCGTCTGTAAAAAAAGCAGATGTGGAGGGACGACAACAAGCAATGGGTAGAGGTTTTATGTTGATGATGATGATGATGATGATGATGATGATGATGATGATGATGACATTCATGGCATCCAGCTAAGGCTCTTATCTTTCACAGTTCTCACAGATTTATCTCAATCAATTAAGATGCTGTGTGAGATGCAGAGCATCAGCACCCGGCCTACACAGTGTGCTCTTCACGTCCGGGAAATGGCACAGACCTTTAAACCTATAACAAAGGGTGCTACACACACATATTAACCTGTTAATATGATTCATTTCCAGTTTCTCTTACATTGCCCATCAACGGGAAGCCCTTACTTATTAGTTATTATACATGATCAAATTCCACACAAACATAATTTTTATTAAATAAATATTAGTATCCTGAGCTTTAGTGTCCTGCAGTTTCAATGCCATTTTGAGGAAGTTATACTTATACTTACTTTTTTTAAACTTGAAATACTGATTTACACTACACCGACAAGCCACTTCGCCGCTGTTAATGTCCCCATAAAATATTGCTTAATGCCAGCATTAATCCAAAAACAGAGAATTGGACTAAAATCTATATGAGCTGGACTCTCACCCTCTGAAAAACTGTACCGAAGCATTGTAGAGGACAAAAACCGCACTGTTATCCATGTGTTTGATTTTTATTTTTTTACATCCCTGTTCTTTAGCATGGTAGCAGGCAGTTCATCCGGTTATGTTTAGTGTAGGCAAAGTGTGTAAAATGATATCAGAACAGTCTGAACGGAGTACAGTGGAGCAGAGTCGCTGTGGTGAAAGGTTGTCTGGCAGAGTGTCGCGTTTTAAACACTGACAGGCTACGAAATTGTGGACTAGAACCTATTTAGAGTATGAAACATGCAAAAATCCAAATGCATTTTGAAATCATCTCTACTGCTTTTTGGTTATCTGGTGGAAAACAACCACCCTGTGATGACTATGTAAAGAGAAAATAGTAAGCAGTTCCTCAGTATTGCCTCCAAAAAAATAAAAAAAATAACATTTAGTTGGGCTGCAAGTGCTGTCACAAACCCGTGGTATGTACAATACTTTCAAGGCTTCGAAATATCAATGGCAATGACATTATATTTTCATCTATTTACCTTCAATCACAGCAGATAAATAAAATAATTACGAGATTCTGTGAACAACCGCTTATATTTAGCTACATAAATTCCCGTTACTCGATTCCTCTTTATTATTGCTGCCAAGAATAGAAAGTTAATTAAACTGAATTCTTAATTTCTAACAGAAGAGTGAGGGACAAAACGATATACACTAAAAAATATATATATATATAATTTTTAAATGAATCATTTCTGAGTTTCTCTTTCATAATGTTTCAGCCCTTGCTGCTAAAATAATTTGAACACATTTTAGCCAGCTGCAGTTATTTTCCTTTCTATGGAAAGTTTTTAACATTTTACTGAGTCATCGCCTGTGAAACAAGTTAACGGAAGGAATTCAGTATCAAAGAAATAACTCAACCTTACTTCTGCAATACTCTCTGCTTTATAGTGAAGAGTCTGGCAAGTGGGGTATGTTCTGCCAATTAATAGAAGAGCTAAGAGGGCTCTCCGGCATATCCTATAGTTACTCTACGTCCAGCGCGAATACCAGTGCATCCAGAGTCCCCAACTGTGCTCCTGAGATTATCTACATCCCTGAAGCAGATCCACAGTATGAATGACTAATAACTATGTCTCAAGGGTGAGCGAGCTTGCAAAGCAGCGATGCATTATGAAAACAAACAAAAGAACAAACACGTAAAACAAACTGTGCTGCAGCTGATTAAGTATGCAACGGACCTTCAATGGACACCGGTTTTCCTGCTCGTGGTCATTTCTCCTGAAATGCCTCACTATTTTGGACATCACACAGTGATTATAGTCACAGGTTTCAGTTCACGTTCTCTTAGCAGTCAGATGGCAAATGCTTTACAGCCTGGAAAATTGTTCTACGTAAACGCCAGGGTGGTGTTACTGAACTCGCTGCAATGCAGACAACATGCATAAAAACATAATCCACGTGTCTGAAAGTATTTACATTTCTTCCACATGGAACAACAGTCTCTCTCTCTGTAGCACACTGTACTTGCATTTTATCTTTCACCGCGTCCAAAAGAAGGCTGGACAGAATCCAGTGCTGACCCCCTGGTGCCTGAGTGGAGTCAAAAGTGATGGCACCAGACTAACTGATTACAGTGCACTTCCACGTCACAACCCTGTGACAGTCACTGATCATTTGGCTGGCTCTGTTGTCCCTCTTCCTCTGGCTACCTCCTTTTGACCCATGACAATCTGGAGAGTTGAGAGACAAACATTAAAGACACCAAAGAGAGGCTTATACAGGTGTAAAATGTTACTTGCATTGTGGGTAAAATTATGTTGACAATCACTAATATTAACCCGGTTTGCTCCCCCCCATCCCCCATAACCTGGTTTGCTTTAACCTCTGTGTATATTATTTTGGAACTGACTAAATAAGGCCACGTAAACACAACTTTGTGTGCTCTGCGTACCTTTTTTACTGCAACATATAGCAACAGCAACATCTGCCCCCACATCTTTGACCAGGAATTGTGTATGCAGGTCCTTTGTTTTTCTTCCTCCTGATCACTCTAGATACCCCTCAAACACATCCAGCTCCGTGTCAGTGTCGAAGGGGACCGAGGCCGGGTCGGAAAGTACCCCGAGGTCCACCAGCGCCTGGTCCATGTCCTCAGGCAGAAAGACTATCCCCACATTCAGGACGATGTACTCCATGAGGAATGCATAGTAAAGGATGAGGACGTTCACAAAGAACAGGCCAAGAGAAAACATATATGGAAGTTCGTCCAGGAGCGATTCAACTGAATCTAGCTGGGCATAAATTGGGTGTGTCATAGAAAAAAAAAGAAAACCACGACTTGGGTTCTTGTTGTTAGTGCGTCGTCAGGACGTAGCAGAATGGAGTTGATGGTGTCACAGCTAGAATCCTGTTTGGGGTGATGCGGCTGGGGCGTCCATTTCGGCTCGTCCCGTCCTGCAAACAGTGATTCAGAGGCAGCGATTAAGTGGTTTTGTTCTTTTGTTTTTCAGTCTATGTGATTCACACAAAAAAAAAGACGACACGCACAGCTCGACTTAGCGGCGTAGAGCTCATAGCTAATAATAACCGGCGAACAGTATCACGATATCGCGTCAGCTAGCTCGACGCATTCATGACATTGGGTTCCTGGGTTTGCGGAATTCACGCCGTGCCATCTGGCTACGGCTAAAAACAGTAGCATGCCACATAAGCAAGAACGAATATTACTAAAAGCGAAATATTGGTTGTACATACCTCCATACCGAAAAAGACGAAACATTCACAAACATCCACTCCCTGCGATGTATTTGCAGCTAAATTGTTCCTTCTAACATCCTTTTCAAACTAACACAATAAAAACAGTCCCGACCACAAAGCGACTCCAGACACCTCTGGGATGTGATTGGCTAATTGCCTGATGAGCTCCGCTGTGAATGGATTTTAAACTGTCGATCAAAATGATCGCTCGCTCGCGGCATATGTCGCGAGATTTAGTCGTCACAGCTACTACAGGAAATGAATAATGTAGTCTTTCACTACTTATTCTTGTACGCGCAGTTAGGCGTCTATTGTAGGAGAAGAACAACAACTCCCAAACAACCCTATCAACCGAAAAGTTGTTACGTAATGATTCCTTAGCTCCGCTGTCGCCGCCTAACACCTTCTGTTTGCTAAATAGCAATCGGTACGGCAAAGTGGGTGTAATGGGTAGATGCGGGCAACCTTAGTGAAACAACGTGCCTGGAAATACAGTAGCCTGCTTTAAACCGCAGCCATGTTTGGTCGGTCAAGGAGCTGGGTTGGAGGACAGGGAAAAACGAAAAACATCCACTCGTTAGACCATTTGAAGTGAGTAAACTAGCATCTGATAAGCTAACGTTAGCCCCTGTTTGATAACACGCACCCAGTTATTAATGGCTAAAATAATAGCAGCTAGCACATTATCTAATTTTCGTAGCTGTCCAGCGGCTCAGTCATCTGATTGCATCCTCTGTGATTGGTGTGTTATGTTTCTTGTTTCTATTAGGAAATGTGCACAGACGCGAGTTAGCTTGTAAACGTTAGCTTTAAGGTGAAACCCACCCTGAAACGGAGTGAATTGTGTACTAACTATGTTATTCAGTTGTTCTGGCTAAGTTGACCTTCACTCATCTTGAAGTTGGAAAAAGCTAACATTATGCAGAATGACCAAACTGAAATCCCAACAGGTTCAACAAAATTAGCAGAAGTGGGAATCCACTTGAACTTAGAATACACACACCTCTCTCTCTCACACACTGTCTGGAGGTTCAGTCAGGCTAAATCAGCAATGACAGCACGTGTGGTTTTACATTATAAAGGCTTTAAGCTGGTGATTATGACATTACGCAGTTTGGAGTGACTCAAAGTTGGAGGCTACATATTGGGTGTCTAGCTGCATTCCCTGACCAGATGACTCTTCTTGGTTTTTGTTTGAAAGCAGTTTACAGTTTTTGGCCAGAAATATCTTCATATACCTGTAAGTTGCTCATCATGGCTTTCTATCTACACATTGTCCTCTTCCAACAGGTATGTGTACAATGTCCTGGCCAAAAACACCACAGTGACAGACCACAACCGAAACCTGCTTGTGGAGACCATCCGCTCCATCACAGAGATCCTCATCTGGGGGGACCAGAATGACAGCTCTGTGTTTGAGTGAGTACATATCACCATCTTTACACCAAATGTACAAACATGTAGCTTTGTATGAACATTTCTTATTAACAAAGTATAACTAATAAACTATAACTAATAAAATATTATGACTAATAATGAAAGAGCAAAAAAGAAAACCACGACTTGGGTTCTTGTTGTTAGTGCGTCGTCAAAAAAAATTGCTGGCCAGTGTTTGGTCATCTAATATGGAGATCTTTGAATAGGCAGATGTTAACTGAGTGAAAATCTTTTCTTCACAATGTTATTTAAAGTGGAAGGCAATTTAAGACTCCCTCATCGCTGTGTTTGTGTACAGCAAAATTATTAAGAACTGAGCTTCTGTGTTGTTTTTTCCATTTCCTGTGAAACTGACTGTAAAAGTAACAAATGTTTGACTTGTAGATCAAACTGAAAAAAAGGAAAAATTACAAATATAATCTGCATAGTGGCTGTTATAATTTATTTCACTAAAGCTAAACAAAAAAACAAATCAATACAATAGCAACATATAATTCTTTTTAACACAAGTAGCTTTTTCACAAGTAGCTCTGCAAATATTGCTGCATGTCATCACCTCTGACTGTTCACTTTGGGAAACAGGAAACATTTTTCAAGAGCACAAAAGCCGAACACAAAGTTGTCAGATACTTAGTGCTGTCAAGAAACCCCTTAGTAGAGAAATGACTGGTCATTTTCTATGCTGTTCCATTGGCTATACTGATTTGCAAATATGTTTTAGTAAGAGGCAATGGCCTTTATTTCTATTTAAAAAGTCATGTTTTTTTTTTTTGTTTTTTTTTTAGAGTATAGTAAAGGCATGTGAGTACAGGATGTTAATATAGTATAGTATGGTACAGAAATAAGTGCTGAACATTTCCTCTTCCTCATTTTTGTCACACTGCATTTTTCAGAGGAAACAGCTAGGAAACATGAAAAGAGACAAAGGGGTATAAATGCAGCAAAGGTTCATTGTCAGGATCAAATCAATTAACCACTGTTCCACCATGATGCCACAGTAAAAATAAGAAACAGTTTTTATTTTCATGATGACATTGTAGGTAAGTAAGTCATGATAAATCTTGTATGTCGTTGTGTGTACCCTTGTTTCTGTTTCCAGCTTCTTCCTGGAGAAGAATATGTTTGCCTTCTTCCTGAACATCCTGCGTCAGAAGTCAGGACGCTATGTGTGCGTCCAGCTCCTGCAGACCCTCAACATCCTTTTTGAGAACATCAGCCATGAGACCTCTTTATGTAAGTGTTTTGTTTTACACTGACTGAAAACAATAAAAGTGTAATGAATTAATATAGCTTCTTTCCTCGATTTTATTGTTAGTTTTGAGTCTGTGGTGATATTATGAGCACATTTAATTTCTTTTCTCATCTTTCATTATATTAAAAGCGATTTGTAAAATGTATTGGATATTGAACATTTAGTAGATGCCTTGCCTTGCCTTTTATTATGTGAAGTTTGCATTTTTTGCTACATCTGATTATCTAGGAAAAATTGTAACAATAGCTAAATATGCATTATTATTATTTTAGGTTTAGGGTTAGGTTTTATATTGTAATATCATATAAGGGGATGCAAATCTTCCCCTAACATATGAAAAGTGCACTTTCAGCTAGTGCAAATGATTTTGTGCCATTTTAAAATAAGGGAATTCAAACCGTTGCACCTTGCAACTATATTAAAAAAGTAAAGATTAAATAAGGATTAAGCTTTTTAAGGAGGCATTTGAGAAATAACATTTGTAGCATTGTGTGAACAGGAATTAAATTTGCTGTGCACAACAGTCATTGCAAAAGTGCAACCTAACTGTTGATCTTATAAGAGTAGCGCAAATATGAGATAATGGCAGTTAAGCTATCGAGTCTAAGCTTTCAGACACGTGTGCTTCTCTACAAATGTATTGCTATTCTACAAATGTATTGCTATGCGAAAACATATATGTAAACAAGCGTCATCCTGTTGTTTATTAATCATCTCTCCTCTCCTCTCCTATTCTTAGATTACCTGTTATCGAATAACCACGTGAACTCCATCATCGTCCACAAGTTTGACTTCTCAGATGAAGAAATCATGGCCTACTATATCTCCTTTCTAAAGACACTGTCACTCAAGCTCAACAACCACACCGTGCACTTCTTCTACAATGAGGTGAGGCCATGGCGGCATGGGGATACGAGATAGAACAGGTTCATAGAAGAAATGATATAGTGGATTATTTATTCATTGTCAACAGCTTGTATCATGTGTGAGATGCTGAGTTAGGGATGAGAGAAATAGGAAATTGTTTACTACTTACTAGCAGTGGTAAACAAAAGCACTTGGTGAACTGTATTGTGGTGTCACAAATGATTTTCTGCAGGCAGAAAAAACATAAGGTCATCCGTCACTTGTTTTTGTGTAGGTTGGCCTTTGTTTGTCAGGCAGTTTAATATCGGCCAGTCTTGAGTTGCATAACTCCAGTATCAAAATATCAGCTTCCTGTGTAGATGGTTAGCAAACCTTGTCCTCAAGCTTCTCTTCATTCGCTGATACTCAAACTGATAACAAGCAACTATGTTCAACACAAGACCTTCTTTTTTTTAATGAAATTAGGTTTGAATATTGCTGTAATTTTTCTTATGCAAGCATCTACACCTGTGCCAATATAGTTGTGAAGATATATTTTAGTTTGATGCGATCAACAGTTTAGCTTTTTGAGAGCAATGTGGATTAAGGTTAAGACCAATTAGAGTAAGAAGTCTGTGTGTGTGCGTGCATGTAAATACCAAATAATATTGAAAACCTGAATAATCTCTAATCATTTTTTCAGCAGTATCTGTAGTCATTTTGTTGGCCTGTGTGTTCTGGGGAAAGTTATTGGTGTACTGTCAATGGTAGAAATACCCCTGAAGCCAAAACTGAACCGACTGTGTAGATCTAAGAGGATATGGAAATTTCTTACATGTTTTTTTTTGTCCCTTCGGCTTATCCTGTGAGTTCAGGGTCACCACAGCGCATCGTTTGTCCGCATGTTGATATGGCACAGTTTTTACACAACCCTTCCCAATTTCTGCCGGGCTTGCGGCGGGCACTGCATGGCTGTGGATTAGGATGGGCTGTTGGGGGTTCAGTGTCTTGCCCAGAGATACTTTGACATGTGCTCAGGAAGAGCGGGTCACGAACCTCAGACCCTATGGTCTGTAATTCTAGATATATAGTTTGATTTAACAAATGTAAATTGTTTCCAGTATGTCTTAAAACAGTCCTTACGCACCCATATATACCCTAAAACACCCATATGTTTTTTGTTTTAATAATAATTTTTCCTGTTCATACTGGAACCACTAACCACTTCGACCTCAGTAATAAACAGACATTAGAATTATCACCTTCCTGACAGTTTCAACTGACAAATATAGCATTTGAAAGCTTGCATTAGATGCGATTTATTTTAAAAAATCTACAAAGTATGTCAGATAACTCTAATGAGAAAAATACATTTACTGACAACAGAATATGCACAGATAGCTGAAACCCAGAACAAAGATTTTGTGATCCCGTACTTACGCTGGAAGTAGATTAGGAAAGCATCTCCAACTAACTAGAATGAACAGGAAGAATGTTAACAGCAGGTTAAAACTATATATACATATGGGCACCTAAAAAAAAAAAAAAAGAATGTAAAGTTTAGGCAACTTATTTGACATTTGATCTGTCTGAAGCCCAATATGATATAAAGCGGAAACAAGAATTAATTTATATGGTGATTTATTCATGTTTTCCTCCTCCAGAGGGCACCATTGCATAGGTGCTAAACTTGGTCTGTGCTTGTCACATCTATACAGTTCACATTCTCAGTTTGGGTTTGGTCTCAGGGGGAGATTTCTTCATTTGCTCCGACCTCTGGGTTTCTCTCTCACCCTCTACCAAGATTGGCCGGAGGTCGCAGCGACTGAGGAATGGTTGAGCAGAGGATCAGGCACTGGCACAGAGAGAGATGACTGTCAGATATTCAAGTGCTGATTTGTCTTATGCAGATTAATTAATTGCATTAATTGATACTCACAACCTTTTATTTATAAAAGGCTACAACTCA